>NC_069666.1:10352500-10705000 GCF_027244095.1 Hemicordylus capensis | reverse complement strand
TCCATTCTGAGTGGGACTCTATCTGATTTTGCAGAGGGCACATCTGCCTGGGCTTTCTCATGCTTTCCTCTTGCTCTTCTGCCTTCCCTGCTGTTGGTTGGACAGAAGCCCATTAAAAAGAACTTTCTGCCTCCAATGAGGGATCTACCCAGGCACGTCACTAGGGCAGAGTGGGCTTGTGTTCACCCCTCTCCCCTGTGGCTGCTAGCATGTGCCAGTCACTCCTCCTGCATATGCCATCATACACAGGGGGCATGGCCAGCGCCCGGAAGGGCCCCCCTCTGGAGCTCATTTCCCAGCTGGCTAGGCATTTTCTTAGTTCTCTCCTTGCTTGGAGTGAGGGAGAGAATGGAGGAGATACCCAGCCAACGATGAAGCCAGCTGGGAAATTAGGCCGCCAGAGTTCAGAGGGATGGACTAGGGGTGAGCCAGGTGGTACCCAGGAGCTGGGTGGCTCAGGTTCTTTGAACCCGTCTGCCCAATTATAGCTCCTCCCCTGGATCTACCAGTATCCAGCTAGTAGAGACTGGTAGGTTAGACTAACAGTTCTCACAATCAAGTGTAAACCTGAGTCTTGACTATATGTCTTCAGATAGCAGGCAAGGGCTCAAATTACAGGATGCTCTGACGTGAGAAAGTCCCTGCACACAGAAAATCAACCTGAAAATGCTGCAGTCAAGTCAGCGAAGAATGCATCTACGTACCCTGTAACAAAATGAACATCCTCCGGATACTTTTAGGAGCCATAGTTCAGAGGCAGCATACATTGCTGCTCAATTTTGGCCCTACTGCAGATGTTGGCCTACAATTCCCATATTCCCTGGCTAATGGCCACTGTGGCTGGGGCTGATGGGAGTTGAAGTCCAAAAACAGCTGGGGGGCCAAAGTTGAGCAGACCTCCTTTACATGCATAAATTCCCAGGTTTAATCCCCAGCACCTCCAGTTAAAACAGGGGTTCTCAAACTTGGGTCTCTAGGTGTCATGAGACAACAACTCCCATCATCCCCAGCCATAATGGTCTTTGGACATTGTGGCTGGAGATGATGGGGGATGCAGTCCCACAACATCTGGGGACCAGCATTCCCTGTAACAAGGATTCCCAGATATTGTTGACTACAACTCCCATAATCCCCAGCAAAGGCCAACTGGGAATGCTGGGAGTCATTTGCAGCTGGAGATGCTGGGAGTTGTAGTCAATAACATCTGGAAATCTCTAAAACAGGAACGCTGATGGGACACGTTTGAGAACCCTTAGTCAAAAGCATCTCACATGCCAGGGCTAGGAATGCCCTCGAATTCTGGTGACGTCCAAATGTGCGTCCGCAGTGGGTCTAGAAATGGCAACACCTCCCAACGAGTAAAGTTTGCATTCTGAGGTTCCTACTAACTTCTGCTTTCAGTATTCTGTACAACTTGGATGCACTTATTTTAGCTCCTGGAGTTGAACAGTCCAATTCCCAGAGTGTAGTCATTTGTGGCACTCTCCAGAGATCTAGCATTTTACTATTAACTACCAGTCTGTAATGCATTTTGCAAATTTCAGAAGTTCTACTTGAAAACAAATAAGCTTCCCCTAGACTCTTCTAAAAACCCAGCAGTTACAAAGAGGAAACAAGAAATCCCAATGGACCCATTTTGTGCCAATATACTTAAGGTCTAGGAGTCCCCTTGGATCATTAATGCTCACCCCTAAACCATTCGAGGGATTACCCAAATAGCTGGATGCTGCACAAAGGAACAACATCTCCCTGTATGGAATTTAATTCCAGATGCATGTCAAGAAAAGGTTTCGAGATAATGGCTCTTTCAGCCTGTATGGAGGGAAGCTTCCCTTCTCAACCGACCTCGGCGAACTCTAGGGGCGACTATAGAAAAGGAAACACATTCTCTGCCCTACCATATCTCAGGCCAATCAACACAGTCGAAACAAATGACTCAACAGAATGGAAGCAAGCCTTAGCAGACAGGCGGGTTACTAGTCCTGTCCTTCATTGGCTGCCATCCCAGCAATAAATCTGTGAATCTTCCGAGACTCTGTTCAGTGACATCAGCCAAAGGGTCACTTCTGCCTGTGTGGAGTCAGTAACACTTACCCAGCAAATCATATTTTCCGCCAGTGTTGCAGCGTTTGGCTGGAGCACGCCCCTCTAGCACCTCATCTGTTCATTAGCTAGTTAGCCCTCCCAGGGCCCTTGTGAAGTAGGTGAGCAACCGCTTGCCTGCTGCGGCCCACAGTTGGCTTTGCTCACTTGTGATCTAACGTACGCCTCGCATACGTGTGGAGGGAGGGCATGCCAAGAATGTTGATTTTTTTTCACCATGCCTATAGAGATCTTCTGCAGGGGGGCAGGGAGAAGAAGTCAGGGCCCCAGGCATCCATTTTCACTTCTGTCTCTGGGGCCCACTCCAACTTTGCTCCACCCCTGATTCTAAAGGCTAGACTACACGTTACTTTAAGCATGTGCTTGTTAACTGGATCAGAGCCACCACAGATCAGGAGGATGGGGAGGGGGCTGTAGCCCAGTGGCAGAGCACTTGCTTGCTATGCAGAAGGTGCCTGGTTCCGTTTCTGGTTCAGCATCTCCTGGTAGGTCTGAGAGAGGCTCCTGCCTGAAACCTGGAGGAACCGCTGCCAGTCTGTGTAGACCAGAGGTTCCTAGTGTGTGGTCCTCCAGATCAGGGGTGGAGTCACCATTGGGTGAACGGGTTCAAAGAACCCAGGCCGCGCCCAATCAGGGCCGCGAGTGTGGCCCCAGACATGCCCCCCGCGTCTGATATCAGATGCGGGGCATTATTTCGGTCCCAAAGGTGTTAGGAGCAACTCTTCCTGCCTTAAAGGCCAATGCAGTGGGGCCGATCAATCTCCCTCCCAAACGAGGCCGCGCAGCCCTGTTTAGAAGAGAGATCAGCCTGCAGAAGCAGCGCGGGCCGATCTTCTTTCCAAACGGGGCCACATGGGAGACCACGCCCCTGCATCTGACATCAGACACGGGGACATGGCTAGCCGGGTGTGTCTGACGTCAGATGGGGGGGGGCAGGGCCAGGGGCCGCGGCCGCACATGGGCCGCCGCCAGCCTGGCTCCGCTCCTGCTCCAGATGTTGCTGAACCACAACTCTTGTCATCCCTAGCCTCAAGTTATTGTGGCTGGGGATGATGGGAACAGAAGCCCAGCAACATCTGGAGGAGAACAGGCTGGGAACCCCTGGTGTACTGACAGTACTGATGGACCCACAGTGTGACTCAGTAGAAGGCAGCTTCCGATGCTCCTAGACGTTGAGGACGCATTTTATGTGCCTTAGGGACTGGGGCTGTAGCTCAGTGGAAGAGCATCTGCTTGTCATGCAGAAGGTCTCCCAGCTTCAATCCTTGGCAGCGCCTCCAGCTGGGAAAGACTCCAGCCTGCAACCTTGGAGGCGCTGCCGGTCAGTGTGGACAATACTGAGCTAGATGAGACCATGGTCTGACTGGGTATAAGGCAGCTTCCTCTGTTCCTGTGCTTCAGGTGTGGCCGACTGCACAGCGAACTCCCACATGGAAAAAGGGTGCAGTGGTGCGGGTTAGATTTCTCAGCTGTAAGTGCAGTATCAGTCCAATGGCAAAAAGAGTCGACATCTGAGTGCAGTGATCTAACCTGCAGCAGGGACATTAACCTGTCCCTCAATAAGAGTGTGCAGGATTTATCTTCTGAATGATTTCCCACAGAGAAGTCTCTGAACTGCTACGATGCTGCATCAACATCAGCGCTGCTTTTTTACCACAGCAGGAAGGACTCCAAAGTGTCATCAAGTGGAAATGAAACAAAACATATTCCTTTTAAAGGAAGCCTGGGAAATACATCAGTCAAGCATCACTTTCCATGAAGCCTGTGTTAAGAAATGACTCTTCCAGCTTTTCAGATGACTTTAGCATCATGGCCCGGGATAAGTCCATCCTCTTGGCATAGTCATGCATTTGCCCAGCTGTTTAAATGGTTCATTTCTTCTTCTTCAGGTACAGTTCTCAGTCAAGTTGTAAAGAACAAAAAGTTAGACGCTTCCCACACCTTTACTCTGTCTAGAAGTTTAAATTCTCTAAGGTCTGATTAACCCAAGTGGTTTTCTCCACTGCAGCCACACACAACCAGATGGGAGGAGAGCTGGTCCTATGGTAGCGAGCATGAAGTGCCCCCTTTGCTAAGCAGGTTCTGCCTTGGTTTGTATTTGGATGGGAGACTACATGTAAGCACTGTAAGATATTCCCCCTTAGTGGATGGGGTCAGAGCTCTGTGGTTGAGCCTCTGCTTGGCATGCAGAAGGTCCCAAGTTCAATCCCTGGCAGCATCTCCAGGTAAGGCAGGGGAAGACTCTTGCCTGAAACCTTGGAGAAAGCTGCTGCTAGTTAGTGTAGACAATGCTGAGCTAGATGGACCAATGGATTGACTCAGTATAAGGCAGCTTCCTATATTCCTGTGGCATTGCAGCTGCATACATGGTAAAGTGTGCTCTCGGTGTTGAGTCGGTGTTGACTCCTGGCGCCTACAGAGCCCTGTGGTTTTCTTTGGTAAGAGAGGCTTACCATTGCCATCTCCCATGCAGAATGAGATGATGCCTTTCAGCATCTTTCCTATATCGCTGCTGCCTGATATACGTATTTCCCATAGTCTGGGAAACATATCAGTGGGGATTCGAACCGGCAACCTCTGGCTTGCTAATCAAGCCATTTCCCCACTGCGCCATTAGGTGGCTGTGCATGGTATACTGTTTAGAAGTATGAACAGGGCTGTACTGGAATGAAATTGCTGTTTCAGCTAAGGTTGCGAACTGTTCAGGAAAAGGCCAATACAAGCTGCTGCTCTGGCTTCCATAGCAATTGCAGAATCAGCTGGTGCAGCTTTCCACAACACACTTGATCACTTGCTAAGGCCTGCGAATCAAACTGCTGGTAGGGCACTGCACAGGGGTAGTGGCTAAAACTGCCAGCTTCAAGCAGAGTCCGCGGCCCTGGCTAGTTTCAACAGGTTTAGAAGTCGCTCCCTGATGCAACAGCCCGGCTGGATCAGGCTCAAGGCCCATCTAGTCCAGCATCCTGTTTCACACATTGGCCCACCAGATTTTATTTATGTTATGTTATTGTCAGAAACGTATTGTCCTAATCTATTTAGGGACATTAAATCTCATTGGGTCATGGACAGATTGTTGCCAAGTGTCTGACATAAACTCACGTCCAGCCATTCCAACCCTTTCAGTATGAATGCTATATTGGCTGATTACCTCTGATCACCAGCTTGTGCTTTGATTAGGATACTGCCTAAGACAGACTAGTCTCTTGTGAATAGTAACTGGTTCACCGGACAGTAATTAATCCTAAAACTTGAGGTGTCCTCTGCATGGTTCAAGCAGCGGGCTCCACACTCTCACTCACACACACTTTTCCAAATTATATCTCATTACATTAGACCATCTCTTAATGGAAACCTGCTTAACTGTGCATGCTCTGACTGTTTTCTTTGTCATCTGACTTTCTGACTGCTTCCTGATCTCCTTTGATATACTGCATATGACATCCTAACAAAACCCAGGGCTTTAATCAAAATGATGAGGATTTCAAGCCTGTGCCACTGTCAGAAGGCCAGGGAAGGCTAACTCTCAGCAGATGTCTGTTCTTGCAGGTCAGATGGAATGAACGGATTTAAGATCCTCGAGCTGGGCAATCTTGGTTGTTAACCCTTGTTTTAAAAGTCAGTGTGGCTATTTGCATAATGCCCTAGTATCTCCAGGTAGGGCTGGGAAAGACTCCTGCCTGAAACCTTGGAGAGTTGCTGCCTGTCAGTGTAGACAATGAAGCCATTCACACAATCAAAAACTGTGTTCTACCCAGATCTGGGAACAGCATGTGCTCCCAATTTTCAATTGTGTGGAGGCAAGGTAGGAAGAAAACCTAGGTAGAAGTGGTTGTGTGTAAGCAAGGTAGGAGGAAAACCTGGGTAGCTTTCCCTCCTACCTTGCATCCACACCGTCACTTCTACCCAGGTTTCCCTCCTACCATGCATCCACACCGTCACTTCTACCCAGGTTTCCCTCCTACCTTGCATCCACACCATCACTTCTACCCAAGTTTTACTCCTGCTTTGTTCCCACATCATCACTTCTACCCAAGTTTTACTTCTACTTTGCTTCCACACAATAACTTCTACCCAGCTTTTTCTCCTACCTCGCTTCCACACAACCAAAAATTTGGAGCACACACAGCTCCCAAACCTGGGTGGAACAAGGTTTTTGATTGTGTGAATGACCTCAATGCTGAGCTAGATGGACCAATGGTCTGACTTGGTATAAGGCAGATTCCTATGCTCCTTTTTTCCTCTTGGGGATGGGACCATAGCTCAATGGAAGAGCATCTGCTTTGCATCCAGAAGGTCCCAGGTTCAATCTCTGGCATCTCCAGGTAAGGCTTGGAAAACCTCCTGCCTGAAACCTTGGAGAGCCACTGCCAGTCATTGTATGGACAGTATACACAGTACTGCCTGAGGTCAGTACTGAGCTAGGTAGACCAATGGTCTTCCTCTATTCCTCTCTTCTATGGTCCTAGAGGGACCTAGGAAGCTGCCTTAAATCGAGGGGGCCCATTGGTCCATCTAGCTCAGCATTATCTACGCCTACTGGCAGCAGCTCTCTGAAGTTTCAGGCAAGAGTCTTTCCCAGCCCTGTCTGGCGAAGCCAGGGAATGAACCTGGGACCTTCTGCATGCAAAGTTGATGCTCTACCACTGAGCTGTGGCCCCATCTCCTCCTGCTTACAACTCACTGTAAAACTCCGGGGCATAAAAGGTTTGGTTTTAGAAACAAAAACAAGCCAAACTTATGACACACCAACCACACAGGCTTGAGCTGCAACCCCCCCAACTGTTTCCCCTCGTTCTCTCACATGGCCTTTCCCCCCACTCGTGTTAGTGAAGAGTTGATTGTATCCGAGGGTTCCGTTTAAAAAGGAACAAATTGAATATGTAGGCACACAGGCATGGAAGTGCATTCAGGAGATTTGGAAAGTGGCCCTGAGACAAGAGCCCTCTTTTATCTCTCTCTGCTTAGATTATACAAAAGCAAATCTAACTCTCTAACCAAGGCAGCTGATAGAGCTTTCCACTAAATGTATGATATCTTATAACTATTTCCAAAAGACCGGGAAATGTTATGATCCTTATGGAGGAGCACTAGCAGGTGAGAGGGAGGTACTGGGGGACCTGGGATAACTGAAAGATATATCAGTTTCCAGAATCTGGAAGGAAAAAACCTAAGGGGGCAAAAACTGCCCCACTGCAACTCAATGGAGCAGAATGTTTCTGGACTCAGAGAGCACTTAACAGACAATGAAGTGGGTGGGGCTAATGGATCTCACCAGTGACAGAGGGGGGAAGGAGGATGTTTTATAGCTGCGTCCCTCACAAACACAAATTCATCTTATACAGATTTAACTAAGAGTTTATTCAGAAACAACTCAAATTTCTCCTTCTCCTTTCCCTCCCGTTTCCTTTCTGACTCTACCCCAAGACTCTCTACAGGCTCCCCACAGGGACAAACTTCTAAACTACAAAACATAAAACATAAAAGATACTGAGGCTATTCTCATGACGGAGGGAAACCGGAGACCCCAGCCCGGTTTCCCCCCATTGTGAGAAGCACCGGGCGAGCCTGGTGGTTCTCTGGCAGCTAGCCCACCAAAGTAGCTGTCCCCTTAACTTGGGTTTTCTCGTCATGTGCTGCTGCACCGACACACGAGGAGACCCCACTGGGAGGCTGAAAGAAGCCTCCCAGTCCCGGGGGTCTCCCCAGGATGCCCCCACACTCGCTCGGGGCATTCTGGGATTTCCGGGGGCCGGGCGGCCGCTGATCCCCACCGCCCCAACCAGCTCCGTGACAGAGCCGGTAATTGTGTGGGCGGCCGATTGGCCTCCCAAGGATAACTTGGTGATCGTCTGTGGGGAGGGGTAAGTTAACCTGCTCTCCCCGCAGACCCACCGGAAGCTCTTCTTGCTGATCGTGAGAAGAGCTTCACCGCATAGAATACAAAAGAGGGCCTGAATACAAAGAGTGGGAAATTTCTCAGCTTGAAAAATACTCTCTCAAGGTCATCAGAACCCCTTCTGCTTCTGACGTGTAAAGGAGACTAAAACTCTTTCGCTTCCTCACCAGCCCTGTCATACCTGCCCTTCCTCACCAGCCCTGAGGAGGGAGGGGGGTTGACACATTTAAGCTATTATTGTGAGGGGTAACCCTCTAAAATAACATAAAAGCAATTGTATGTTTGTGAACTCTCCTGTGGAATAGTGGGGGGAATTGCTCATTGAAGCATCCTACCTACTGTGCCAACTCCTGGAGGTCATTCCCACAATCAAAAACTGTGTTCTATCCTGGTTTGGAGCTCTGTGTGCTCCCAATTTTCAGTTGGGTGGAAGCAAGGTAGGAGGAGAACCTGGGCAGAAGTGATGATGTGGAAACAAGGTAAGAAGAAAAGCTGCCCAGGTTTTCCTCCTACCTTGCTTCCACACCATCACTCCTTCTCAGGTCCTCCTCCTACCTTGCTTCCACCCAACTGAAAATTGGGAGCACACACAGCTCCCAAGCCCAGGTAGAACACAGTTTTTGATTGTGGGAATGACCACCTGAGCTTTGATCGTGTGTGAGCTAGTTAGGAGGAGGGGGAAGTGATTCTGCATGGAGGCAGGCAGAGGTTCTGAGTCTGATGGCGTCGTCCTACCCAGCACTTTTACCCAGGGATTTACCAAAGGTGGAGGGAACGCTGTCCTACCCAGCTCCTGTCTCACAATCACTCCCCCTCTCCTACCTAGGTTTTAGCTCACAAACAATTAAAAAAAAATCTGGGAGTGCACACAGCTTCCTGAAGCTAGGTAAGATGCTTGTTCTACCTAGTTCATGGTTGTGTGAACTGCCTTACTGACACATAACAAACTCCCTGCATCCCCCTTTCCCCCCCACACCAGTGATAAACCTTAAAAATTTGTTGCAGGTCTATACTTATTCTATAATATGATCATAATGGTTCTCAAAGCAGTTCACAACACAAGAACTTCAGATTTATAGGCTTCGTGACAACTGGTACAATGCAATGTCTGAACAGGGCTATTAGGGGCCATGATTTGGCAGGGATTCTGTGTTAAGAGGAGTGCCAGCATACTGGTTAATCCAGGGGTTCTCCAGCTTGGGTCCCCTGATGTTGTTTGACTACATCTCCCATCATCCCCTGCCACAAAGGCTATTGTAGTGGAGGGTGATATGGATGTAGCTCAACAATATCAGGGGACTACATATGAGCACTGTAAGATATTCCCCTTCAGGGATGGGGCCACTCTGGGAAGAGCAGAAGGTTCCTAGTTCCCTCCCTGGCATCTCCAGATAGGGCTGAGAGAGACTCCTGTCTGCAACCTTGGAGAAGCCGCTGCCAGTCTGTGAAGACAATACTGAGCTAGATGGACCAAGGGTCTGACTCAGTATATGGCAGCTGCCTAGGTTTCCTACGACCCAAGTTGGAGAATCCCTGGGTGAAGCCAGCTTTGGGTTGCTATTAAACACCCAAGGCATCAGCCCCTGAATTCCTTTGTGAAAGGTTTAAGGGTCAGGGGTGGCTGTCGGGCTTCGGTCTCTTGATCACTTCCCCCTTCTTTCCCCTCTCAGTGCAAACGGCTCGATATCACGGAAGCCTATGAAGTGTAAAGTGTTGTAGAACTGGCTGGTTTCCCATGTCATCTCAATGCCGGGTGCCTCTGCGAAAGGACTGATACACTTTGACGCTGGGGGCCTGGAGCAAACGCAAAGCCCCGGACTTCTGTGAGCATGTGAAGAGAGCGTGAAGCCGCGGCACAAGGCAGCAGGTAAGGTCAGATTACTGGCCGCCTTCCCTTTGCGCTGTCACACCGAGTCTTCCTAATGTGGTCTTTCCCCAGAAGCGATCGGATGTGACTGCCACCTGCGTGCTGTGTGGAGCGTAAGCTTGGCATGGTTCGCGCATTTAGCAGCTGCAGAGAGCTCTACCTTGAATACCTCCATTCAGCAAGCTCATCTCTCTTTCTCTTTTACCAGCCGTAAAGAGGGCTTAAGCTGCATGCCACCTTCCGTTAAATCAGAGCCTCACGAGGGCCAAAGTACATGTCACACTAGAAGCACCATTTGTGTTCCAGTCTTTGGGCTTAAAGACACACACCAAAAGAGCAGCTGTGGAAATTGTTGGAGAGGCATGCGGCTCTAGCTGCATCGTCTGCTTGCACCTTCTGTCCTAGTGACCACCAGGGGCATTAGGAGTAGAGATAAACCTGATTCGGACATTATCCAGGGGTGAGCAAACTTGGCCCTCCAGCTGAACTACAACTCCCATCATCCCCAGGGTGGATGATGGGAGTTGTAGTGCAACAACAGCTGGAGGGCCAAGTTGGCCCACTCCTGCATAGTGTTGCATGAGTGCACAGATGTCTGTTCACTCGTGCGCGTGTTTGTGTGAATGACTGTACCTGTGTCCATTTCAAAAGTGAACCCGGATTCACTCAGGCCCTGCAAATGCATGGTACAGATAGGAAGTGTACTTCTGTACCTGTGTTCAACTTAACATGTGAATGACGGTACCTGTGTATAGATCTCTACCTGGGTACATTGTACACTAATTGTACGAGTATTGAATAATGTGTGAATGGGCCTATAGTGGGGGAGAGACTCAATTTATGTTATTTATTATTATTATTTTATTTAACATATTTTTATACCGCCCAAAACTGAACGTCTCTGGGCAGTTTACAACAAGATAAAAAAATATTAAAACATTAGTTACAAACAAAAACAATAAATTTAAAACTGGGGGCGTATCTAGTGTGGGGCAGGCAGGGCACGTGCCCCGGGCGCCACTTGAAGGGGGCGCCATTTTGTAAAATTAATTTAAAAAAAAAAATGGCTGCCGAAAACAAAATGGCCACCATGCATGCTCAAATGGCCTCTGTGAGCCCTTTGCTCCTCCAGGATCACCATGCCCTTTGCTTGTCTCTGTGCCCTTTGCCACTCCAAGGCACCACATGTCTTCTCAGTGCCTCTTGTAGTCCAACATCTGAGATAAACCAAAGAAACCCAAGCGCCTTTCCGCGACTACAGGAAGCATCTCTATCCTCCGCAATAGATAACCACCAATACTTCATATGTAGCCATTGATTTTCTATCTAGGGACATGCAGGAAATTGTACAAAGAGCATAAGTAAGGAAGCGTCTGATAACATGTCAGACTCTTCCCGCTGCCACACTCAGAGGCTCCGACCAGAATACTGATCCGGGCACCAGAGAACAACCACAGTTTACAAAGTCAATATCTACTGTATGAAGTAGCTGCATCGTTATGATAGCCACCACAGGGAATGAAACTTAGGATTTTTAGATGTGGGCAGAGGGGAGAGGTGCTGCCTGACTTTTCTCTGAAGTACGCCCAGCTAGAGGGAAGGTATTGATTTTCACCATAGCCGTCCCTCTTTCAAAAGTTATTTCATGTTTGAAAGAAATGCATGTGCTTAGAAGGTTGGGGGGGGGGGGAAGGGAGGGGACTGTATCCTAATATTTGGGGTAGGGGGGGGCAGAGGTGACCGTAGTGGAGCAAAGGAGTGGCAAAGAACATTATTAGGGGGGTGAGGATTTTGCTATAAATGCTTGTAAAGGTAAGGTACTTCATGTTGTTTATTTACCAAAGAGAGCTGGTCTTGTGGTAGCCAGCATGAATTGCCTCGTTTGCTAAGCAGGGTCCACCCTGGCTTGCATTTGAATAGGAGACTCCATGTGTGAACACTGTAAGATATTCCCCTTAGGGGATGGGGCCACTCTGGGAAGAGCACCTACAAGCTTCCATGCAGAAGGTTCCAAGTTCCCTCTGGGGCATCTCCAAGATAGGCTTAGAGAGAGACTCCAGCCTTCAGCCTTGGAAAAGCCATTGCCAGTCTGTGTAGACAATAGTGGGCCAGATGGACCAAGGGTCTGACTCTGTATATGGCAGCTTCCTATGTTCCTAAATCTGAATATGCCTGTTGTGACAAGAGCAGATCTGTCTACAACTTTATTCAGATCAAGAGACATTAGTAACTGAAAAAAAAAAATACTCATGATAGCCAAATCTCTTAGCCAGTCATTTGGAATGTGGTTCAGAAAATGGGCTGGGTGCTTCTTAGAATGCGCTATCTTTTTGGACTAGGCCAAACTTCCAGTCTGCTTTCCAGGATAGCTTGCTCTTCCTGAGCCATATGGCAGGACAGACTGGGGTAGGGGGGAGTCAATACCCGGTCAGTACCAGAAATCTGCAGGGGAGGTGGCCCTGCACCCCGCTGCACACATGGTCTCACCCAGAAGTCCAGTTCCTGGCCAGGAAGGAAGTGAAGGGGCTGGACTGGCTCCTGGGAGGCTGGAGGAGTCTCCCACCTACCTGGCTACTATGCTGGCTTCTGCTGCTTGTTCTGGGGTGGAGCGAATGAATGAGTGAATGAGTGATGAAGCTTCTTTAAACAACAGAGGCCTTTTACTATCATTAATTCAAGCGGAAGGGCCATAATAAGCCACCCTGAGCCATTTTTGGAAGGGCAGTATGTAAATAAAATAAATAATTGGATATACTATGTCTAACACTTTGCTGTAAGTGTCATCCAGTCTGGCGGATGGGGGAGCTAGAGGAGGAGAGGGAATCTGTTGTGGAGTGGAGTCATCCCTCATGTAGGTGGTGGTGGTGGTGGTGAGGTAGCTATTTTACCAGTTGGTTTATGTTGTATGTTTCCATTCCTCGTTAATGGGAAGGGGCACCATCCACTTTGGGGTTTATGTCCATGAATCTCATTGAAATCAATGAAAGCTGCACATAAACTATACCCAGTAATTATTTTTCTATATTGGCGGCTGCTTGCCAGATGTTGAAAGGTGCCCAGAAGCTGGTTTCTTGCCTTCTCGGTCTGGTGTTTGTGCATTAGATTGGACGTTAAGGAAGTGTTGACAGGAAGGTTTAGAAAAAACAAGTGTTTTGCTTTTATTCCAGTTACTGTTATTGCTATTATTTTGCTGGTGTTTAAAGATCTAAGCTGGTTACAAGTTTGTTTCTAGGAATACTGCAGCATGCTGGTTGCTGTGCACTTTCTTTTGAAGAAACAAGCCCAGAAGGCCTCAGAATGGGAGTGGTAAAGTGAGAGAAATGGGTGGGGAATGAGTTCAATTTTGCAGCCCAAGCCCATATGAATAGTTGGGTCTATATGGGCTTGTGAGTGGTAGGTCCTATGCCAAACTGATTAGAAACTAGAGACAATCTGCTCTTGTTTTTCATTACCAGTCTAAAGACTGACAAGCTAACTGATAACCTTAGAAGTGTACATGGAAAAGCTGACTTCTTAGAAATGACTTTGGAATTTCTTCCATGCTGGAACTTGGTAGTGCAACCAGTAATGTGATTCCCTATCAGAGAATACTGCAGTGTACTTAGGAAGCTACCTCCTACTGAGTCAGACCCTTGGCCCATACAGCTCAGTACTGTATGCTCTGACTGGCAGTGGCTCACCAAGAGTTTCTGTTGGAGGTCTTTCCCACCCCTAGCTGGAGATGCCAGAAACTGAAACTTGGATCTTCTGCCGGCAAAGCAGATGCTCTACCACTGAATTATGACCATTCCCATAATGAATTGGACATATGGGACTGCCTTACTGAGTCAGACCCTTGGTTCATCTGACTCAGTATTGTCTACACTGACTGGCAGCAGCTCTTCAGGGTTTCTATTCAACAGGCTGTATTCTACACACACACACCAATACCCAATTGCAGTCATTCTTGCTATAGCCTTGCTTATGCCAAAATACAGGATTAGATACGCTGGGAGGTGGTAATAGATTCAGAAGCAAGAAGGAAGCAAAGCAAGCAGCCAGATAAACTTGGGGCAAGATAATTAACATTTTATATTTATACTTTCCAAAAGGAAATAATAGAAGAACATCAGATGTCTATTTGGATTGGCAGATGTGTGAGTCTTGAAGGAGAAAAGGTGAAAGTTTCTATTCTGGATACAAGTAAAAGGTTTTTCAGTTATGTACCGTGATGAAGAAGATCTATTTCTATGGAAAGAGTAGAACATTTCTTAGGCATTTCGGTTGTATCACTAGCAAAATGTCCTTCTGTCTCTCAAAAAGTGCTTCTGAGAAACATATTGCCGGAAGGAATCCATATTTTGGGAATTATGAATACAAATGAAATGTAATATTCAAGCTACTGGGAATTTGGTTTAATAAGGCAGATGCTGCTCTGGCATCACCTCTCCTCAAACCTGAGGGTATGCAGCCAACCTAGAGCTGGAGATAGGCAACTGGTTTCTAAGAGGACTAAAGGAAGCATGGCAGAGACATTGCAGTCTGTGGTAGCACTTCCAAGTGGTGATTCTCTAATATCCAGTAGAGAGAGAACGACCAACATATTTATAATATTTATCTTATATTTAACAGGAAGAGAGCTGGTCTTGTAGTAGCAAGCATGAATTGTCCCCTTTGCTAAGTGAGGTCCACCCTGATTTGCATATGGGTGACTACATCTGAATACAGAAAGATATTCCCCTTAGGGCATGGAACCATCGCTCAATGGAAGAGCATCTGCTTGCATTCGGAAGGACCCAGGTTCACTCCCTGGCAGCATCTCCAGGTAGGGCTGGCAAAGACTCCTGCCTGAACCCTTGGGGAGCTGCTGCCAGTCATGGCAGGCAATCCTGAGCTAGATGGACCAATCGTCTGATTCAGTATAAGGCAGCTTCCGATATTCCTAACCCTGCTTGCAGCAGACTGGTATGCTCCAGCAGACTGATTGGGAATTACTGGGCAAGAGTAATCCACTGATGAACATGCATATGTGAATCAGCTCTGCCTTGAGCACTGACTGAAAGTCACAGGTCCCTTGGAAGGCAGAAAACAGAGCATGTAGTGGTCCTTACATTAGCAAAGCGGCAGGTTACTTTTCAGAAAGCACACCAGGGGCAGAGTCAATATAGAAGCCAAATGTGCACGAGCTCAGGGTCTGTCTCTTTGACGGACAAACTTTTTAACCACAAAGTTTACCTGGAATTCAATATATTGATTCCAGCCATGCTTCAGTAAATATTCAACTTGACTTCAATGGATGAGTGGGTTTACATTCTGGCTGCTCAGTTTACTAGCAGGCAATGCTTCTAATCCCTGCAGAGATGTGATTAGACATTGCTTGACCTGAAATTCACATGAACTGGCTCCGATTCTAGCTTTGCTCTGCCCTCCATGACTCGCCTTAATTTTTAATATTATTTTTTAACTAGTGATTCAAGTTAGTGTGGCTCTGCACTCTGGAGCGGGTGATCAAGGCAGCTGATCCATCAGGAACAAGGGACAGCTCAAAGCAGAAGTGAGCAGGCTTCAGGCGTGCGGGATCTGTTTTTTATGTTTTGCGAAAAGGCTGACGTCCACCACCTGGAGCCCAGTGCAAAATGGTGGCTTAGGTACCCTGTCACATCCTCCCACAAGACCCCAATGGGGCTGGAAAGTGGTCAGGCAGTGTGTGTTGGAGCAGCACCACAGACAGCTCCCTGGGGCAAGTGGATCCAACAGCAGTCAGAGGCAGACCGTGTGAACTACTTCTGAGCACAGAATATTTGTTTAGGAACATAGGAACATAGGAAGCTGCCATATACTGAGTCAGACCATTGGTCTATCTAGCTCAGTATTGTCTTCACAGACCGGCAGTGGTTTCTCCAAGGTTGCAGGTGGGAATCTCTCTCAGCCCTATCTTGGAGATGCTGCCCGAGAGGGAACTTGAAACCTTCTGCTCTTCCCAGAGCAGCTCCATCCCCTGAGGGGAATATTCACACATCAAGTCTCCCATTCATATGCAACCAGGGTGGACCCTGCTTAGCTAAGGGGACAAGTCATGCTTGCTACCACAAGACCAGCTCTCCTCTCCAAATCCTTTGTCTATTTCCTGTTATATCTTGCTCTTCCTCCAAGGAGCCCAGAGCAGTGTACAGAGCCCTGCTAACGGAGCAAAGGGGCACCTTTTAAAAAAATGACAGTTCTCTTTATTGAGCGGGGGGAAGAACAACTGGCCCTATCCATCCCCACCACAGCATCCCTCCAGTGGCTGTTGCTGGAGTCCATCGTATGGTTTTTGTTTGTTGTTTTTAAGAGTGTGAGCCATTTCGGGACAGGAAGCCATTTTATTTAATTATTTATATCTATGTACACTGCTTTGGGAACTTTTGTTGAAAACCAGTGTATAAATACTCATCATTTTCGCATCTGTACGTGGTTCTGTTTATCCTCACTGCAACCCAACCGGTGAGGTAGGTTAGTTGAGAGATATGTGGCTGGCCAGGAGTCACCCCCGTGAGTTTCATGGCAGGGGTTGAAATCAGGTCTCCCCAGTCGGGTCCTAGTCCAGCACTCTCACCACGATACCACGCTGGCTCCCCTGGGCTCCCTTCCTGACTAGAGAGTGAAAGACTTCAAGGGGCCTCCTTCTTCGGCCTGGCACTCCTTTTCCTCCTCTGCTCTCGCTGATCTTGCCTAGCTCGTTGTTGCCAGAGCTGATGCGGAGATATCAGGGAAGGCAGTGGTGGGGGAGGGCCTGGCTCTCCAGGGGGCTCCCATTCCAAGTACAGCCAACTGTGGGTTTCCCAATCACATTTTTAAGTATCCGCAACTGTGGCAGGTCTCGCCAACCACCAGCCGAGTATTTGCAGTTGGGCAAGATTTTTTGGTCATTGGGGGTGTGTGTGTGTCATTATTTCTGGGGGTTTGGGGATATTTCTGGGGGTTTGGGGATATTTACGGGGATACAGGGGTGATATCTGGGGGTCCCCCCTCACTCCTCTTGCTGTCCATTGGGGATTTAAAGGGATTCCGGGTGGTTTTTTTGGTCATTTTGTTCTTTATTTCTTAGGTCTTTTCACTTCCATGATTCCCCTAACCGCCTGTTTACAATGCAGTTCAATGGCTTGTCAACCACGAATTTGCCAACCGCGAGGTTTTCCGGGAATGAAACCCTCATAGTTGGCGAGGGATGGTCGTATGCTGTTTCCAAGGGCTTCAGTTCTGGGGCTCTTTCAGGCACTGGTCAGGTGCCCAGGACCAGAACAGTGTCAGGAAGAATCACTACTCCACTCATGACATCAGAGGGGGTGGAGAATTACTGTGGAATCCTATGAGCCATGCACTGGCACAGCCTGCCTACCCAGGTACAACTCCACATCCAAGTGAGAATTCTAACACAAAACCTGAAAATCGAATAGGAGAGCTGCACAAACACCTGGTGAAAGGCAACCAATGAATCCTTCTGTTTTACAGAGGAGAAGCACTGAGGCTGAGAAACCAGCAGTCAGCCCCAGGCCAGCCACGACAGATAACTTTATTTTACATGCAGTTTTATCAGCTGTTGTAAAACCATTTGGAGTTAGACGCCTTTCCTGGTCTACAGCAAACCACCCAGATATCTACTAATAGATCTTAATCTGCCTTTGTAGTAGGGATGTGTGAACCGGCTTGCAGTTGAGCCAGTTTGACATCAAACTGGTTTGACTCAAGGTTGAGCCAAACCTCTCCAGCTGACTTGGGGTTTGAATGTTTAAAAAAAAATTGTTTTAAGGACTCACTACCTTTGGGTGCACTGCCATGGCCATGGGGGTGGTGGTTTCCAGCTATGCCCCCACCCCCCACCGGCTTCCCCCCGGTCTCAAAATGGCCAAGTGTGGGTGGTTTTCAGCCTGTTCTGGGCCTCTGTATACTGGTGGTGGCCATTTTGGAGGCTTCCATGCATGCACAATGGCCATCTGCATGAGCAGGGTTTTTAAACGTTTGAATCCCCAAACTGGCTCGAATTCGAGCCGGGCGGGATGGGGTGTTTAGTAATGCAAAAATCCAAACATTCCTGATTCTGTTCGAGTCCAGTTCGGACTCATCCAGTTTTGTGTAGTAGGGATGTGCCTAAATTGAATTTTCAGATTCGATTCAAATCCAAATCGAAACTGGATGATTCAATTTGAACTCACCAAATTTGAGTCAAATGGATTCAAATCATTTTGCACATCCCTACTTTATAGGGTTTTTTTGTAGTTTAGGAGTCTTACCTCTAGACTGTTAGTAGTCTAACTTGTTTGGGTGGCCGAACATGCTCGGTGGGGTTCTCTTTGTCTGATGGGCTGAGCATGCTCAGTGTTTTTCTTCAGTTTGTGAGCTGTGAGCCGCAAGATGGACACTGCCTGAAGCATGTGCTCTTGTGAACTCCTTTGTTAATAAAAACAACACTGTCTGGACCAGATGTGTACGACCTTCTGCCTGCCCCTGTCTTAAAGAATACTTCATTACATTAAATATAGATGGCTGCATTTTGTCTTTAGAGGCATGGATGCTCATGTCCTATCCTATTGGCAGGAATTAGGCTTATCAAATTGTGAGTGCCTCTTAACACCCAATCTGAAATATATTGAGGTCATTCTCATGACTAGCCCTACTAGGGTAGGACAGTGCTAGCCCAGGAAGGACTGCTTGTGAGAAGCACCAGGATTGTTCCCCTGGGTAGCTCAACTTTTGTATCTGGACTAAAAAGTGAGGTAGGAGGATGTGTATGTGCCTCCTACTTCAAGCACAGGTCGTGTGGGCACTCAGGCTGCCAGCAGCTCCTTTTTGGCATCTGACAGCCATACTTACCATAGAGCCAGGGAGAAAGAGTGGCCTTGGTAGCTGGGGGATATCTCAATGCGCCAGGCTGCCCGTGTGGTGCATTGTGGGCTATCTGGCAGCTGGACAGGCAGTGGAGCTTTCTTTGGGCCCCAGATTGGGCCCTCCCCACTCTCCCTCAAGCCCTTTTTCATGGGTCATGAGAAAGGGCTACATAATTTGAATCTAGGTTTAATCTGGGTTACCAGTACTGAAGTGATTGTGTGAACCCATGCCAAGGTGGGATTCTCAGGCCAATAACCGCCTTGGCATGGGATCCCACAATCATTTCAACATTGGTAACCCACATTAAACCCAGATTCAAATGACCGTGTGAACAAGCCTAGGATCTGAAAGCTGACCTGAATCCGCTGTCAATGTCTGATGAGATCTGACAGAGAACTTAAATTATAATTTATTTCAGCAAATTCTTTAATGTCATTCATTCATTTTACCAGTCAACACAGTTAAATTTCAAATCTCAATATCAGGTTTTGGATTCCAAAATCCAGCCACTGAATTTGGGGGTCATATGTCAAAATCAAAATCCAAAATGTAAAAATGCCTTGGATTAATTTTTCTGACTCTTGTTTCAGCTCTAGGCTGTAACATTAGCCAGAAAAGGTAGCACAAAGTGAATGGGAGATTTGCACCCTGAGATAATGCTGTAAGCATCTTCACCAGTCCATGTGTACCCCATCCTTCCTCCAGTGGGTTCGGTGGTATATTTGGTAGGGTTGCCAACCCTCAAGGATGGGCTTGGGGTCTCCAGGAACTGGCATCAAGCTCCAGGTGATGGCTGCTGTTTGTTAACCCACTTTATGCTCATTTCCGCTCAAAGAGACAGTGGGCTTGTTCTCATGACCAACAGCTGGGTATACCAGGAGGCTCCAAGCCCCATCCATGCTCTCGAGAAACAGTCATGTGTTGGCAAAAACCAGGTAAGAGGAGCAAGAAGTGAACAGGTCATAATCTGGCTAGGACAGCACGGGACATTCTTCCCCTCCACTCTCGAAACCGTGCTGGGTACACAATGAGGGCTGCCTGCTGCTGCATTCTCTCCAGACTGTGACTAGCACACAATCACTTCCCCCATCCTCCTATCTTGGTTTCTGCCAACACATGGTCATTTCTAGGGAGTGTGCCTGCAGCTTGGAGCCTGTCCGGATGCTCCTGCCCAGCTGTTGGCCATAAGAAGAACCAGCCTAGGGATCGGCCCTATATCCATCCAGTGAATGTTGTGGCTGAGTATGGATTTGAAAGTGGGTCTCCCTGCTCCTACACCCACACTCTAAATCATGATGCCAAACCGGCAAAGAAGATGATAATGGCGTGGCATGACTTATCTGTGCTTGTGTTACGCACCTCCTCCACACAGTTGATTTTTACAGCAGTTTTAACCAGCTGCTTTTGACCCTACATTTCTCCCCTGTAAACTGCTTCTAATGTAATCATAGAAGGTCACTGCCACCTGTGGTCCAGAGTTAGTATCACATTTCATTCATTCATTCATTCATTCATTCATTCATTCATATCTCCAAAGTTGATGGGAGTTGCATTTGATGGTGAGATTGTAGTTCAACAACATCTGGAGACCTGTTAGGACCCCCTACTCTACATTATTGGACTGGAAGGGTTGATCATATGTAAAATCACAAGAGTAGATTAGGACCCTTATTTCCCCACACTCTTTTAATGCAAGTTTATGGATGAATTCCAACTAAGTGTTGCTTTCCCCCTTTTTATTTTTTCACTAGTTAAGCAGAGGCAATAGATGGGTGGATGGATTCGTTCATATTTATTTCACAGGTTAAGCAATTTCATACCTTTATTTATTCACACATTAATGGAAAGTAAAACTTAATTGGAGCCAATGGCTGAAAATAGACCTTAGAAGATGCCTCTAAAGATGCCTCTAAATCCCAGTTACAGGGGAGTAACAGCAAGAGAGAGGGCACACCCTATCCTCTTGCCTCTGGGCTTACCAGAGTTACGGTAGGCCACTGTGTGGAAAAGGATGCTGGACCAGGTGGGCCTTCGACCTGATCCTGTAGAGCTGTTCTTATGTTCTTGTGTTTTCGTAGCAGAAGTCACCATGATTGCTAGAAAACTGTGGAAAAATACCTCTTTATTTGCTCATGGAAACAATATTGAGCTTCTGCTAACAAATTAGCGGAATAGAGACAGTTTGTCCTCAGATCCCCCCCCTCCAAAAAAAACCATTTAAATTAGCCTTTTGGGGACAGAGAACCATCTTCTTATTCTTTTCCTATATAAACTGCTTTGCAAACTTTTCAATAAAAATAACAACACGTGAAAGTTAATAGTTTCCTTTCACCCCTTTTATAACAGTTCTCTCTAGTACCAGAAGATGGCACTGAAGTTATCTAAGCCTGTAATCCAAAAACTATATGGAGAATACACCTAATAGGTGCAAGTAAGATGCCATGTTTAGCTTCTTCTTTATATTACACATCTCTATTAGTGTAACAGAATCTGAGAAAATGCCTGGAAAACACACACACACACACACACACACACACACACACACACACACACACGCCTGTATATGCCCATCCATTTTTATTTTAGTGTGATATGGATAGCTAATTTCTTGGGCTCTGTCATGCATTTCACAAAGGGAAGAAGAAAGGTTGTTAATTTGTCTTATCTCAGCCCCTACCACCTGTTCATCCATGGCATGCACCTTATGCTTGGGAAAACACACATAACAATAAATCAGTCCCTGACTCCGAGGGTATGTTTGCATCAGCTGGTTTGTATGCCATCTGTCACTCACAGTGCCCATTCATCCTTATTTTAAAATAAAAGCCCACATTACTGAATGGTGACAGTGTATATGGATTAGAAATATGACAGAGAGCAATAAACTGGCCCTTAAGCTGAAATGGAATGGGACAAGGAAATGAGCTGTACATGTCCCTGAAGCCAGCAATTCCTTACAGCCAGTGATTCCTAAACTGGGCCTGTTGCTTCATTCTTAGAAATCATTGCCCCCATCCCATATACTGCTAAGTGGTGGCCAGAGTCCAAAGTGTCCTGAGAGAGTACCTTGTCCCATATGCCCTGACTCAGACCTAAAGATCTTCTCTGGAGGTCCTGCTCCGAGTACCCCTGCCAAATGAGGTGGCTACCAGGGAGAGGCCTTTTCGGTGGTGGCACGCTTGTCTGTGGAATAGCCTGCCCAGTGAAGCTCACTTGGCGTTGTCACTTTGTTCTTTTAGACACAAGTAATGGTGAATTGATGCAGAGGCAGAGGAGGCATCTGCCTAGACTGGGCAGCAAAATTTGAGGAGCAGTGGCAGCAGTAGCTGTGGGGAGGGGGTGAGAGGAAACCCCCCCTTTTACTTTTTTTTAAGCTGTGGCGGCAGCAGTAGCTATGGGGAGGGGGTGATTGGGTGAGGGGAAAGTCCCCCCTTTTGCCCCCTAAAGATTGCCGCTGTCGGTGGCAGGATGGAGCACAGCGGTTGGCTGCAGCAATGGTTGAGGGCGAGGATGGGAGAGTCACAGTGCCCCCTTTTTTAGCCTCTGAAAGCTAGCTGTGCAGGTGGGGTGGGGAGCTCCTTCCTCCTCCCCAAGATAAAGAAGGTCTTGCTTTTCTCTGTTTCTGGATCACCATTTCAGTTCTCCTTCTCATGCATTGCAGTGCATTTTGTGCATAGGCTAATCTCTACAAAATAATAACAACTAGATGCGGCAAGTGAAGCTTTTCAAAACCTTTTTTTGTGATCCAGGGCTCTGCAGAGCATCTCCATGTCAAACATCTGTGACCCATCATGCTTTTCCTGTTGCCTCACCAACCAACGGGCCGAATGTGTGATGATTCCCAGATGTATGGTCCAGGCAGTTCCCAAAAGACTGACTAATCCCCGCCACAAAACATTTGTTAAAATAAGAGATGTTGATATCCACAAACACTGAAAAAGATGCAAAAATATTTGTAAAGTGCATGGTGATGATGCGATTTGATTTATTGTCAGAAGCTAGAGAAGAAGAGTGTTTTGTGTGAGTGGGGGGAATGAACTGGTCTGAGATTGCAATCTTGTTTCAAATGGGGTCACAAAAGGTATGTGAACAGGATTCAGGAATGGAGACAAACTTGAGGAGCATCTCTTCACTTAAATGCGGGGATGGGGAGAAGACACTTTTTGCAGGGGGACAGAAACCACTTGGAGGGGGTGGTCACATGCTTAGAGGGGGAATCTGCATCCCTGACTAGAGCAGACCCACCCCAAGGCTTTTAGATAAGGCTAGGTTGAATCTGTTCCCAGAACCTTTGGGCACATTTGTGGGTTTGAGAAACCCTTTCTGAGCGTTCAGCATCACCTCTTCCATGGCAACAACAATATCAACTCTTCCCAGTGGCTGCAAGATTTTTATCCAGGACCCTCCTCTGTGAGGAACTATATCACGATGTAGCATCACACATAGGGGGATTCTGTTTTTTTGTTTTTGTTTTTTAAAGGGGGTGGTTGCTAATCACCAGCAATTGCTACTGCTGTCACCACCTGGGATAAGCTTGGCCTAAATCTTTGAATTCCTGCCAAAATGCCACCCTTTCTACCACCTGCAAATAAGGCAGCGAAAATGGTGGTTGGTGGGGGAGATTCCATGCCAGCCCTATTTTTAAATCAATGGAGGACAGTGATGGGGAATGGGGTGGGTCAGGCAGTGATACTTTGTTTGAACACCGGAGTTTTCAAACTTCATTTTTGAATGGCTCTATTTTCATCAGTGAAATGTTGGAAAGTGTGCAGTCTTCGCGTGGCGAACCGGTCTTGCAGCAGCAAGCATGAATTGTCCCTTTGCTAAGCAGGGTTCAGCTTGGTTTGCATTTGGATAGGTGACTACATCTGGGCACTGTGTGCTGTACAGTATTCTCCTTAGGGCCATAGCCCAGTGGTAGAGCAGCTGCTTTGCCTTCAGGTCATAGGGACATAGGAAGCTGCCGTATACTGAGTCAGATCATAGATCCATCTAGCTCAGTATTGTCTACTACACAGACTGGCAGCGGCTTCTCCAAGGTTGCAGGCAGGAATCTCTCTCATCTCCTATCTTGGAGATGCTGCCAGGGAGGGAACTTGGGACCTTCTGCTCTTCCCAGAGTGGCTCCAACCTCTGAGGGGAATATCTTACAGTGCTCACACTTCTTGTTTCCCATTCATATGCAACCAGGGTGGACCCTGCTTAGCTAAGGGAACAAGTCATGCTGGCTACCACTAGACCAGTTCAATCCCTTCCCTGGCAGCATCTCTAAGTAGGGCTGGGAAAGACTCTTGCCTGAAACCCTGAGAGCCAGAAGCAGTCAATGTAGACAGTGTAGATAATATTGAGCTAGATGGAGCAATTGTCCGTGTTGGTACTGGGCACTGGCAGCTTCCTGTGTTCCTATGTTCTCCTGCTGTATGCTGCCTCGGGAGTGTGGCTGTATGTGAATGTATGCTCAGTGTACATCAGGCAGCAGAAGACTGATCCGGCTAGATCCCCAAACAAGCTAGTGCATTCCCAGAATCTACTGCAACGTGCAACGGTTCCTTGGTAGTTGAGCTGATGCGGAAAGGATTATTCTCTGAAGGCAGAGTGCAAAAAGCACTCCCAGAAATCATAGACAACTCTTGAGTTACTCAGCAGATTCACAGTCCTTGAGGTTCAGCCACTAGATGGGACCAGAGAGCCTCCATTCAAAATAACACATACAAATTTATAGCAAATTTTGTGTATCCTAACCGTTCCCTAAAGAAACCCCAACAGCATTTTAGCCTCACAACAGCCTTGTGAAGTAAGTTTTGGCTGTGATGGTGTCTCATCCAACGATATCCAATTTCTTATATCCAAATCTCAAGCTACAAAAGCCCTATTCACAAATTATGTTCAATGCAGGTATCTGTGCATAGGGTACACGCTACAGCATGTACAGTTATGCACGTTATGTTCAATACCTGTACATGTGTATACTTACTAAACTGTGTTGGGGGGGTTTGTACTCTGGTTTGTACTCTGGTTCACATTTAAAATGATCCCATTTACAGTCATTTCATACACCAACATTGCACAGACACCTGTATGCATGTATAGTGTAATGTCTGAAGAGGGCTCAGGTCACACACTGGCTCCCATGAGCATTATTTCTCTCTGTCTGATCTCCACTGAAGGCTGCAGTCAGGCACACCTACTTGGGAATGAGGTCCACTCAATAGGGGAGACTCGCTTCTGAATAAATATGCTTAAGATTGGCTGCAGGATTATTGCTAATCCTATTGGAGAGGAGAGCTGGTCTGGAGAGGAGAGCTGGTCTTGTGGTAGCAAGCATGACTTGACCCCTTAGCTAAGCAGGGTCCACCCTGGTTGCATATGAATGGGAGACTTGATGTGTGAGCACTGTAAGATATTCCCCTCAGATGCAGGGTATAGATGGGAGGTGACAGTGTACTGCTACCTGTGTTGCTGTTCAACACAATGTGTGGATAACTGTAGCTGTGTACATTGTACACTAGCCTATGCACACATTATGTTCAGCACTCGAACAATTAGTGCACTGTGTATACAGATTTGAATGCAGGTATAGTATAGTTCACTTGCTTTCTGTACCATGCACTTGAGGGCTCAGTGCACAGGTTCACTTTTAAAATGGGCACAGGTAAAGTCATTCATACAAAAACATGTATGAATGTACAGACACCTGTATGCAAGTAAAAGACAGTGTCTGAATAGGGCTAGATTGTACAAGTGTTGAACATGATGTGTGGATAGGCAAGAGGGTCAGTACTGGCCGTAGCACTCCTTGACTGTACACTTGGTGGCAAACCTGGGATTGTTGCGTAACGTATGAAGCTGCCTCCTTGTAGGTATTCCTTCAAATATTGCAGCCGGGTAATCGGGGACTGATTTTTTTCCAGATATCTGCATGATCTTCAACAGTCATTCTTATGACTTTAACGGTAGCGAATTCCAGGGCCTCCCCCCCACCGCCCCGCCCGTCCTCGCCTGGGCAAAATTGCCTGCCATCCGCGTTTGCGCTTCCCAGCAAGCCCCTCGCCGCCCCGCGTCTCCCAGCCTGCCTCTCCTGACGTGCCCTCTCCCCCACCCGGCATCTTCCTGCGGTCTCCAAGCGATAGCGGAGCGTGGGCGCCCCGAAGTCTCCCTCTCTGTTTTGCATAGCTCCCTCCGTCCACCAATAGCTAGGCGAGCGACCGCCCTTCTTATTAGCATAGACGGCATTGCTGGCCAATGGGCCGGCAGGCGTGGAGCACGCTTGGAATGCGATGTTGCTGCCATCTGCCTTTCCTCTTGGGTGGTGGTGGTGCTGCTGCTGCTGGCGGTGACAGAGCGAGCGCGGCGCGAGGTTGGCACGGCGCGCGTCTCGAGCTGCAGAGAGGGAACCTCCCGCGGAGCCCCGGGGCGGCCTGGGCATCGGCCCCGAGGCCCGCTCGTATTGTTTCTTTGGGCCCGGCGGCTCCGGAGTGAAGCTGGTGCTGCTGGCTGCTCCCAAAGCGGAGGGAGTATGTCAGTGGCAGGGCTGAAAAAGCAGTTCCATAAGGCCAGCCAGGTAAGGGGAACAGCTGCGGGGGGCGGCGGGGGGCGAGCTGGTTCCTCAAGCCAGCCTGAGTCCCCCCCCCGCTTGCAGTCTCGCAAGAGGGATTGCTTGTGAATGCTCAAGGGGTTGGGTCGCCTCTTGATCCTGTTCTGTAGGAGCGTCAGGGGGCTGCCGGTCCTCCCTGCCTGAGGTCCCCTAGACTTCGGCCACTAGGCATTGGCTTCCCGCTGGACTTTTGCTGCCCCCAGTTAACTCTTTTTTTTAAGGCCTCAACGTAAAAAGAGATCCGTGCCTTCCCTTCCTCTTCTTGCAGAAGTCACACCCGCCTCTCCTCCGAAGGGTTCTTCTGCCCCATGCCCAACGGGTTAGACTAATGCGCCCTTTTGCACGTTAGGCAGAGAGAATCCCGTGTTTGCTGCCGTGTACGATCAACAGGGGGTTGTGGCCAGCCCAGTTGCGTCCCTGTATGATGTGTTCGCAGCCCTTCTTTGTGGCATTTGCACACCATAAGGGGTGCATTTTGGAGGTGCATATTTAACCCAGACCAGCACTCTGCCACGAGGGCTTCTTCCCACATCACATATTCAGAAGCCCTGGTGGAGGAGGGAATTCCCAGACAGCCTTTTGGCGATGATTCTGTAGGGAGAGTGAATCCTTTCTCCACATCTCTTTGGTAACTCCTTTCTAGAGAATTTAGCTTGCCCTCTTCCAAAGGTTAAATCTCTTTAAGCCTTCCCTTCTAAGGAAAGGAAAAGGGTTTTGCAAGTGTAGCCTTCTGCACACTCAAGATTTCTTTTCCAGTTGCAACATGGGTTCTTTCTCATCTCATTGGATCGATCAGAGGCCTCAGCTGCTCTACCAGATATGTGATTGAACCAACATCTGCCCATTCATGGGATGGACCTATCCAGGGCACAACACAAAAAGTGGGGGATACTCTACCTTGAAAGATTGGGCTGAGTGCCCATAGTGTAGCAAACATAGGATGCTAGATCTCTAGAGCCCTGGCAAGGAGGTTGTAGAAGGTTTTGCGCTGTGGGGGCTTTCTGGTGCTTGGGGGGGCATTGTTGTTGTTGTTGAGGATTGCTAGCGTTCTGAAAGGAGATCTCTGGCAAAATCCACTATTTCTTCACAGACCACATAAGCTTCTCTCATCCTACAAGTGAGTTGATTTCATATTACTTTAGACTTTATCTGCCCATTGTCATTTTTAAAATTACATCTTTTCCTCTTGTTCCATGTGGATGATGGTGATGTGTCCCTTCTTGGTATTTATGTTCTCTCCCCCCACCCCCAAATAAACAGTCCCATCAAAGGTTGCCTTTTCTCTCATTCCATCCGCAAGGGAATTCTCATGCTTCTCTCTTGTGCTTCTGCTGGGAGATCAACATGCTTTTCAGAGAGCTAGCAGATGCCTTTGGAGAGAGCATCTTATTACTGTTTACAAGCTCAGGCTTGTAAACAGCCACTTGCTTTGTGGCCTGTGGCGAGTGTGAATCAGCTCCAGGTGACCAGGCAAAGGGCTTGTTTCTGCGCATTGGAAAAGAGCGGTTTCTTTTTTTTAACTGTTCTGGCTGAGAGTGTTCCTTAAATGACTATCACAGATGTGTGTGAAGGCAGAGAGGTTGGTTTCTTTGTCATTTGCAACTTTTTGGGACTTATTCACAGATAGAGAACGGGGGCCAGTAGCTCAGTGATAAGGCATCTGCAAGCCCCAGATTCAATCACTGGCATCTCCAGATAGGTCTGGGAAAGACAGTCAGTGTAGACCATATGGAACTAGATGGACTAATGGTCTGACTGTGCATTAGGCAGCTTCCTATGTACAACTCTGCTGAAGCTCAAATGAGAGCTGTTCCATATCCTTAACCACCATATTATGCTCTCAGTTTGTATAACAGAGAGTAGATTTCCCACTGTGCGTTTCACTTGTCTTTATTGGAAAGCAGAGACTCTAATCAGCATTGGTGATAGTTGACATGGAAGCAGCTGTGGGTTAAAAAAAAAACCCTTTGGATTAATTAACAAGGTGTGTTTTTATTTATTTATTTCAATTGTATCCTGACTTTTTTCATGATGGAACTCAAAGCAGCATACATGGGGTTTCCAGGTGGTCTCCCATCCAGCCCCAGTTCTGCTTGGCTCCAAGAAGGTAGTTCTTGATATGTAGATCAAATGCAGTGTTGATCGATCTTCTGAATATCAAATATATATCAAGTGCTTACTGGGAAGGGACCATAGCTGAGAGAGAGAACACCTGTTTCACATGCTGACATTCTAGATTCAATCCCTGGCATCTCTAGGTAAGGTTGGGAGAGCCCTTGTTCTGAAACCCTGGAAAGTCCATGTAGACCAGGGAAACTTTGGGTTTCCAAATGTTGTTGGACTACAACTCCCATCATCCCTAGCCACATTGGCCTTCATGTCAGGGGATCATGGGAGCTGTAATACAACAAAGGCCATTGTGGCTGGGGATGATGGAAGTTGTAGTTCAACACCACATGGGGACCTAAGGCTGGGAACCTCTGAGGTCATTCACAGTGAGGTCATTCACACAATCAGAAGCTGTTCTACACAGGTTTGGGAGCTGCGTGTGCTCCCAATTTTCAGTTGTGTGGAAGCAAGGTACGAGGAGAACCTGGGTAGTTTTCCTTCCTGCCTTGCTTCCACACTATCACTTCTTCCCAGGGGATATGTTGAGGGTGGCCCTATCCATCCCCAGCACAGCATCCTTCCAGTGGCTGTTGCTGGTGTCTCTCTCATGTTTCTTTTTTAGATTGTGAGCCCTTTGGGGACAGGGAGCCTTTCTTTTCTTTTCTTTTCTTTTTCTTTTCTTTCTTAACCGCTTTGGGGACTTTTGTAGAAAAGTGGTATATAACTATTTGTCGCCATCATGATTTACAACATTAGACCATGACATAAGTAGTGCAGAGTGTCAAATGCACAATAAAGCTGTAAGCGATTCTGAAAGTGTCCACATCCTCTGTAGATTGCAGTTTATGAATGTTGGGCGGGTTGTAGGCAGCTGAGCATGTGGAGAGTTGAAATGCTGGAGGCAGCTACTCTTCCGGAAACTCTCTTCTGTGATGGAAGTGCTGCTCCTTCAGGTCCCCTCACCATGGAAGGTACAGGAGGTGGGTACTTGGGAAGGGGCTTTTTCAGCAGTGGCAGCCGTGATTTGGAGCAGCCTTCCAAGAGAGGTATGCCTGGCCCCGTCACTGCCTGAGTTTAGGTCTTTAACTCCAGGGCAGACAGAAGGATGGACAACACGTAATATACAGCATTAACTGCAGAAGATGCAGTAATGGCCACTAGACTATATGGCTTCAAAAGGGCTTTGAACAAATTCAGGAAGGGCAATTATATCCATGGCTTCTATTTGTGTTGTCTATATGCGCTCTCCAGGTCCAGAGGCTGGATTCCTCTGAATACCAGTTGCTGGGAACCAACAGTGAGAGTGGGCACTTTGCCTCCTTTTCCCACTTCTGGGATTCCCAGAAGCATGTGGAACAAAATGGTAGCCAGGAGTCCTGTTCAGACTTTACATTCAACACTCATCCAACAAGCGTAGAGTGCACAAAGGCACAGTTACATGTTATGTTGAGCTCAGGTACAGCAGTACACTGCCTGTCTGTGCCATGCATTTGAAAGGCCTCTGCAGCCCTTTTAAGGCATTATGTGGTATATGGTTGTGTGAACCAGGCCCATATGTTGTAGGAGTATACAAATGTCTGTACACTCACACAGGTTTTTGTGTGAATGTGTACTGCTGTACCTGTGTTCAAAATTACATGTGAATAACTATACCTGTGTACTGATGTTTACCTGTATCCACTGTACACTCATACGAGTAACCTAATGTCTGAATAGGACTAATGTGACACAAATGTACAGATATCTGTACACTTGTACATGTTTATGTGTGGACGACTGTACCTGTGTTCATTTTCAAAGTGAGCCTGGGTACAGGACCCGCAGGTACCGATAGGAAGTGTACTGCTGCACCTGTGTTGAACATCCCATGAGAATAACTGTACCTGTGCAAAGATATTTACCTGTGTCCACTGTGTACTTGTATGAATGCTCAACATAATGTGTGAATAGGACTTGTTACCTTCATACATCTGTACACCACAGATGTACATTTGTTGCAGTCCTACATCTGTCATTTCTACGACCTACTAGGCTATGTACATGAGCAGCCCTACCCAGGATAGGGAAGCCCTACCTGGGCATGGCTGCTTGTGTGCAGTGCTGGGATTGAGGCCGATCCTGGTTCCGCCTCCCTAGCAACCTGTCGTCTTTCTTTCTAAAGAGCTATGTACAGGAGAACCTCCGTATCTGTGGGGGTTCCATTATCCACTACGCAGATACGGAAACCGTGGATATGGAGGCATTGGGCCGATGCAACTGTGGGGGTTAGGTTCCTGGAGGTTGAGAGAAATGCCAAAAGGAAAAGGAGTTAAATTGCCCTTAAAATGCCGGTGGGGTGGGGTGGTGGACTACTTTGCTTCACGGGTCTCCAGCAGTGTCCTCGAATAGTCAAAAATTGGCCAAATATTGCAGTTTCCCCGTTTTCTTTTTTTAAAAAGGAAGCCATTTTGAGGCTCACAATCTCAAAATGGCAGGTGGAAATGACCTCCGAGGTCATTTCTGGCCACCCCAGACCCACAGATAAGTGTTGTTAACCCTTTTAAAGCTGTCCCCACCACCCCCACCCCCACCCCCACCCCGGCATATTGACACCGGGCAGGTGTCAATTCACACATATACTGAGATCGGGTGTCAATTTCACAGATACCTGAAACTGCTGATACTGAGTCCGTGATTGACGAGGTTCTCCTGTATGTGGAAGGTGCTATATTAGTAAATAAATAATGGTTGCAGAATTCCTACATGGCAGAATGGCAATATCACTTCAGACTGCAAGTGAGGGATTTTTATTATTTATTAGAAACATTTGATATACCGCCCACTCCAAAGACTCCAGGCGGTGCACAAAAACATGCAGGCAAGACAACATTAAAAATTACATTCTAAATTAAAAACTGAAGTAACTAGCAAAAAGCAAATAGGTAAACTACAGGGCAAAAGCCTGATGAAAAAGAAAAGTCTTCAATAGAGATTTGAAGATCAGTAAGGAAGGGGCTAAACGAATCTGGAGGGGAAGAGAGTTCCAAAGAAGGGGGGCAGCAACTGAAAAGGCCCTTCCGCGGGTCCGAGAAATATACATTTATATACTTTCCCCCTACATCAGGGATTGCCAACCTTCGGCCATTGTGGCTAGAGATGTCTGTTCCCAGATTGGGCACTCCTGCCCTACATCACAAACTCTTAGGAGGCAGCCTTATTCAAAGTCAGACAATTGATTCATCTAGCTCAGGACTGTCTACACTGACTGGCAACGGCTCTCCAAAATTTCAGGCTGAAGTCTTTCCCATTCCCAGCCCTCCCTGGAGATGTCAGGGATTGAACGTGGTACCTTCTGCATGCAAAGCAGATGCTCATCTCTGAGCTATAGCCCCATCACCAACCCCTTGCGAACAGAAAATTGGCACAGCAAGCCAAGGATTGGGATAGAACATTTCTCCCTGAAGTGCTATCTTCTTATATGCTGGGTGGTTTTCTTGTTGCTTTTTCTTAGGAGAACATGGATTCAGAGTCATATTCTCCATATGCAGTCTGGTGTAGTACAGTCCTCTTAGGATTCCACCACTATTCTTTGCTGCCAATGTAAACTAGAGCAGACCCTACACCTGGAAGAGAGAATCGTGGAGATACTCTGCATCTTTGTCATAGTGACAGGATGAGCTAATGTGAAACACACATGGCTCCAGGGGAATGAATTGCTGAAGAGCCTCGGGGATGACAAAGCTTGCTAGCCTCCTGTTTTGTCAGGCATGCCATTACAATCTGGCCAAGGCTCACTTTGACAGAGAGGGTGCTAGGGAGAAAAGTCTGAGGCAGGGAACGGAGAGAAAAGGGGATTAATTCTCTCCCAAAGGACAGGAGGCTGAGGGAAGAGATTCCAGAAGCTGGCCCAGTTCCCAGGGCAGGGTGAGAGAACTCTGAAGTGAACAGAGCTCATGCTGGAGGCACGATTGAGAATGGAGGCGCTCCAAAAAGAAGCCTGAGGTGAGGAAAGAGGAATGGGGCATGAAGGCTTTTGCATGCCATTACATGAATGGACGAATGGAGGGTGGGGGATATATTGCTAACGAAGCAATATTTAGTGTACTGTATTACAGAAGAGTCTAAAAACAGTATACACTCACACAAGACCTTTGATTTTACTTATTTGTTTAAGGAATTCATATCACTCCTTTCAGCATCTCAGAAGCGTCCCTAGTAGTCAGTCTGAATTCTTTCTTTCTTTCTCCCCCTCCCCTCTCCCTCCCTCCCCTAGATTGTATATAGATATCACATGAAAACCTTTTGTCAAATTCAAAACTTCATTGTGAGTGGGAAACTACACAAGGGTTCTAACCATTAAGTCATTTTGATTTGAATGCAATGAAATGTCCCCATTTTGTGACCGAAGGAATTGTAATAGCAGCAGCTCTGTCTATTTAAACATGCAACGATGCTTGGTTTGCAGTGGGGGTGGCATTTTGGTCCAGTTTTAAAATGGGGGTGTGTGGGTCAGGAGTCCAGAACCTTCCATTGCCCATGGTTTACATCACCACCATGCCTGCCAGTGCCAACATGTCTTTATTTCCCCATTACTTAACTGATGGCAGGTATGCACCACAGCCTCTTCCCCCAGGCTCTTTTCTCCTAGCCGGTGAGAAGGGCATTTGCCTTGGCACGCCTGAATGTGCTCTCAACCCTCCTAGAGGGTCTCTACCTCAGTATTTCTTTTGCTCAACAGTTATGCCCGTGTCAGTCAGGAGCAGTTGAGACAATTGTTCATATGTTGCTTCACTGTTTGTTTTATAGAGATATTCAGCTAGCACTTTTGTCTAGATTTCCAGGTAGAGCGTTGGCCTTTTATGTGTCTCTCCTTTTGTCCAACCGTGATGTTAATGTTTCCATCAAGGTGGCAAAATTTTGCTACATTGCAAGCCATGTAAGGAAGCAATTGGTAAAATCATGAATGTCGATGGTACTATATGTTGTTATATTGTAAATGGTGTTTTTGTCAGAAAGTGCTGGCAGAACCATGATTGCTGGAGGTTACTACTTGTCTGTGGTGCTGTATTTTGTCTGTTCAGTGACTGAAATAAAGTTTCCAGTACTGGAACTAACCCTGACTGAGAGAAAAGCATTTGGGGAGAGGGGCCACAGGGAGGTCAGGCATGGGATGTGGTTGGATTTGGCCTCCCCATCTGTATGTCCTTTCTGATTTTAGAGTTGGGTCCCCCACCCACTTTTGAGGGAGTTCTGTGCTTGAAAACGTAACTGTTAAACTATGTCTTCAACCACAGATTTGCTCCCATCAGCTCTAGTTTGGTCCAGAGGTTGTAGAGGTTTGAGGGAGGCACCAAACTAAAACATAAGACATGTAGTTTTTCTAAAACAAAGCTGTTTTTTTTTTTAAAGTCACAGAATGCAGGGGGAAAAGAATCCCGGGATAAACATAGGGTGTCAGTTTCCTGTCAGCCCACACACCCTCCCTAGTTGTCGCCAAACGTCGTCTTCACACAAGCTGTTTGTGACCCACCTAAACAAAAGCAAAAACCACAGCCCACAAACCATGTATGGTGGACCATGAGGGACTCAAAAACTCTCCTGAGAGCACAAAATGGTGGCGTGGGTGGGATAAAGAGAGGTTGAGCACCTGGCAGGCCTCAGTGGCTGGTAGGACATGTTGGGCCTACTGGATTGTCAACTGGGCAGGCCCACCTTAAGAAATCCCTTATTGACGACTTCATTCTAGTATTGTACAAAATACAGGCTTTGTGTGCTTGCATGAGGCTTAAACGTCAAATGAAATTAAATAAGGAAGCAGCAACATATAATTCAGGCAGAATTTAATCTACCCAAGCTGGTTTCTGAGGGGGAAGAAATCTTTGTACATTCTCAAAGCATGCATGTGTGGTGAAAAATAATCACATCATCAGAAATTCGGAAGGAATGGGGAGAGATGCTTGGGGCAAAGAACTCCTGTCAGTTCTGATACATTTGATGCCCTGAGGGCAAAACAGCTTTCCCGACTAATCATTAATATAGGCCAGTTCTACATCAAAAATGCTACATGTAGTTTTCCTTTTGATCAATACTTCATCATTTTACCACTCTAGCATTGCAACAAGAACTGGCTGGTTGGTTGTTATTAATTGATTTTCATCTCCCGCCTGCAGTTTGGTTCCTAATGATAAAAATAATACTTAGTAAATGACTAAAAAAATGAGATGGCACGCAAACAGGATAATAGCAATAAGAGCCTGCCTATGGGCTTTGTAGTCTTTTTCTAAAGGCTTTTTGCTGACATTTGGCTAGATTTGCTTAGGTTATCAGAACACAGCTGCCTTATACCAAATCAGGCCATTGGTCCGTTTAACTCAACACCGCTTTTATACTGACTGGCAGTGGCCCTCCAAAGTTTCAGGGAGGAGCATTTCCCAGCCCCATTTGGAGATGGCAGGGATTGAACCTGGGACTTTTGCATGCCAAGCAGATCTACTACTGAGCGACAGCATTCCACACTCAGCTAAAATGCTCACTGTGTGACTTTGGACCAGTTACTTTCTCTCAGCCTGCCCTACCTTGCAGGTTGGTTGTGAACATGTAATGGGGGAGGAAAGAAACTTTGCACACTGCCCCTTGCAGGCAGTTGCAACGGCAGATATAGGGGAGCCACAGCAAGAGAGAGGGCATGCACATACCTCTTGTCTGTGGGCTCCCCAGAGGCATCTGTTGGGTCACTGTGTGAAACAGGGTGCTGGACTAGATGGGCTTTCTTGGGCCTGATCCAGCAGGGCTGTTCTTATGTTCTTATGAGATAAAAATGAAACAAATAATAGTAAAAATGTGTCAGAAGAGTTCCTCTAGGGAGAAATCAAGACATCTTACTGGTGGGTGGGGGAAACCCCCTCTTTGAACCAGTTTCTGGGTTTAGGTTCAGTTAGACCTCTGATAATATTCGGCAATCTCTCAGCTGCCTGCTGGACTAAACTGTATTCAAAGACAGTCCCATCTGAACACATAACAGTAGTCCAGCTTGGAAGGAACTAGACTAGAGCATGAGTGATTAGGCATCTGCATCCTGTTCAAAATCCAGCAAGGGAATCTCTGCATAGAAACCACTTTTGAGTGCATCTCTCTCTTGCTGAACTGGAGTAAAATCCATGCAAATCTCACATGCGTACACACACAGACACACAGACACAGAGTTGTAGAATGTTGGTGTGGTGTGGTATGGTGTTGAATTCTCAAGGGAGGTTATTAAACTGCCAGCTTTCGAAGCATTTCAAAATAAATGTAGATAAATATCTTCTCCAGATAGGACTAATTAAACCCAGTATACGGCAACCCTGTGCAACATAAAGGCCATGTTTGCATTTTTGAAGTATTACTTTTGATAGTGATTGAACACCCCCTGTTAAATTAGTGGTATGAACAATGTTGTTTAAATCTCCTGCTAAGAATGCCCACGCACTGAGGCATATCTTCTGGGAAACAAAATTAAGAGGTTTTTTGACCCCCCACCACATGTTCACAAGCTAGAATTGAAGCAGTGTAAACTATTGCCATCTGCAAGCTTCAGAGTAGCAGCTGCTGGGATAGGAGGATCACCAAAGGCTTCATCCGCGTTGAATGTCATTCCATCCAGGGAGGAGAGCTGGTTTTGTGTTAGCAAGCATGAAGTGTCCCCTTTGCAGAGCAAGCTCTGCTTTGGTTTGGATTTGAATGGGTGACTACATTTGAGCGCTGTAAGATATTCCCCTTAGGGGGTGTGGCCATAGTGGAAGTGCAGGAGCATCTGCATGCAGTGGAATGCATAGTGGAAGAACATCTGCATGCAGCAGGTCCCAGCACCAGTCCCTGGCAGCATCTCCAGATAGGGCTGAGAGAGACTCCTGCCTGCAAACTTGGAGAGCTGCTACCAGTCAGTTTCAAGCCGGGCTGCTCTGCAGATGTCGGCCTACAATTCCCATAATCCCTGGCTATTGACTGCTGTGGCTGGGGATTATGGGAGTTGTAGTCCAGAAGCTGCTGGAGAGCCAAAATTGATCAGCCTGAGTGTAGACAATACTGACCAATGGTCTGACTCAGTATAAGGCAGCTTCCCAAAACTGGCCATGTAACAGGAAGACCCTCAAGACGCACCTGTTTTCACAAGCCTTTAACTGAAATTAATTTTAAATGATTTGATTTGTTTTATTAGACTGTTTTTACTGTATTTTGTGAAATTTTAATGGTTTCAACTCTGTTTTATATTGTTTTAAGTTTTGTACACTGCCTAGAGATGTACATGTCAGGTGGTATAAAAATATGATAGATAGATAGACAGATAATATAGTTTCTCATAGCACCAGGGCCTTCAACCATTTCTGGGGATTACTTCTGAAAGGGAGAGAAATCAGTTTGTGAAGAGTCTGGGGAGATTCCGGTGGGGGTGGGGGGTGGGGAGAGAAATCAGATCATAGGGAATTGGCTTGTAGGGAGACTAGGGGAGAGATTTGGCTCTAAGGAGGTTGGGAGGTTGGGGGAGAATTGGCTTATGGGTGGTAATATTAAGAAAGTTGAGGCAGGAGACATTTGCTTGCAGGAGGAAAATTGGTGCACAACATATGTTGGGGGTGGCAGTTCATCACACCACCTTTGGCACCAGGGGATTTGGTCTGCACCTGGTAATTTTAATAAATGAATTGACTAAACATTGCAAGCCTTTTTGGAAGTCTCCCATTATAACCCAGAATGACTTTGCCATTGGAATGCAATGACTCCACCTGTCTTACGTTAGATTAGGGTGTTTAAAGGCTCAGTGGGTAGCAATATTACTTTATTGTCAAATGAAAGGAATAACGGGACTCTGTACAGTGAAATTCTCTGTGTGGTTGCTTGGAAACTACTTGGACTGTTTCTACTTACTGGTGGCAAACGTATGACCTTGGCTTGGGCAAGGCTGGTGAGGCAGTCTTGATTTTGGATAGAAAAGCACTGCAAAGGATAACTACAAATGAAACATTGTGAAATTTGCCCTGGGTGGATTTATCTGGTTAAAGCTTGTATTTAGAACAGGCCTGCACAAATTTGTGACCTACCAAGTCTGCAACTTTTGAGCGGAGGATGTGCTTTTAATTATTTTAAGGTTTTGTATGCCTTCATGGTGATGCTATTTTATATGTATTTTATACATGCCTGTTTGGTATTTTCCTCTTGCATTTCTCTATTTTCTCAAAATACTTATTTACCACTTATTATTTACATGCCACTTTTCAATGAAAAAGTTCTCAAACTGGTTTACAAAGAAAAATAATAACAAGATGGTTCCCTGTCCCCCAAAGGCAAGAGTGACTCCAGAGGGTGGGCAAGGCTTGGCAGATGCCTGCTCAGACAAGTAGTTTGTTCCTCCCACCAACCACATCTCTGTTTCAGAAATCTAATGTGTGTGACACAGCTTGCCCACCCACACATCTACTCTGCCCCTTCTGTGCCTTCCCTCAATTCCCCCCCCCCACCCAGGTGCTGCTATTGCCCAAAGGGTTCACAGTCTAAAAAGAAACAAGGTAAACACCTGCAATAGGCACTGAAGGAATAAATGAAACAAATAAAATTAAATTAAACTATCAGTACCACATCTGCAGGACTTGGCATGTGGTAGGTTATTCTGGATTTTGTTAAAAGACAACAACAACAAAAAAGGAAATCCTTGATTCTCATTCCTTTATATCTGGAGCTCCTCTTGTGACAAATCTTCTACCCAGCTTTTCCTCTAACCTTGCTTCCACACAACTGAAAATTGGGAGCACACACAGCTCCCAAACCTGGGTAGAACACAGTTTTTTGATTGTGTGAATGACCTCAGTGTGTCTGTGTGTATGCAATTTGCTACAACTGAATATGTTTTATTGTAGCCAGAATTTAGCTCAACTAGTATGTATGTAGCATTTTTTCCTTTTTTGTAGGCTAGGGTTACAGATGTTCTACTTTTATACCATCTTATTTATAGACCTGCCAAGCTGCACATTGAGTGCAGAGCTCTTTGTAAACTTGGCTTCTAGTTACCTGTCAAACTTACCTCACTGACACTAATCTTGGCTGTAGAATGAACTATGGTGTAACCAACCTTTCATGAGCAATGCTGCATAGTTGAAAAGACTTGATGTTGGAGATCCAACCTTATTGAAAGGTCCCAACTATTTTAAGTGGCCATCTTGCACATTCCTGGCTCTTTAGATACTGTGTAGAATTATTTTGTTCCATAAACTTGATTAAGATTTAGATCTATGATATAAAGTCCATGGTGTATTCTTTCAAGTTACTGGTTCCAAAATCTATGTGTCTCAATCATTCTTGCATTGTATCAGGCAGTTTGGACTGTCACACAGACTCAATGGTTTCTTGTTTAATAAAAAGCCTCTTAACCATCTTTCCATCCCCATTAACAGTGATGATCCTTCATAATGTTTTTTTTTAAAGTTAGTCTGCTTCTCATGTTGCCTCATCTAGTACAGGGACAGCACTTTCATAGGAGACTAAAACCTGGACATCTTGTAGGAGAGGCAGGCAGCGTGAGAGGCATTGACTGGATGTGATTTGGATTTAAGGGCTCACATGGTGAGGGCAGATTTGAGAAGGGAGTGAGGAGGTAGAGTGGTTGCAACTGCCTAAAAGACCACCCCTGCACAAAACCGCCTCCCCCTGTGTTTCTCTAGTGATGCCCTCATATGTTTTCCAACATTCATTGAGGTGCGGTGTGTGTGAGGCATGAGAGGACCTTTTCTGTGGTGGCACCTAATATGTGGAACTCCTTTCTGAGGAAAATCCATTTGGCTTCCTCTTTAGAAATCCATTTGGCTTCCTCTTGCCATTACCTTAAAAAAAACAAAAACAAAAACAACCCCCCCACCCCTTTTTAATTCCATCAACCTTTTAAGTTCTGTGGCTTCGTGCTCTTGTTTCTCCCCAAGATGACCATATTTGGATTAATTGCTCTTTGTTCCACAGAATCACTTGCTTCATTTTTGAGATAGTTTTCTGTTAACTACTTTGAACATTCTCAGATTGCAGGGGGAAAGTGGGATACTTTTTTTTTTTTTTTGGTAAATAAAGTTGCAGCTGAGGATGACCTGCAGCCTGGGATAAGATGATGGGAGGAAGGATGGGGTGAAGGACCCAATCTCATAGAAACACCCTCCAAAGCTGCTATATGCCCCAAGAGGGAAGTGTCCATTGCACCAGTATATAGTTTTCCTGGGCTACGGAACCTCCTAGAGCAGGGATTCTCAATGTTGTGTCCCCAGATGTTATTGGACTTCAGTTCCCTTAATCCCCAACTAAAGGCCACTGGGGCTGGGGATTTTGGGAGTTGAAGTCCAATAACATCTGGGGACCAAACGTTGAGAATCCCTGTCCTAGAGCTCTGCACACTCTGTAGTCTCTGATCCTGATCTCCTCCCATCCCTGTGGCTGCTATTTCAAGTTTAAAAAACAACACAACATGCATTTTGCTTGCATCTGGTTTGATCTTAAATTTGCCTCATCGAACCCAGAGTGCGAACTCCTGGTTTTCTACAATATGTCACTTCTATTTGTTGAAAATGGCAAACTCACCAGTAGCTGCTTGAAACGTTAGGCCTTTTCTGCCCTGGGATGTGATGTGCCATTTCATAGATTGCTGAATGGCAAATCAGCAAGTGGGCAATCAAGGGAAGACAGTAGAGGTTTGTCAGGGAAGTCTTGAAGATTCTGGAGTACAAAGTGCTTTTTTGTGGTGCAAGGCGTACACTAGAAGAATAGCTTCAGCAGACAAGTTTTACAAAAGACTCCCAGTGGTGGGGTGACGTGGCACTGCCTGGTGCAAACTGACTCTCTATAGAAAGTGCAAAATCATGTTATGTTCACAGAATCTTACTTGATTCAGTTGGGGACAAACAGATCCTTTGTCTCTCTTATCTGAAAATTTGCTTCTTATTGTCCGGTCGTTGGATGCAATTAAACAAGGTCCAGACACTATATCAAGTGCAAGATTGCAAGAAATGCAGGGGTTGCCCTTTAAACGTGGTTTTTCCATGGAAGCAGCAGCAACCCACTCCCTTGGGGTGTGTGCTGTATACCAATTCCATGATTTGGAACCATGCAATCGCCTCTCTTGTGGTGGGTCATTGGATTTTTCTCCATGGACAAGCAGCTCCCATATACCTAGAGTAAATATAAAGGGCCCCAAAGTTTGCAGTTTATACAATGCATGCATATTTTCAGTAGCTTTGATAGGGCAGGGCCACCTAATGGCACAGCGGGGAAATGCTTGACTAACAAGCAGAAGGTTGCCAGTTCAAATCCCCGCAGGTACGATATTGGGCAGCAGCGATGTAGGAAGATGCTGAAAGGCATCATCTCATACTGTGTGGGAGGAGGCAATGGTAAACCCCTCCTGTATTCTACCAAAAGGAAACCACAGGGCTCAGTGGGTGCCAGGAGTCGAAATCGACTTGACGGCACACTTTACCTTTATGATAGGGCAAGACTTATTAACCTTACAAGATCCTATCATATGGGATCATAATCTGTAAGGAGTACAGCTGATATTAAAAGGGTTGAAAGTTTGAGTATCCACACACTGCAAAGTCACAGTGCTAGGCTGTCTATAGATGATGATGATGATGATTAGAATATTTACAGATTGCTTTTCAACAAAAACAGTTCTCAAAGCAGTATACGTAGCAAAAGGAATGAGAAGATGGTTCTGCCCCGAAATTGCTCACAGTCGAAAGAGAAATCCAAGGGAGACACCAGCAATAGTCACTGGGAGGGATGTTATGTTAGGCCAGATAGGGACAGCTGCTCACCCACCTCTTGCTAAATATAAATAACAGCTCTCTATTTCCCAATTTGCAGAAATTAATACACTGAGAAATTGTGAGTGACTTCTCCCTTACTCCTGCTGTGAAGCTAGCCCTCATCCAGCATAGGCAGCTTGATGATAATTGTGCAGTCCCCTTTCTATCCATCCAGATACCACCGCAAGGCTCATCTTTTCTACCAAGCCTGTGCCTTTACTGCTAGTCAGCATCCCCAACAGAATCAAAGAATTGGTTCAGATCCATTTTGTGTTGCCTTTGCCTTCCTTTCCCTTTGAGTCTCCTCTCTGTTGAAACTTAAATTGTAAGCACCTTGGGGCAGAGTCCTGGCCTATCTTGCTTAGCAAAGTGTTGATGATACAAATAAATATGTAATGCAGCAGAGGGCAGTCTCACTGCTGGGGAGAAAAACTAACTTGCTTCATTTTCCTAATTGTAAGTGCTCTCCCTTAGGAACAGAGGAAGTTGCCTTATACTAAGTCAGACCCTTGGTCCATCTAGCTCAGTATTGTCTGCAATGACTGGCAGCAGCTCTCCAAGGTCTCAGGCAGGCGTCTTTACCAGTCCTACTGGAGATGCCAGGGTTGATTGAACCTGGGGCCTTCTGGATGCAAATAAGATGCTTTAGCACTGAGCTCCGGCTCCATCCCGCAACGGTAATATCTTACAGCACTCTCATGTAGTCACCCATACAAGTGCAAACCAAGGCAGGCCCTGCTTAGCAAAGGGGACAATTCATGCTTGCTCCCACAAGACCAGCTCTCCTCCCATACTGGTCAATAAAGTGGTGACATTGACTAGACTAGAGCAAACAAGCAGTTTATGCAGCTCGTAAATTTCACTTCAAGCAAAAGTTTGCATTGTTTTTATTGCTTAAGAGCTCTGTGTGTTCTGATGTGGAGAGCTCCACAACACATGTATGGAATTCTCTACCACATGATGTAATGTTAGCTACTAGCTTAAATGGCATCAAAAGCATTCACAGTGGATAAGTCTATCAATGACTACTAGTCATGATGGCTACATAGGTCCTTCCATGTTCAGAGGTAGTAGTTCTCTGAATACCAGTTACTGCAATGATAATGCCTTCATTTTTTGCTTGTGGACTTTCCAGAAGCACTTGGTTGGCCACTGTGAGAAACAGGATACTAGGCTAGATAGATTTAGACAGATCCTATGGAAAGGATATGTCCCGAGTGCAATATGTTGGAGCTCAAGGCCATTCTTGGAATGGGAGGTCGACAATGGGGCCATGGCAGTGATTCCAAGGGGTCTGGGGCCTGTTCCGCTGCCTCATCCCCAGAAGTTTCGATGCCCACCCCTGGCAAAGGTGCCTCCGGAAAGCGAACAGGTCTCTCTTTATGTTTAGAACACTTCAGAATCTCTTTTAAGAGCAGGGCTTTTCAGTACATCCAGAGGGTTCCTGTGATGCGTAGCTGTTGGCCATGTGTCTGGGAGCTTGTCCAAGGTTCTGATTCTTCTGCTTTGCTCATTTCCCTACAGAGAAAGCCATCTTCCCTTGAATTAGCAATATTGCAGTCTCAATACGTATATATAAAATTCCAGCTGGCTATAGCCGATGAGCCGAATGTGGGGTTGTTATTCCATAGCAGCCTGCAGGTCACGTGTCCACAGCACTGTGGGAAAATATTTGGACAATACAAGGGCAGCAAGGTCACAGTGACACCAGATGAATCGCTTGCTACAATCTCGCAGTGCATACTGCCAGCGTTTGCCTTGAGAGCAACAATATATCCTTCTAAGTCGTGCTTCTCCCCTTCTTGTTATCTGTTTCTCAGACCAATGCCAAGCACTTTCTGGTCCCTGTGATGTTTTGCTACAGTTACTTGTGTGGTGGCATCTTCCTCCACAGCCTCCGATCTCAAGGTAGAAGAATTCTAAACAAATATAATCCAGGCTCCTATTTTAGTAGAAGACCATAATGGCAGGTCAATAAACACACACTGCAAGAGGCTTTAAAAAGAACGATTCTATGCATAGCTCTGTTTTTATAACTTGGCAACAGGGAGAGGAAAGCTTGCAAAAGAGGCAGGAGAAACAAAAAGAGGAAGTGGGTTGGGAGAGGGTTTTTGGTTGTTTTTGTATTAAAGTAACTGAATCCAACTTGATTAGGTTAATGTTGAAACCTAGTTCACATGAAGGAGGTAAGCTTACATAGACTGTGCCGCTTAAGAACATAAGAACAGCCCTGCTGGATCAGGCCCAAGGCCTCTCTAGTCCAGCTTCCTGTTTCACACAGTGGCCCACCAGATATGCCTCTGAGAGGCCCACAAGCAAGAGCTGAGGGCATGCCCTCTCTCCTGCCGTTGCTCCCCTGCAACTGGTATTAAGAGGCTTCATGCCTCTGAGGCTGGAGGTGGCCCACAGCCACCAGACTAGTAGCCATTGATAGACCTGTCCTCCATGAATTTGTCTAAGACCCTTTTAAAGCTATCAAAGCCAGTGGCTATCACCACATCCTGTGGCAGAGAATTCCACAGATTAATTATGTGCTGTGTGGAAAAGTGCTTCCTTTTGTTGGTCCTAAATTTCCCGACCTTCAGTTTCATGAGGTGACCCCTGGTTTTAGTGTTGTAAGAGAGGGAGAAAAAATTATCTCTGCCCACCCTCTCCATTCCATGCATAATTTGATACACCTCGATCATGTCTCCCCTTAGTCACCTCTTTTCCAAAGTAAAGAGCCCCGGATGCTGTAGCCTTGCCTCATAAGGAAGGCACTCCAGGCCCCTGATCATCTTGGTTGCCCTCTTCTGTACATTTTCCAGTTCTACAATGTCCTTCTTCAGATACGGTGACCAAAACTGTACACGGTACTCCAGATGTGGCCGCACCATAGATTTGTATAAGGGTATTATAATATTAGTTAAGCCCAGCCAACTATCTGTATAATTTGACATATCCAACTCACAGAAGAGCCTGGATGCTAGCCCGTATGGATGTGTTGCCCTCCATGGTGTTAGAGGGTAGATTTAGGAGGGTTCCTTGTTTGGAGAGATTGTGAAGTTTGATGTTGTTGTTTTGCCCTAAGTGTGGCACCCTAACTAATTGCTTATGCCTGTGCCAAGCCTCAGCTTCCACACTGCTCCGCAGGTACTGCACAGAGTCGACTGTTCCCACAGCTCAGTGCTGCCCTTTGCTGAGTACTGGTGGCTCCTTTAAGGGAAATGGAGCCCTCTCGAGTTCCAGCGCCATCTTAGAAGGTCTGCACTGAGCACTGAGAAACGTAATCCTTCCCAAAGTTTTCCCTATGGAGCGCTTTGGGTGAACGTATTGGGAAGGACTACATTTCCCCCCTGATTCTGAAATTCTGAATCATTCTGATTCTGACTACACTTCCCAGTGTTGTCTAGCCTTCCAAGATGGTGCTGGGACTTGACCGGGATTCATTTCTCTTAAAGGCCCCTCCTCCTGTGCTGGGGAAAGTGTAGCATTGCGCAGAATTCAGTTTGGTTGAATTCGTATTGAAGGTTAGTTGCTGAAGTGGCCCACTTGAAAACTAGTGAGGATCAGATAGTCGGCATCTTCATGTAGTCCCAGCCAGGCCTGCAGCAGCCCCTTGCGCTGCTAGAGATAAGAGCATGCGGGCTGCCAGAGCTGGCCTTCAGAGCTGCACCATTCTGTAGAAATTGTCCGTCAGACAGGTGCCGTGGAGCAAATCCCCAATCAATACTTGCATTACGTGGCTCATGCTGGTGGAGATTTAGTTACGGAGCTGGCAAGCGCTCTGTGAGCCCCCAGAAACAGTTTCATTTGGAGAAGCTTGGAGATGTTCATCTTGTTATTGCAGTGAATGAAAGCTTAGGGATTTCCTGCCAGCTTCCTGTGAGCCGGTGCCGTGCTTATTATCACTTAGACTTCACAATGGAAGCAATTGACCTCAACCAGCTCTGCGACTCCTCTTTGAGTTTCTCGCCTAAAAGCATATCTTAACATATTTCCAGCTCATGAGTGGAGCAGAGTTGGCACCTCCAGACAGAAAAGGTAAGTAATAACATGGCCGCAGCTGTACACATTTCAAAAGTAATTGAAGCCTGAGGCTCCATCATAATATTCTGCTCTACAAGCTTCTTCCAGCAATTTCTGAGCTGTGTGCCAGGGCAGACGAGCGAGCTGTGAGGGGACGTCCCGTGTGCTAGAGAAATGAGTAAAATGGGAGGCTCTGCTGAGCCCGGAGCACCCACACAAAGAGGCGGATGCCTTGTATGCCTGTACCATTCGATGCTCTGGCTTTCCATCGTTCTCAATGAAGTCTGCTGGGCCTTTGCATTGGGTGTAGTTGTATTATTCCATCAGAGGCAATTCTTGGAGGACAGAATTGCATGTCCTCTGAGGAATCTGGATGTTGCTTCTCTGCATGAGTCACTGCTTTGGCCTTGCAGCCTCAGGGTTTTCAAGGGGTGGCAAAACCAAACATGCCTGGTCCAGTTTGAGTCCGGTCTGGACTCAAACTGAACCGGGCTACCCAGCTTTGTGCACACCCCTACTAGGAAGCCCACAGGCAAGAGGTGAGGGCATGCCCTCTCTTCTGCTGTTGCTCCCCTGCAACTGGTGATTGGGACTTCAATTCAGAAGCCCCAACCCCTGACTCCCCACAATTTAGCCATATCATCTCCCTGATGATACAGCTCACTGTGCACACGCTTGGTTGCTTGGGGATTTGCTCTATGACACCCTTCAGGTGAATCATTTCTCCACGAGTCTTGGAAGAGATTGGGGCTGCTGCAGTGACAGACCATCTACCTTGCATGCAAAAGGTCCCAGGTTGAATCCTTGGCATCTCCAGTTAGAGCTGGGATGGCCATGGACCAATGGTCTGACTCAGTATAAGACAATCTTTCTATGTAACTTATTGGTATTGGGGCCATAGTTCAATGATGGACCATCTGCTTTGCATGCAAAAGCTCCCAGATTCCCTCCCTGGCAGCATCTCCAAGATAGGGCTGAAAGAAACCCTTGCCTGCAACCTTGGAGAAGCCGCTGCCAGTCAGTATAGACAATACTGAGCTAGAAGGATCAGTGGTCTGACGTGACATAAGGCAGCTTCCCATGTTCCTACAGCCAAAGGTCTGTGCTATTGTCTCTGGGAGCGTAAGAGGTTGCTGCCGGCTCATGGCCTGGCTGGGTCCTTGTGGAAATGTTGACTGTATGAACTGACACCTTCATATGGAGGATGTATGTACAGCCCATCACTGTTTGTACCATTGCAGGGGCTTGTTTCTTGAGTACTACCTGCTCCTGAAAGGCTTTTGGTGCCCCTTAGGTCTTCTTAGGGTCTTTTCATTTGTCACTTCTGCAGCCAGTATTACTTGGGGTTTTTGTTTGCACGATATTCATTATTTATTTATTCATTCATTCATTCATTCATTCATTCATACATTCATTCATTTTATTTAGCATGTGTTTATACCGCCCAAAACGTATGTCTCTGGGCAGTTTACAACAAGATAAAAACAACATTAAAACATTAGTTAAAAACAAAAACAAGACATTTAAAACACAACTATATCAGAACCATTGTTCTTGTCTTTTGTTGCAGCTATTCAGTGAGAAAATCAGTGGAGCCGAAGGAACAAAACTAGACGATGACTTCCAAGAGATGGAAAGGGTAAGGCGTGTCTGTGCAAATGTTCAAGGTTTTGTATTAGTCCACGAGCCAGGCCCACAAATTTTGGGCATTGGTACCATCTCAGGAAACAAAAGCTTATATTGATTTCAGGCAACATCTATCCCCTGAGAGATGGAAAATAGGTGATAGCATTGTTGGACTTACAGCTTTGTTTGAGTCATCACCCCTTCTTCATCCCTATCCCCAAATGATTAGGGTAAAATTGCAGCCATTTTTGCACAGAGGAAAAGATTGGGGTAGGAGTAGGCAACCTTGGCTCCCCAGCTTTTGGGGAGTCAAGGTTGCCTACCCTGGATTAGAGTAGCAATTAACAAATTGTCAAACTCTCTCCATGGAGTAATCTTCAGAGAACATTCCTGCCAGTTTTCCATTCCTCTGACAACATTGAGAAAATTTTATAGTGGTTTTTTTTTCTCCCCCCCCCCACCCCCAGCTTTGAAACATCTTTTCAAACATTGTAGGGATGTGCAATTCGATACATGTGTGAATCAATTTGCACTGACTTGGGGGCGATTCGTGGATTCGACCGTGAATCAAATTGCTCCTTAAATGAAAGGGCTGATTCAAGGTTGAATTGAACCAGCCCTGATACAAGGCAACTTGATTCGCATGACTTTGTCGCGTGACAAAGTGGCCATTTTGGCTGGCTTCCCCCCATTGCTGATTGATTTTCTGGCACTGGCTTCCAATTGGCATGAGATCTCTTTGCTTCTTGGTAGGCTTGTTGCCATTCAAATCAAGGGTTGGCATTGGGCAACTGTGCTCCCATTGGCTGGGGGGAGGGGGGACACTTTTGGAGGGAATTTCAAAATGTATTCAAAGGGACTGGGAGGCAGAGAGAGAGGAAGAGGAAGAAGGAATCAAACAAGGTTTGATTTTGTGGTTTACTTCCATCAGCACTGTGTCTAATGCTGTGCTATTGCTTGCTGCTATAACTATTGGGTTTTGCTGAATCTCAGATTGACAAAGTCAGAACCAGGGTGCCTGCCTGCCTTGAACTGTGGTTTGGTCTGTTGTGAGATGGTGATGTGGCAAGAAATGGTTAGTGGCAGGTCAGCTCTGTGTGTCTGTAAGTAATATTTCTTGGTGCTTGCTGTGATGAGCTCCATGTCTGGTCTTGACTAGCTTGTGCTTCACTCACTGCTCTGGTCTACTCTGCAATCTGCTTTGCAAGGCGTACTCAGTCAAAATGTGGCTGAAGACATTATTCTGGTTGAGCTAATGGCTATGTTTCCTGGCTGCTAAGGGTACTGCTGTGCTGTAGTAGCGGTTGTAGTTAAGGATGGAGTCATAATTGTCTGCGAGAGAGAAACTTGTGCCCATGATGTTACTGCAGCGCGGGCACTGTGGATTCTGGGTCATTCTTTTTTTGCCATCTTTGGACTGTGTGTTTGGCAAAATGTGATGTTCAGTGTTGGGAGGGACTGTGTGCGTGCCGCTTCTATTCTACAGTGTTGTTTTTCAAGGCAGAACATACTCTTGCCACAACTGCATTTCATCATCTCCCTCCCCTGCAAACCCAGTGTCCAAGTTTGTCAGCCTGGGTGACTTCATTCCCTTTAATTGTACTCTGGTTACCTTCTGTGGTCATCTCCTAAAAATAAATGTGGGCAATTATATGCCGTATTTGCAAAGAACTCAGTGGCTGTGTGCAGTATCAGTGCAGAGTAATAGTTTCCTTGAAGAGCTCACTCAGGGTTTTTTGTGTGTGCAGAAAATTGATGTCACCAACAAGGCTGTGGTGGAACTCCTATCAAAAGCCACGGAGTATCTGCAGCCGAATCCAGGTAAAGAACAAAAATTCTCACAACTTGTGGCGTTTTGTATTTCTAAAGGTGTTATTTGCATGTGTTTACAGTTGCAAATATATGTTTTAAATGTTATGTTTATAGAAATGTATAAGTAGGTGTAGGAGGTTGACTGACAGCAGTGGCAGCAAAACCCCTGCAGGGAGGGCAGAGAAACCCTGTTTGGAATTATTATTATTTATTATTATTATTACATTTTATATCCCGCTCTTCCTCCAAGGAGCCCAGAGCGGTGTACTGCATACTTGAGTTTCTCTTTCACAACAACCCTGTGAAGTAGGTTAGGCTGAGAGAGAAGTGACTGGCCCAAAGTCACCCAGCTAGTTTTCATGGCTGAATGGGGATTTGAACTCGGGTCTCCCCGGTCCTAGTCCAGCACTCTAACCACTACACCACGCTGGCTCTCCTGGAATGCAGGAGAGAAGACAGTGAGAGAGAGGCAGATGGTTAATAAGGGAAAGGGAGTGGAGGCTTTGAAGAGAAAGGAGTATAGAGCAGGAAGGGCTTCTCCTAGGAAGAGAGAAACAAGGCTTAAGTAGAAAGCAGGGGGTAAATCTGTTCTCTATAAAGAAGGCATTCGGCCCTTTCTCACGATCCATGAGAAACGGCTTGGGGTTCATGGGGAGGAAGGCTGTTAAAACCTTATCTCCCATGTGGATGATTGCCCTGTCCGTGCACAGATCGCGCACCCTAATGGACTCCAGCTTTCCCCAGCAGTGGTGGAGGGTTGGGGCCAGGACGTATCAGACCCCCGCCCCCAGAAATCCCATAAGTCTCCCATCTGCAAGTAGCCAGGGCTGGCAGACGGTCAACAAAATGGGGCTAACAGAACGCACAACCTCATTTTGGAGGTGGGCTCCAGAGGTGGGTTTGCTGCCATGCTGCTGGCAGGAGCCACATGGCTTCCAATGGTTCACACATGCAGCAAAGTTTGGGCTAAGCCATCCAAGCCCAATCTTTGCTGCACATGTGAACAGCCTCATTGCCTGTGTAAAGACCTAAGAGTCCTCAGAAAGCAGGCAGGTCAGACACAAAATATTCCACCGAAGTATTCCAACCCCAAGCTGGAGCCAGAAGATAAGACAACTACAACGGTTCATTATATGAAAAATAGCAACCCTACTGTACTTCGTAAATTAAGAATTTTGACAACACCCTGAAACCAATATGCTAAATTTACACTGAAAGCTTGTAACCATCACGCTTTAAGAAACTGTACTAAAACAATAGAACTTGTTGTTTTAGTATTATCAAGGAATAAGAATGTTCATTTCCTCTCCTATGTCAACAGAAGAGATACCCCACGCTATTACACCAATAAGAGGGGGAAGAAGATGATTTTTAGAATCAGATGCTGCCAGAACAGATCTGAGTGGTGGCAGCAAAGTAGGGAGATCCTCACATAGTTCGCTCCTGAGAATCCAGCTCCCTGATCACCAGCTCGGCCTGGCTTAAGGAATGAAGGTGTTAATTTGCCTGTCTTTCCCACATTTTTAATAGCAGTGGTCCTCTTATTAAGTCCATGCAAACTGATGAGAATGATCTTGTTGCTACCCAAAGGAGGTGTTATTCATGGAGTGAACAGAAGCTCAGAGAGAACAGAAGCTTAGAGAAGCTTTTCAGCAACAGCTAATAGTACATGGCACAATTTGGTTACATTTTGCTATGCTATAATGGGGCCATCGAGCATCTGCTTTGCATGGAGAAGGCCCCAGGTTCAATCCCTAGCAGCATCTCCAGGTAGGGCAAGAGAATTCTCCTGCCTGAGACCTTGGAGAAGCCTCTGCCAGTCAGTGTACAATACTGAGCTAGAAGGATCAATGGTCTGACTTGGTATAAGGCAGCTTCCTCGATTCCTAAAACCCCCAGTCTGCCTACCTGCTAATCAGTCATAGGAACGTAGGAAGCTGCCATATACTGAGTCAGACCATTGGTCCATCTCGCTCAGTATTGTCTACACAAACTGGCAGCAGCTTCTCCAAGGTTACAGGCAGGAGTTTCTCTCAGCCCTATCTTGGAGATGCCAGGGAGGGAACTTGGAACCTAGATGCTCTTCCCAGAGCGGCTCCATCCCCTGAGGGGAATATCTTTCAGTGCTCACACTTCTAGTCTCCCTTTCATATGAAACCAGGGTGGACCCTGCTTAGCTAAGGGGACAAGTCATGCTTGCAACAACAAGACCAGCTCTCTTCCTTACAGACCAGCTCTCTTCCTTGAGAGGGAAATCTAATTGTACTTTATTATATTTAATTTAGGTTTAAATAGGATTTAAGTTTTTAAATCCACAATGCAAAACTTAGATTCAACCCATGGAGACAGAATCATACAAAATTTAATGAGATTTTCCAGTGACCACATTTCATCAAATTATATCAGAGCTCTCCACTGAAAGTGGAGTGCATTTATGTGAATGGGCAGCCACAGAGAAATGGCAAATATTATCTTTTTTGACACTTCCCCATAGGAACTGATCATAGTAGCTGACCCTTGGAATCTAACCATGTGCTGTTCTTCTTATATGCCATACATTGAATTGGCTAATATTTTTGTGAGTATGAAACATGGCATATGTAAAATACGTGACAAAACAGAGGATTTCTTTCTCTTTGGGTTCCTGTACATATTCATCAGCCCAGTTCAGCTCCTTTTGTGGGTGTGACAATAGTAACTGGGTGCATAATTCACAAAGCGTATGCTGAGCAGAGAGGAAGGAGGAGATTAGTCATCTGGACTTTACTCTTGCAGACAGAGAACAAATGGCATTCAGAGCAAGGTCTGTTAAGAGCTTCATTCACTGCAGGCTCAGTTCAGTGGAAAGGTCTGCTTTGACTCCAGCACAGCGCCGTCTTGCATATCTGACCTACTCAAAACACCCACTGGCTTGGATGCAATTTGGAATCATCGTCATAATAATGCTTAATATGTATACCACAATTTTCCCTAAGGCTTAAAGCATTTCCCATTCAGTGTCCTGGTAATTCTGATAACCAGGACTGTGTGTACTTTGTGCTGACTATATATTCCACAGCACCCCATCTTAGATGGCTGAACACTCCATCCTGGACATTCTGTAATTCTTATTGCAGCTACTGTACCTTCCCTATAACCTCAGAGCAGCTGAAGAAGGCGGAAGCCGAAATGTCTTACTCATTATATTTCTGTTTGTTTGTTTGATTTCTATACTGCCCTTCCAAAAATGGCTCAGTGTGGTTTACACAGAGAAATAAGATGGAATCTTGTCCCCAAAGGGCTCACAATCTAAAATGAAACACAAGATAGACACCAGCAACAGTCACTGGAGGGGTACTGTGCTGGGGGTGGATAGGGCCAGTTACTCTCCCCTTGCTAAATAGAATCACTATGTTAGCAGGGGCACTCTCTCTCTCTCATATATATATATATATATATATATATATATATATATATAGAGAGAGAGAGAGAGAGAGAGAGAGAGAGAGAGAGAGAGAGAGAGAGAGAACGAACGAACGAACGAACGAACATATAAACTCTGTGCCATTACAAAGTAGAATCCTGTAAGGCATGCACAGTTATGCAGACTAAATAAATGTCATTTCCCTTATTTTGCACAATTCTGCCACTTTTACTATTTCACTTAACTTACTTTGCTCTTTTGCGTGGCTAGCAAAATCAATAAGCTAAGCAGGGCACTGAACTCACTCCCTGGAAAGCTTAGTCATGCACCCCTTTGGCGTCTAAGGTTTTAACAGGCATTTTAGCCCACATGCCTTCAGCCATAACTTTTCAGCCATAAGGACTAGAAACGTGCTTCTTTAAAATGGGTTCCATATCTCAGGGGTAGAGCATCTGCTTTCGGCCCCTGGCAGCATCTTCCAGGCTTGGAGAGATTCCTGCCTGGAAATTGGGAGATCCACTGCCAGTCAGTAGACAATACTGAGATGGATGGACCAATGGTCTGACTCGGTATAAGGCAGCTTCCTGTGTTCCTGTGTAAAATGAAGTCTGAGATTCTTCGGAAGCTGAGTTTTGCACCAATATCATGGCCTTCCTGTTTTCTGCCCTCTCGCATTCACAACAAACAAATAGCTTTGCTTATAACACCAGTTTTATTTCCCCATTTCTGCACTTATGGGGATAATGCAAACACTGACCTGGTCCTTCCTGTGCATTTCTGCATCCATGTGTCTGTCCCGCTCTCTCTTTAAGCATACAGAGCCAAGCTGGGAATGCTGAACACTGTGTCCAAGATCCGGGGACAAGTTAAAGCCACAGGATATCCACAGACAGAAGGGCTGCTCGGAGACTGTATGCTGCGGTATGGGAGAGAACTGGGAGAGGAGTCTGTGTTTGGTGAGCCTGAACAGCTATGCAGTGTTTCTGTATCCATGTCTGTGGCGCTTGATGGATGCTTGTATCATATGCAGAGGTCCCTGCCCAAGAAGCTTGCAGTGGGGAAGGGACCCAAGGGAGTGTTGTAGGGAAGGGATTTCAGTGATCCCAGTTATAACAGAGCATGCGAGAAGAATAAAGCCCAGTACGAGTATCTTGAGACACATTTAAGGTCCAAATACCTGTAAAGCTTTATTAAGGAAGTTACATACTTGGATAGAAAGCCTGTTTCCCTGACCTTTCTATGTCTTCATCATGCGAGAGCAGGACAAGGAAAGGTAAAAATACAGCAAGCAGGTGGGAAGAGGAGGGGGATACCTGGGAGGATCAGTCTCCCAATCAGTGGAAGCTAGAGCGCAGAGAGAGAGAGAGAGAGAGAGAGAGAACAAGAGTGGGGGGACAAAGAGGGAGACCCTTGCTTACTATCTCTATTCCCAATGCCCCGAGGGGTCAATAAAACAGAGGCGATGCTGCTGGAGCTGTGTCTCCAACAGGGAGAAGAGGCAAGGTCACAAGGAACACATCTGAGAGAAGAGGCAGAAGCTAGGGCTGAGCTGCAAATTCTTAGATGAGAACTTATGTCTTGATATTTTGGGGGGAGCAAGGTAGGAACATAGGAAGTTGCCACTTACTGACCATTGGTCTATCTAGCTCAGTATTGTCTTCACAGACTGGCAACGGCTTCTCTGAGGTTGCAGGCAGGAGTCCCTTTCAGCCCTATCTTGGAGATGCTGCCAGGGAGGGAACTTGGAACCTTCTGCTCTTCCCAGAGCAGCTCCGCCCCTTAAGGGGAATATCTTACAGTGCTCACACTTCTAGTCTCCCATTCATATGCAACCAGGGTGGACCCTGCTTAGCTAAGGGGACAAGTCATGCTTGCTAACACAAGACCAGCTCTCCTCTCCTAAACGGTAAAATGTGGGGATGGCTTCATTGGCTTTTCTCTTTTTACTGAAGCCATCAGGTCCAGCAGCGGCATTCCCAGCAGCTGCCAGCTGCCATTTTCCTCCCAGAATGCTCCAGGAATGATGCTACATGATGATGTAGCTTCATTCAGGGGGGCATTCTGATGGGTGGTGGTGGGTGGGGAATTGCATCTTTCCAGCCAGTGGCTACCAGGAGGACTGTGCACCGCTGCTGCTGGTCAGCCACCTCTGTCCTTGAAAATCACCGCAATGCCCCCACCCCCCGTTTCTCCATCTGTGAATGGCAAAGTGTGTGAGGGGGTATATTTCGAGGCAGCACAGCTGAAGCATCTGACAGGCACAGGAAATGGGGTGGTTTTCATATCCCTCTCTGAGATTCATTCTTTCTTTTCAATTGTAAATCCTGCCCCCTGATTTATGTGTGAGCGCAGCAGGTACATGGCTGGCTCCATTGCAACACCTCAAGGCAGATAACAAGCAATATTAGGCCAAATCGGGGGGGGGGGAATCAGAGGATCAAAACAGGTGAACACCCATAGATTAAAAACCTTGGAAAGCACACCCAGTAGATTAATTTCAAGAAGGGGAGGGAGCTGCATACCAAAGAGCAGCCACAGCTTCAAATAAAAGTCAATAAAAGTTCCAATAAAATACAGGACAGACTGTGTTTAAACACCTGAAAGACAACCATGTAGGCACCAGGTGTACTACCTTGGGAAAGAGGTCCAGAATTTGGATACCAACATTGGAAAAGGCCCCCTCCTTGGTTGCCACTCACCTCACCTCCAAAGGTGAGGGAACTTGGAGGAGGTCCTCTTATTTTCCTCTACGATATTTTTTTACAGTTTGCTGGGCCCTCCCTGGAGGGGTTTGGTTTTTCTGGGGGTTCAGGGCACTCACTGGGCCACTCAACGGCAGAAAGGGAAGCAATGGGGGGCTTCTGACCTTGAGAGGAGCCAGCAGGACCCTCCCCTTGGCTACAGGCAGAGCAAGGAGGCCATGGAGTCGACCATCCAGGGCTGGGCCCGCATGGCGACATTGGGAGGGCTGTCCCTGCCCCACTGCTACTGCGCTGGGTGATGGTGCCAGAAGCAGGGGTGGGGCTTAGGGCCATGGCTGCCCTAGAGGCTGCCGAGGAAACAGCTGGGGGGGGGGAGACAGCTTGGCCCACAGGGGAGGGGCCAGAGGGGAAGTGTCAGGATGGCCCTGGATGCAGAACTTATGGCCAGGGATGAGGAGGTCAGCAGAAATAGGAGCTGGCTGGCTCTAAATGCTCCTGGGGAGGAGCGTTTTATTCTGAGTTACCTTGATCGGGGGACGGGACACTTTCCTTAGACTCCAACAGATATACTTTTAGAACACATAAGAGAAAGAAGGAGCTCAACTCTCTGTGCAAGTGGACAGCAACATGTTGTGAACTAGTCCTGTCTACAGTATGTAGTCTGGAGAGGTATAAGGAAAAAAAAAAGGAAAGCAAAAGTTGCCCAAAGTACCGAAACTGAAGGATGAACATGGAATTTGTGAATTAATCCTAGGTTTCTGAATTGTTTGCTTTTGTTTTTGTTTACATGTGATTCCATGCATGATGCCCAAGTGTTTCTTCTTCCCATAAGGCACTGCACTGATTGATGTGGGGGAGAGCATGAAGCAAATGGCCGAAGTAAAAGACTCCCTAGACATCAACGTCAAGCAAAATTTCATTGATCCTCTACAGTTGTTGCAAGACAAAGACTTGAAAGAGATCGGGGTGAGTTTTTACCAACTTTAAAATTTGCTACAAAGTTTTCTGAGTCAAGCAATGAGAAATTTTCCTAGTCTTCTCAAGTCTTCTTAAGTCCCTCCCACCCCTTTAGTCCTCCCAGCTCAGCCATTAAAGGCAAGAACATCAGTGCAGAGAACCATGCCTGAACCAAAGGCATTTCCTCTTCTCACTACAATCCTCTCCATACAGATACCCCTGCAGGCTTCTGTACTCCTTCCTAGTGTGATCTTGTGCAATTTTTGTAGCTCCACCTGCTGGCCAGATCATGGATTCTGAGAAGAACCCAACCTTTCCCCCAGTCACTTGAAAAGTAGCAATAATAAAATAAAGCGTGTGTGTGTGTGTTCTTCTCGGAATGCAAGAGCTGACCCATAAATGGCACTGTGAAGATTGCACCAGGTCCCTGCTTGGCATGTTTACACAGGGTAAGATTGTACTAGGAACTGCAGTTTTCAAATTCATTTCAAGCCATGGTTTACATCTTGGCAGGTGTGCAATCTTTAGCTATGTTTTAGATGTAATAACTTAACCATGGGTAATACACCATAGTTAAGCATTATTTCTGCATAGAGCCTTTGAATATTAGCTGCCTGGAGGACAGGGAGAGAGAGAAAACAATAGAACCTGACAGAGAGCCAGGATATAAAGGGAAACCATATTTTGGCAGCCTTGCTTCTCATTTGGACAGTAAGACTTTTCACATTCGGCGAAGTGTCCAGCATGTAAAGATTTATTGCTGAGCAATACTTGGAGTGTTCACAGATGCTGGATTTTTTAAATTCTTTTTTATTTTGGCCTGCATAATTCAGTAAGCCTCCCCCAACTGCGTAAATCAAAGTAATCACATCCTTAACAAAAGCATGATGGCAAAACCTCTCCCTGCTCATTTGGGGCTTCCTGCTTTTTCATCTAACCATTGGATTTCTTTTTCTTTCTTTCTTTCATTTTAATAGCACCATCTGAAGAAACTGGAAGGTCGGCGTTTGGATTACGATTACAAAAAGAAGCGCCTAGGGAAGATCCCAGATGAAGAGGTTAAGCAAGCGGTGGAGAAGTTTGAAGAGTCCAAAGAGCTGGCAGAAAGGAGCATGTTCAATTTTTTAGAAAATGATGTAAGCACCCCCTCCTGCTTGAGGTCTTGGAGAGTGCCAGGTGTTTGTGTGGGGATGGGGCCATTGCCAGGGGTGAAGTAATGGGACCGGAGACAAAAAGTGAAGATGCCCTCTGCCCCCCCTTCTTCTTCAGAGACATGAGAGGAGGGGCGGGGGGGGGGGAAGCAAGCTGTCACCCAACTGGTGGACCCCCCACTCAAAGGGCCCGGGGACAGTGGTCCCCCCACCCCTTGTTCAATTGTAGCTATGTCCCCACTGTAGCTCAGTAGAGCATCTGCTTTGCATACTGGAGGACTCTGGTTCAGTCCCTGGCAGCATTTCCAGGTAGGGTTGGGCAAGATTCCTGCCTAAAACCTTGGAGAGCCACTGCCAGTCAGTGTGGTCATTACTAGGCGAGATGGACCAATGGCATAACGCTTTGTAAGGCAGCTCCCCCCCCGCCCGACACATGTGTACATACGTAAAAATCAAAATCTTAGGTCTGCAGTATTTGATTGTTTAGATTAATTGCTTTAAAACATTTTGATCGACAAACGTGCACCCCTGAGTTTTGCCCATTTTGCACCAGGGCACGTTCCCCTTATTGCCTGACCCCTAGTCAAGGCAAGGAGAATCTTAGAAGAGGCATAAAGAGAGATATGGTTATGATATAGATAAAGGTGTGTGTGTGTGTGTGTGTGTGTGTGTGTGTGTGTGTGTGTGTGTGTGTGAGAGAGAGAGAGAGAGAGAGAGAGAGAGAGAGAGAGAGAGAGAGAGAGACTGACTGACTGACTGACTGACTGACTGACTGTATATTTATTCCATAGCTTATTATAGAGCCCTGCCCCCCTTGGGTTGACCCTGTTTCCTTGAATGGTCTATAATTATTCCAGGATTATATGGATTTAATGGCAGCTTTAAATATGAGGGACAGATGGTGTTTAGATTGCCTTAGGAATGCTGCCATCTAGTGAAAGAAGTGAGGATTTCCCCAGAATGCCTGTTCATGGGAGGAGAGCAAGCATGAATTGTCCCCTTTGCTAAGCAGGATCCACCCTGGTTTGATATTGATAAGGAGACTACATATGTGAGCACTGTAAGATATTCCCCTTAATGGCTGTTCTGGGAAAAGAACCTGTCTGCTTGCATGCAAAACGTCCCAGATTCTCTCCCTAGCAGCAACTCCAGATAGGGCTAAGAGAAACTCCTGCCTGCAACCTTGGAGAGGCTGCTGCCAGTCTGTGAAGACAATACTGAGCTAGATGCACCAATGGTCAGATTCAGTAGAAGGCAGCTTCCTATATTCCTATGACTTATTAGGGCATTTTGAAAAATGAAACAAAAAGCATGCGGATTTCTCCAGTAGCATAGCAGAATTTTCCACAGACTTGGTAGACAGTTGTACAGCTCTCAGGCAGTGCTTTGGGGAGCTTCGTGAACTTGTGTTTGTGGTTCCCAAGTAAAAAGCCACTGGTTGTCTTACAGAGCAAGGGTGCATGGTGCAGTCAGAAAGCAACCTTACATAACTCCCCCACCAGTGTGGCAGGGAAGCTGCAGTTTTTGGCCCCCTTCCATGGGGTAGGATTGCACAACCCTCGGGGGACATATTTTCAGGTGGCACTGAGGGCTTCCTGGGGAGGGGGTTGAAAATTCCTGTTTCGCTGCTGTACCAGTACAGTTAGTTGGGAAGTTCTCCCAGGCTGCTCTCACTGCAGCTACTACTACTACAGTCGTCCCTCGCCAACTGTGAGGGTTTCATTCCTGGAAAACCTCGTGGTTGGCAAATTCGCAGTTGGGAAGCAGTTGGAAAGCATTGAAAACAGGGGTTAAGGGAATCACGGTCGCAAAAAACCCAGAAAAAAACAGGCCAAAATAGAGAGAAAATGCCCCGACCCCTGGAAATGACTTCATGATCCACAGAAATGGCCCCCTGATCCCCAGAAATGACCACCTGATCCCCCAAATCCCCCCAACCCCCAAATTTCCAAAAGAATCTCACCAAACTGCAAATACTCCGGTTAGCAAGACCTGCCACAATCTCCCAGTTGCGGATACTCAAATCCGAGATTGGAAAACCCGCGGTTGGCGAGGGACAACTGTAATACTACTACTACTACTACTACTACTACTACTACTACTACTACTACTACTACTACAAATATTTATATACTTAACTTTAACAAAAGTTCTCAAAGCAGTTTACGTAGAAAAATAAATAATACATAAATAAGATGGTCCCCTGTCCCTAAAGGGCTCACAACCTAAAAAGCAACATAAGGCAGATAACAAGAGCCTCTGGAAGGTTGCTGTGCTGGGGTTGGACAGGGCCAGTTGCTCTCCCCCTCCTAAATAAAGATAATCACAGTTTTTAAAATGTCTTTCTTTGCTGAGTTAGCAGGGGCAGATCCTTGCTCTGTATGTCAGCCCCTGTTGGTGGCATATTTTAGAGCTGGTGCAGGATGCAGTGTTCCCTCTAACAGGGGTTCCCAGTTGTTGTTGACTACAACTCCTATAACCCCCTCCAAGCAAAGGCTATTTCCGATGGGGATGCTGGGAGTTGTAGTCAACATCTGGGAATCCCTGTTAGAGGGAACACTGCCAGGATGGCGGCTAGGAGTCAGGCTGGGAATTTGGAATTGCCCGTTTGTTGTTCAAGTGCCATGGATTCACTTGTTGGCCTCAGCAAGCTGCTCTTTCTCAGCCCCTCAGCTGCAGGATAGAGATAATCCTACTGCCCGGCCTTACAGTGTTTCAAAATCCACTCACCTTCCTTTTGGTTGCTTTCTCTAGGTAGAGCAAGTTAGTCAGCTGCTAGTCTTGGTAGAAGCCGCACTAGACTATCATAAACTGTCCACAGAAATTCTAGAGGACTTACAGAGCAAGCTACAGAACAGGTAAGAATGTGGATCAGGCTTTAAAAACTTTTTAATGATAAATGGATGGACCTTTTAGTTTATATTTTATTTTATTTGTTTTTAATTGAGTTGGTTTTAATTGATTTTATCCTGTGCTGTGTTTTATTTGTTTTATTGTTGTAAACCTTATATTACTTTTACTGTTGTGAACTTCCCCGAGCAGTATTGTACTGGAGGGGTGGGGTATAAATATTTTTTTAGTAATAATGATGATGTATCTTTTTAAAACAAAAACAAACTGCTCTAAGTTTTCAGAACACATGAGGAGGCTTTGAGAAGTGCCAGTTTCTCTTAACGATGCTTTAGTGGATGGAACATTGTGGCTGTATTTACTTGCTCTTAGGGGACCTCTGACTACAAGTTGCTGGGGAGTAACAGCAGGTGAGAAGGCATGCCTTCAACTCCTGCCTGTGACTTCCAGCGGCATCTGGTGCTACAATTTATCGTGACTGGGAGTGATGGGAGTTGTAGTTCAGCAACATCTGGAGGCCCCTAGGTTGGGAACCATTGCCTTAGGGGATGGGGCCGTAGCTCAGTGGTAGAGCATCTGCAGGCAGAAGGCAGGTTCCATTCCTAACATCTTCAAGTAGGATTGGGAGAGACTCCTGCCTGCAGCCTTGGAGAACTGCTGCCGGTCAGTGTAGACCATACTGAACTAGATGGACCAATGGTCTGACTCGGTATAAGGCAGCTTCCTGTGTTCCTGTGAGCACAACATACATTGGAAAACAATGTAAGATATAAATACAGCACATAAATTCCTGATGATCATAATACATTGATATTAAAATGTTTAGTATTGGTTTAATTTCTTGTAAGCCCATAGGCTTGGACAGGTCCTTAGGTTGGGGTGAGAGAGTTTGGGAGAACTGGGCTGCTCTTCTTGATGCTTTAAAAGCCTTGTGGTTACATAGAAAATCGCATGATTCTTTGTGGCTCCTGGTATCATAGATCCTGGTCCCTGATTTCCCTCTTTCAGGATCAACGTGGTATCGAGTCACCCTAGATGTGAATTCAAGCCAAAGCCAGTGATAAGATCAGTTCTGGAAATCAGCAACGGGCAGCAGCACAATGGAATATCACTCAGTTCATCAATGAAATTATCAGGTGAGCAAGTGATTGTGAAATTGGCATCCTCCCTAGTTCCTTTTTGGGACATATGTGGCTTGCTGTGGACTGAAGTATTCTCAGTTCATAGCCTTCCCCACTTTCCCAATGCAAGTTGCTCTGCAAACTGCACAGCTACATGATCCCCCCCCCCCTTACTGGGGTAAAGAGCAGCTTGGAGGAGGTTGAACATAGCACAACACATTTCTGAGTTAACATTACTAGGATGGGGGCTGTTAGTCAACCGTATAAGTGAAGGACCTCGGCAGGGCTTCTGACCACCCACATACCCCTGCCCCCCTCTTCATTCTGGTGGCAGAGCTGTCTTAGTTTTTTGCAGGGGGCCCTTGACAGATCAATATTATTCCTCCCCTCCCCTGCCCAAACTAGAAGAACCTCTGTTGCTATACTTATAGGATGCCTCACCCTCATCAGTAGGCAACTGGTCTTCCTAGAGTCCTGTCTGGGGACCCTCCAGCTCTTGACTTTGGATTGTGGCTAACATGACTGCCCTCCTCAGTGGTTTTAGTCAGATTTAAGTCTGAAATGGCTTAGCAGTCCTAGGTACACTCCAAAGAGAAGTGCAAACAATTAGGGAGGGAGTTGAAAAGACAGCAGTATTGGGAGCAGAACATTAAGCTTTTCCCTTCGCCAAACTGCCTAATAATCCTTGCCAAGCTAACATTTACCCAATAAAGAATTCCCATAGGAGCTGGATTGGATTTTTATGTCTCTTGCAGCCGGGGCGCGGGGGGGTGGGGTGGTGGTATCGGATTTCCGTCGCTGCTGCTTCGCAATTGAATTTACTTTGCCCTTAGTTTAAAATGTTTCAGGTTATGGTTGAATTATGCCATTAAGAGGGCTTGTTAAGGGACAATGAAACCACTCTTGTGGACTTTGCTAATTTCAGAAAGAAGATTTCTGTAGTAATCTATGAGATCATTCTGACGAGGAATGATTCTGGGGTCTGACTCCCTTAATTTATTTACTACAAGGGTTCTCAAATGTGAGGCCACAGATGGTGTCGGATTTCTCACCATCCCAGTTCCCACCATCCCCAGCCACAATGGCCAAGGCATCCAGGGACGATGTGTGGGGTTGAGTACGGCCTGTTGCTTTCCTTCTGCTAAATTTTTAAAAGCCGCAAAGGACATGAGCCAGCTGGGGTGGCCAGTCCCATTTGGGGAGATGGATGCTCATGGGGATTTTTGACATGGTCTCTATCCCTAGAGATGGAAAACAGGTGAAAGAATGCAACTCTTCCAGCAACCAGCGCATCGTCATTTTATTGCCCTGACCATCGGGCCTGTAGCGGTCACACTTGTAATGGTGCTTTCAAAGCTTATAAAAGTTTTCAAACACAAACCTATACAATTTTATGGATGTTGTCAGAGGAATGGAAATGAAAATTGGCAAGAATATCCAAAGTTTATGCCATGGAGAGAGTACAACAATTTGTTCATTGTTACCCTGATCCTGATCCTAATCCTTTCCTGTATGCAAAAATGACTGCATTTTATGCTAATCATTTGGGGAGTAGTGATAAAGAATGGGTGAAAATGCAGAGAAAGCTGTAAGTAGCCACAATGCTATCGCTTTGTTTCCATCTCTAGTGGGGTAGACGTTGCCAAAAATCCCTCTGAGTACAACTTGTCTCCCCAGGTGCTGTCGATGGTCAACATTTCTGGGCCTGGCCCATGCGCTAACATGAAAAGGTACTTCTTTGCCTAGTTAGCAGGAGAGATGGACTCTCCCTCAATAATCCAGTCATGGGATTGACTCGTTTTCAAATGGGCAGCTTCATTCCGCCGCAGCTGCAAGTTCCACTAACCGCCAGTTGCCAGCGAGTGCACGCTCCCGGGGTGTCAGCCGAACCTGCCAGCATTGGGCTCCCCTGCCACACTCCCCCCCCCCAGCACTGAAAACCCTACATCTGTAACCAACATCAAATCTAGCTTAAAGATGTCGGGTTCCTGGGGGACTCAACATAGGCGGGTGTGGACAACACAGCAGGAGTGGCACTTGCTGCTCACACAGGGAACATGCACTTAGCAGGAACGGGCAGTTGGCAGAACCTTCCTTACCGCCATGATGCATGAAGGTGCCCCAAAGGGCTGTTCACACGACTGGAAATTGGGGAGGACAATTTGCATTCCCAGTTTTCAGTTGTGTGCAAGCAAATAAATAAGTCGGAGGAGGGGAGAGTAATTATGTTACAGGAGCTGGAGCTTTCCCAGACAGCAGGCTTTACCGTGGGCTTACTGAGAGGCTTTACTGCGAGTTTAAGGTTGCCCCCCAAAACTGATGCAAAAAATGGATTTTTTGTTACCCCAGATATAAATTGGCCAACCCTCTGATGTGCAATGAAAAACCCAAATTGTAAGTGAAGTGCTGCCCGATAGCTTGCAGGGACTTCCAAGTAAACCTGGCTGATATGTGAACGCACACCCTCCGTTCTGGAGGAGATGCGAGCTAAAAGCTGGGTGTGAAAAACTTCCGGGGCGGGGGATAGTACCATCCTTACCAGCTCTCAAACCCAGCATTTAAATAAGGTAGGAGGAGCAGCTGCCCCACACATGGTCACTCCTTCCTTCTCCTACCTAGTTGTTTGCTTGCACATGATCAAAAATTGGGCGAGTGCTCAGCTCCCGAAGCTGGGTAGGACGCTTGTCAGACACAGTTTTTGGTTGTATGGACAGCCCTAATGTGTTGTGAACTGCCTTGGCACAAATGACGGAAAGGTGGGATGAAGATGTATTGAATAACTCCTGTCTTTCTGGCAGGGTCCTCTTTGCACATGGACCACCCTTGCTGCCAAGCTTTGTTTGACTTTGAGCCAGAAAATGAAGGTGAACTTGGCTTTAAGGAAGGGGACATCATCACGTTAACCAATCAGATTGATGAGAACTGGTATGAGGGCATGTTGAATGGCGAATCAGGTTTCTTCCCCATCAATTACGTTGAAGTCTTGGTGCCCTTGCCTTAGGGAGTCCCCTGCGTCATGTGCTTCACGCTGCAGCTGCGATTTTGTGACTGAAACGGAGTCTTCACCCCAGGTGGCTTTTCATTTCTGCCGCATTCTGTGGAAGCCTCACCTTTTTGACCGACTTACTGACTTTTTTTGTATGTGTCTCTTTAATAAAAAGTATTTATTTTGTATTCATGTAGTTTGTATACCAAAAAGGGTTGTCTGTTTTGTAAAATGAAAATACAAAAAAGAAAAGATAAACAGCCTAGCCTACTTCTTTGTTCTGTGCCTTGAAGATCTCTGTGTGAGGTGTTTACGGATAGCTCAACTGTTGTGCCAGAAAAGTGCATGTATTTGCTCTTCTAATACCAGAACGGTCCCAACCCAACCTTCTCTCTACTGTGGCTGCAGTGAATTGCTCTTGGGCACTGTGCTTGAAGCTACTGTGAGTAAAGCTAATTGTAACCAGATGTCATCAACCCACCTTTGTTACGTCTAACTTAACTGTGACAAGCTAATACCTGTTGTGCACTGTACTCCGACAATGAGCAGAAGTGGTCACCTCCTAAGATGTTGCTGTGCAGAGTACAATGTCAAGAGTCCCAAAACCTATATGCCACTGACCAATTGTAATAAACATTGTTGTGGGAAATCTACGCTCCCTGGTTCTTGTCATGTTGCATTGACTGTGAATGTGTGTGTGTAGATAATGCTGCAGAGAGTGTGGGAGACCGTCAAAAGCCAGACTTTACAATTAGGTGATGTTTTGCTTTTTCAGGGAGAGAACCGATGCTGGTGAGAGGAGGTTAGGCGCTGCTGTACGTCCACTTTCAGTTTGTCAATACGCAGGTTAGCTCAGTAACTACTGTTTTGTCAACAGGTAAAGAAATTACTCTGTTGTAGGCTCACAACTATTTCTGGAGCTGTGTGCACTCCCAATATTTGGAGGCAGGGAGTTTGCTTGCATGCCAAGGCCCAGCTGGATAGTTCAAGCACACCCTTCCCAGATTCCGTCTCTGGCTTTAGAATGAGGAAAGAGGAAAAACTGCCCTCTCCAGCTGGGGCTTAGTACATGAGCAGACTCTCCCCCTCTGACTTTGTTTTACTATCACAAGTGATCAAATTTCTTTGTGTATTTGCCCTTTGCTTCCTCCTGATCCAGTTGCATCCTAGGGCATAGTGGTACTGCATAGATTAGACTTATTACAAAGTACAACAAATGAAATGTATGTAATAGCGTGTTTTATTAATGTGCCTGCAAAAGAGAAGTAGAAGTTGTAAACTGGTAGAATTTCAAAATCAAACATTCATTTTCTTAAATAATTAGCATACATAGTACATTTGAATTAGTAAATTTGACTCCAAGAAAGATCTTCTGCTTCTCTTGGGCATGATGTGATTTTTGAATTATTGATCCGAGAACTGAGTGTTAAAAATCTGTTGAGAACAGTAGTTAATATGGTAATTATATTCAGGATTTCTTCTAAAAATATTTTTTAAGCAGTACATCCATACATCTAATTTAAGAGGCAGGATTGCTTATGCAAAATTTGGTATCTGTAGATGAGTGAGAAGTATAACTTTATCTTTATATATTTTGAAGAGCTTGTGCAAAATGAATACCCTACAAGGGAAATTCACAGGAAATTGGCTGCATTGAAGGAACAATCCAATTTAATATCAAGGCGTAACAGTTATTTTAGGTAAAGTTTATGCTTTCTGGCTTTGGCTATTTCTATGTGATCTTGGCTATTTCTAATCAACAGCCATCTCTCTGCCAGATAAGATGGATGTTATGTTTCTGCCACCTTTAGCTGGGAAAATTCAAAGCCATCTTCTGAGTCAGACCACCCCAGAGGCACTCTTACCCCTGGACTTCAGAGCCAAAGTCCAGGGCCACTTCCACACCCTCTAGGGGCAGCGTTCTCTCTATTTTTTTGTCTGTGTGTGGAATGAGTTTTGTCCTAGGTGGCAATATCAAGGCAGTGTGTGCACACATGTATTCAGAGTGAGACTATCCCATAGAGCTGGTCTTGTGGTAACAAGCATGACTTGTTCTCCCTACTAAGCAGGCTCCATCCTGGTTGCCTATGAATGGGAGACTTGATGTATGAGCACTGTTAAGATATTTCCCTTAAGGAATGGGGCTGCTCTAGGAATTGCATCTACAGGTTCCAAGTTCCCACCCTGGCAGCATTTCCAAGATAGGGCTGAGAGAGATTCCTGCCTGCAACCTTGGAGAAGCTGCTGCCAGTCTGTGTAGAGACAATACTGAGCTAGAGGGACCAACGGTCTGACTCAGTATATAGCAACTTCCTATGTTCCTATGCACTTAGCCCCCCAAGTGTGGTCTGGCCCTGAGCCAGATCTCAGTGGGTGAGCTTGCCCATTAATAAATCATCCCAGAGTCTCCCAAGACTTGGTGCACTTGCTACGTTTTTCCATTTAGCAAATCAAGCATTCTAGTACTAGGATGAGAAAGGGAAGAGGGGGGAAAACCCTTCTCTCTTCACTCACTGAGCCTTCATTGAACCAGAAGCAAAACACATTTGTCCTCAAGAGAATGGCCTACCAGTATCCCTAAACCTGCTTCCCAGCATGCTTTTAACACTTTTGCTGAACTGGCATACAGATGCAGCCACCACACACTGACTTCTGAGATAGTTTAGGCAGCTTGAAGAATTCGGCATGGCAGTCCCAGCATGGAGTCTGCCAAGTGAGGGGAAAACCATGACGCTAACCTAGAAAGCAGGAGAATTGGCTCTGACCTGGCATGGTAATGGTTGATTTCACACCAGTGGCACTTTCAGATGAATGGCGCCCTCTGTGAAACCATTTACTTGTCAAATCCACAGGCGATGCAAGCAGCAGAGCAGTTAACAAGTTACAAAAAGATAAACTTTACAACCAAAGTTGCAGCTGGTACCAAAATTTAAATGCATATGAGGAAGAGGAGAAGAAATTTGGCCAAAGGCAAGCCTTATAGTACCTAGTCACATAAAAGGATTCATTGGGACCAAGCTGGATGTGCCGTGGTGGAGAAGTTTCTCCAAAGTGGGATATCTCTCTGCATTTCAGGGTGTATCCCAAAGGAGACATTTCAGAGAATGTCGACCGTTTCTCCAAACCCCACTTGTTTTCTTTTTGCAGCAGGAGAGTGCTGACACAGGCAGAGGGGGCTATTTTTTCCTCACTGTGCTGCTTTTCTGATTTTAAATTTTATTTGGATCTAGGAGGTATAAGGGTAAAGTGATGCACACTGGAGCAAAAAACAAAAACCCAGCTTCATATATACACTGATGGGATCGGAGCTGTCAGTGACTGACCAGGGGAGGGATCTTGGGGTTGTGGTGGAGAGACAGCTCATTGAAAATGTCAACTCAATGTGCAGCAGCTGTGAAAAAGGCCAGTTCCATGCTAGGGATAAATAGGAAGGGGACTGAAAATTAAACTGCCAATACTGTATAATGTCCTTATAAAAATCTATGATGTGGCCACATTTGGAGTACTGTGCACAGTTCTGGTCACCATATCTCAAAAAGGACATAGAGTTAGCAAAGGTGCAGAAGGTGGCAGTCAAGATGATCTGGGACCTGGAGCACTTTCCTATAAGGCAAGGCTGCAGCACCTGGGGCTTTTTAGTTTAGAAAAAAAATATGATTGCAGGGAGACATGATAGAGGTCTATAGGATTATGCATGGTGTGAAAAAAATGGATAGAGATAAACTTTTCTCCATCTTTCACAACACTAGAACCATAGGTCATACCATGACACTGATTGCCAGGAGGTTTAGCAATGACAAAGAGTACTTTTTCATACAACACAATTAACCTATGGAATTTTATGCCACAGGATGTGGTGATGGCCATCCACTTGGATGGCTTTAAAAGGGGTTTAGAAAAACTCACGGAGGACAGGTCTATAAATGGCTGCTACTAGTCTTGATGGCTACAGGCTGCTTCCAGCCTCTGAGCCAGGATGCCTCTGAATACCAGTTGCAGAGGAGCAAGAGCTGGAGAGGAGGCATGCCTTCATCTCTTACCTTTGGGCTTTTCCAGAGCCATCTGGTAGGACACCATGGGAAACAGGGTGCTTGATTAGATAGGCCTTGGGCCTGATCCAGCAGAGCTGTTCTTAAGAGACAGTGCAAAAGTTTAGCAGTCAGACAATGGACACTTGGCAAAATTACCACACTTAGTGACAGTCATTGTGGGGTGGGGTGTACATGGGCTTCTCTTTATCCCCTTTACAAATAACATACTTGGAACAGGAAGGGTTGCTTGGGACTTTTTTTTTTTTAAATAACTACCTCTGAATAACCTAGTCTAGACACCAGAGTTAGATTTCTAGGCACCATGGCTCCCTCGCACCTGGGATTTGTCAATTCCTGGTTTAAATACAGCACAGTAAAATAAAACTGATTCCTTAGATATTATTTTCTTGTTTGCAAGGAAAGATGAGCCACTCTTGGTTTTTTGCGATCAACAGTCAGGACTGCAAAACAAAGGATTTTGTTTTAACACCATAAAGAATCGTTACCTACATGGAGATAATTTTAATACAAAGTGAGTAGCTAATTTTTTTTTTTTTGAGGAGAAACAGACTGACTGGAAAACAGCTTGTTGTCACAGTCAAAAAGATTAGATAGTGAAGTGCAACCATGAAATATTTGGACTGCTAAAATATCAGAGGCCAAGCCTGTTTATTACCTATTTTAAAATGGTGGCAAGAGCAACTCTCGCTGAAAGTTCTGTTAAAAAGAAACCTTCCTAGCACTGAGACATGCAGCAACCGATGCATTCCCCTTTCACTTTCAAATGATACAGCCTAACTAAACCCTGAGTTTCAAAGTGTAGCTTACAGCACAGAGAGGGTCCCGTGAGCTACCTATAAAAGTGCATACGCTGCTTCTTGTTACCAGTTCTGCATCCTCCCAAAAGGCTTTCTGCTGGAATGAGGTGAGGGAGAGAGAGGTCGGTCCTGGATGACCAGTGCTGGTCCAAGATCTCCTGCAAGCAACTTCCACAAGTCAGATTATATTGCAGCCATGCCTCAAAGAGAGAGGTAGCGGCTAGGTGTTAGAGCCAAACAGCTCTGCCTTCCATTAGGCACACACGTTGGGACGTTTCCCGAACAGTACCAAGGGTGACTCAATTGCAGTCCTCCATAACCTGCCAGAAAATGAAATGAAGCCATTTTGCAAAGGGTGGTGGTGGAAAGACATGGCTTCCTCAGTTATACAGCAGGAGAACACAAAGGCTGTGTTCGGTACTATTAGAACCAGGCCTCCGGAAGCCTTTTCATGATGCCTCTCAGATCTGCAGCACTTCCCAGCACCACTGAAATAGGCCGAGAAAGAATGTGGCTCATTCATTTTAGAGGCAGGCTAAAAGAAGTGACTTTGAGAGAGAAGGACTTGCCATCCTTCCATATCCCAACTCAGGGGGTTCCCAGATGATGGCCTACAACTCCCATCCTCCCTCTATGGTGAAATGGATGATGGGAGGTGTAGTCCATCATCATCTGTGAACGCAAAGTTGGAAACCCTTATCCTAACTCTACATATGCTTGCAGAGAGATCTCTTCATGATATGCCCTTTGAGGGCACCCGATGGTTCCTTTTCATCAAGGACTGTGAAGAGATTCCAGCTTGTAGGGCTTTGTTCAAGGCAAACCACACGCAGTCCAGAGCATCTGGGGGAGAGGGGAGGTGTTCCAAGAAGGTGGTCCAATATGGCTTCCGTCTCTCAAGCTTAGACAGTCCAGAAGACTCAGCAGACTGAAGAGCACCATTCTGATTGAAGAAACAAAGGCATCTGCCGAGGGCCACCACCTTCTCTGGGCTACATGATAGGACAGCTGCGACTCTCCCTTCGCTACATACAAAGAGGAATAGGTTAGATCCGACTTGCTTGAGAACACAGGCCATGGGGCAAGCCTAAAACCATAGAACTTCTGCTCTGCTGTCAGAGAACTGGGGCAACTCTGGAACAAGTAATCTGGGGAAGCCAAGGGGTGGCAAAGAGCAGTATGAGGGGAGCGAGGATTTTGCTCTACATTAGATACAGAGATTAAACGTTTGTTTATTTACCTTATTAATGAAGCTTGCTTGACACATGTTCAAGCTGATTCAGCAAATGGGCCACATTCTTCTTAGAAAATCCAGAACTGGAAGGTATTGGATTGGGCCAGAGCTTCCAGTCTGCTTTCCAGTTAGTCTCCAATTCCTGCCCAAGATCATGTGGCAGGAAAGACTGGGCTGAGGAGAAAGCCAGCTAAAATTTGCAGAGGAGCGGGGAAGGAGATCTGCAGGATAACCCTGCACACAGGGTCCCACCCAGCCTAGTTCCTGGCCAGCAAGGAAGTTAAGGAGTTGGTCTGGCTCCTGGGAGGCTGGAGGAGTCTCCCATCTACATGGCTCCAGTGGCTTCTGCTGCTTGTTCCGGGGTAGGGGAGTGAATGAATGACGCTTTGAAAATAATTCAAGCAATAGGGGATTATAATATATACTAGCCGAACCTGCACAGAACATCTGTGCGGTATTTGGGGCCAGCGTTTCCTGCCTGGGCTGGTCCTTCCCCTCACTCTCTACCCATGGTTTCTGGCCAGCTTTAAAGCCAGCCTGCCCCCTCCTGAGCCGTCTCCTCCTCCTGGTGGCCCACCCGCCTCCTCACCCCCCACCGCCACCTTGCCACCGTGGCCGGGCCTGAAACTGCTGCCTCGTCACTTCGGCCGGGGCCACTGCCTCCCCATCGCGGCTGCTATCACCTCCCCATTGCATCCGGGCCCACCACTTCCCTCGTGCGGCTCCTTCCCAATTGGGCCCCAATTGCCCCCGACTTTGCCAGGAACTCTCGCAGCGTGTCGCGAGAGTTCTGCACCGAAGACACGCATCCCCAGGGTGGGCAGCTAAGAGAAATAATTATATAGACTATGGCGGTCTTGTCCAACCCTTTGCTGAAAAGTTCCAGGTTGGTGGATGGAGCAAAAAATATTTCGTGGGGAGTGCGCAATACCTCTTGGAGTCATCTACATCCTTCAGTCAGCACTAGCCAGTAGAATTAAGGCATAGGTTCTGCTGCTACACAGAGCTATACACCACTCCAAAGCAAAAGGTTGGAACTGCTGAAGCTAAAAGGCCATCAAAGCTTGGTGTCTGCAAGTCCAGCGAGAGAGGAGCTGGCATGCTTTTACAAGGGAGGGGCCACAGCTCAGTGGCCTGCAGAATGAGTGAGGACAGCATCCAGGGCCTTGCTCCCCCCACCAGCGGAGGGTCATCTGCGGCACCAATTTCATGTTCCCTCCGAATCTCAGGCTGGGGGAGAACTTCAGCTTCCGTGTTATGTGTGAACCTGCCCACCGCCTTCAACTGACGAGCAAAGCCATGCTTAGCTAATTCAGGATGCAGCTAGGCTGAAGCCAGAAAAAGTCAGAATGGGGTCCCAGGAAGAGTGAGGGGGTGGGGTGGGTCATGCAATTCTCACCTACTTTTGTAAAGTCAACAAGATTGTCATGAGACCAAACATCTCTTTTTCCTTCTTTTCGGCTGGCATGTCAAGAGGGAAGAAAACTCAGCAAATTATAGTGCTTTGAAGAGTACTTGGTATCAGCTGGGTTTCAAAATAAAATCTCTCAGCCAGCCAGATATGTGCACAAATATTTGGCATTTGCAGTTTCAAGTTCGGAAGCCTACCCAGGGATGATACTCAATTTCTTCCTCCTCCTCAAGAGGATCCTCCACTTCGCTTCTTCCTTCTCCTCTGTCCAAATTGGTGATCCTTCCTACTGCAGTTTCCTGCAAGTAGAAGTTTTCATCAGAACAAAGAAGGGGAGACGTAAACTCTCAAAAAGCAAGATCAAGTGATAAAAGACATGTTGGTTTGGCACTTACTTTACCGTCAGCATCATGGAGAGCAATCACAACGTTCTCTCCGGCTACCCATGACTTCTGGGCTATCCAAACAAGATCACTGGGACCTGGGTTTGAATCTTCTCTTGCTCCCCAGATCTTCAAAGAAAAGAAAGAGTTGTTCTGGTCAGCTTTTATAATCATCCGTTTCAGAGTATTTAGAATGGCTAAAGAGCATTTTTAGGTAGAAAAATGTACAGTGTTGCCCCACCCTGTAGCTGAAACTGATCTGCAACATCAGTTCATAGAATGAAAATGTCCAGGATGTTGAGAATTTCTGCAGAGCACTCTACAAAAGGCTGCCTCTGAAAAACCTTTGCAAGCTTCAGTTGCAAACCCTCCCAACTGAGCAAAGAGGCACCTTTTTAAAGTGGCGATTCTCTAATATTTTGTAGAGGGTGAGCAACTGGCCCTATCCAATCCCCAGCACAGCATCCCTCCAATACTTGTTGCTGGTGTTAGTGTTTATCTGATGCTTTTCTCTAAGATTGTGAGATTGTTTATTTATTTTCCCTATGTAAACAGCTTTGAGAACATCTGTTGAAAAATGGCATATATAAATATTTGCCATAGTCATAGGTTTGCAGTTGATGCAAACTACTGCAGCCATAGTCTTGGCTGGAGGCCTGTTTTTCATGATCTCAGATGCCAATATTACTCATTCTCCGTTGGCTTCTGGTCCGTTTCCAGTTCCAACTCAGAGGGCTCATTTGAGCCCTGAACTGTTTGGGATAAGGATAACAGGACCATCTTCTTTCATGCGATGCTGCCCACTCACTGAGGTCACTCCCACTGTGGCCCAGAGCATGATTGGTGGGAACACAGAACAGTGTCTTTTTGGTTGTGGCACCCAGGCCCGTGAAACTCAATCTCAGGAAGCCCATTTGGCCTTCTGTCTATTAGCACTTAGATACATTAAGACTGTTTTGTTTCTCTGAATTTGGAATTAATATTTATCCCGCCCCCACAACCAAGAGTTTAGGTTGCTGTTAAGTTTTTCTGTGTGGCTGTACCTTTTGGAACCAAATGGTAAACTAAAGATATTTTTTTTAAATAAATACATAACCTATCTGCAAAATGTAAGGCAGGACTGCACAACTTTGACCTTCCTTCTTACTATTATTACAACTATTATTTTTACACTGCTTTTCAACTAAGAGACCTCAAAGTGGTTTACACAGAAAGAGAATAAGGCTCATTTGTTTAAAAAGAAACCAAAAGGTAGAAGCCAGCAACAGCCATTGGAGGGATGCTGTGCTGGGGTTGGATAGGGCCAGTTGTTCTCTCCTTGCTAGGTTAAGAGAATCACGACTTTGAAAGGTGCCTCTTTACCTAGTTAGTGGGGGCATTGCCCCTGCCAAAGACATTGTATGACCAAACATTCAACACAGCTGTTTATAACTGGTCTACCCAGATTGAGGGAAGTAGTTCATGGAGAAATAGGAGAAAATTCTCCATAGTTTCTTCTTGGGATAAACTCTGAAATTCAGAGAGGATTTCTACTTGGGGGGGAAATGTCTCCACATCCAAAATCCAAGCATCTGGGTTCTTCCGAATTTAATTCTATACTGAAGAGTTGGATGCTTTATCATTCAAGTGGCTCCAAAGATTAGTAGCAAGGCAATCCATGATAATTTGCTAGTCCTGGGTATAATTTGCTAGTCTTGGTTTTTGCTACAAAGTCGTATTAAAAAATAAAAATCCTACACATCCTAGGTATTTAAGAGAATGTCTTCCTCGCCATGAGCCACACCGCCTGTTATGATCATCTGGAGAGGTTTGTCTGCAGTTGCCGCCAACTTGTTTGGTGGCTACTCGGGAACGGGCCTTCTCCGTTGCAGCCCCTGGACTTTGGAATGCACTCCTGGTTGAAATAAGACCCTCCCCATCTCTGGCAACTTTTAAAAAGGCACTGAAGACACATTTATTCACCCAAGCTTTTAATTAGATTTATAGTTTTAATATTGGGTTTTAAATGATTTTAATTGTTAATTGATTTGATGTTTTAAATTGTTTTAATTGTAAACTGCCCAGAGACAACAGTTTTGGGCAGTATAGAAATATTTTAAATAAAATAAATTTTGAGTAGGTGGGAAGATAGAGTTCTTTACTCTCAGTTGCTGCTTCAGACCAAAGTCATACTTAAGTTAGGGTAGTGCACTTAACTTTCTTGTAACAAAACAGCAAATAAAAGTAAAACTGCAACATTTTAAAATGATTTATGAGGGAACAACAAGATCACTCACTGTTGTTACTTGACCAGCCTGAAGAGTAAATCGAGGAGGAAACCGGTATATGATGTCCAGGTCAGGTCCATGCTGCCTTCTTAGTGTCCATCTACCAAGCAACTGATTCTGTAAGCAAGTAAGTGCTGAACATGATGGATGGCTTCAGCCTAGTGGTTTTCACAAGCTTTTTACCTTTCTACTGAGACTTGTCTGGGGAAGAACCCTAATGTATTGCAAAGGATTCTGGGATCCATTCTGGACCCTGTTCAAGCAGAACACTTGGCGCTTACCATGCACACCGAGTGTACAACTAGAACATACCCAATACTCTCCAGTAGCTGCACAGTGCAGGGAAAGATCAGCAATCGACAACAAGCCATCTTGAAAAGACACTTATCCACCCTTCCCTATGCTCCCAAGGAAGAACCATGATGGACTTCAAAGGAACCTCAGGGTAGCCCAGAACTCCTCAGAACAGAGTCTTGAAGACAAATATTCAAGCAGCAACAGCCTGAAAAGTGCCCATGAAGCCACATGGATAGCCCACATGGGAAGGCCCATAATAACAACTGTTTATATACTGCTTTTCAACAAAAAGTTTCCAAAGCAGTTTACAAAGAGAAATAATAAATAAGATGGCTCCCTGTCCCCGAAGGGCTCACAATCTAGAAAGAAACATGAGAGACACCAGCACAGCCACTATTATAACTCAGTGGTAGAGCATCAACTTTGAATGCAGAAAGCTCCACGCTCAATCCTTGGCATCTCCAGTTAATAGGATCTCGGATCACAGTGCTGGAAGACACTCCTGCCCAAGACGATGGAGAACCACGGCCATTTAGAATAGATAAAGCTGTGCTAGATGGACCAATGGCCTCACTTGGTAGAAGGCAGTCCCCTGTGTTGCTACTTTAGTTATATATGCCACCTTATCTTGAGGGCGCGTTAGAGTTTCAGGACTTCTTTATCTCCAAGGCTCACAATCCAGTCCCCCAAACCCCATCCACTCCCCTTCTTTCATTACAGCCAACTCCAACTCAAATCCTGCCACTCTTCCAGTACTTCTAGAAGTGCCCCTTTTCATCCTATAACGCCTATATTGCCTCCAACACACATGCAATCCTGCCCTTCTCTAACCTCCAAGAGCAATTCCCAACCCTAGTCCCCCTAATCGTTCCTGTTCCTAAACTACAGCATGCCTCGCCCTGCATTAGAAAAATCCCTTATTCTAGTAGTTCAGAGGTCAAGGGCCTTTTCAGTGGTGGCACTCCACTGAGACTCACCTGGCATCATCACTTTGCTCTTTTAGACGCCAGGAGACTTTACACACAGGGCTTTTCCTTCAAATCCCCTCTGGATTGGAGTGTGCCAGTCCACATATTAGCTGCATTTACCCCAATGTCTCTGCAGGCTATCAGGAACCAGTACAGACATGACTCTCTTTCTCCCACCAAATCAAGGCTGTGCATTCTGGCTTAGCCCAAAGTATGTTCAGCTTTAAAAAATCTTCTAGTTTCAGCGGCTTTGGGGGAAAAAAACCCAAAAAACCAAGTCTTTTGTTGTGCCCCACTGCTTCTCCTTTGATGTGTGTAGTGTGTAGTGGCCATGCCAGTAATTTGGCATTTTTCAAAACTCAGTGAAAGGGGGTTTACATAGGCTTTAGATATGCAGAATGGATGCAACCTGAGCCTTTTTGTTTGAGCTGATTCCATTAGCCTGCAATTTTCTTCACGACAGAGAGAAAGTACTGATTCTGCTTTAAACTTCCCTGCCTCTTAAATCTTCTGTGTGTGGCTGGGGGGCTCGGGGCAGGGAGGGGGGACATGAGGTGATGAAGGCAGTCACTCACAAAGGCAACTTGTCATGCTGGCCTTTTGCTCCTCCGTAGCTGTCAAACTAACAGCCACAAAAAAGCTCTCTCGCTCTCCTCCTCTCAGATGTGATTTGTGATTGGTTGGAGGAAAAATCTGGAGTAAACCAGTGGGAACGCACAGGAAAAATCTGCCAGGGACTGCAGAGAGGCGCCGACCCTATGTGAACCGTCCCTTTAATCCCCCAAATTAAACATCTTGCGGATCTGCTGTGAAGCAGATTCACTCTTCAGATACCCTGTGGCATGAAGGCATGTGTGAATGCCAGGTGAAAACCTCTGTTCACTCAGACTTTTTAAAATTGATTTTTAAAGAGTTTTGTATTGTGTTTTTAAATTTCCTATTGTAATTTGTTTTGTATTATGTGGTTTAATTGGATGTTTCTACTTTTGTGTTGACGTGAGCTGCCTAGAGAACAATTTGCTATGGGGCAGCAAACAGCGATTTTTTATTATCATCATCATCCCAAGTGTCCAGCTGCTGCTTCTCCAATGCAAGTATCACCCACTCCCAAAGCTGCATCACAGCAAAGAAGCCGTAGGGGGTTATTTGGGAAAACACAAGCTTGTTAAGAAACATGTAATTCTGGCCTCAGCCCCCTCACCCACAAAATCACAAGAGCTGAAGATTCGCAACTAACCACATACCTTATTGGAGTTGTTTTTAATTTTGACAAATCTCCCTTCTGTATCAATTTCTTCTATAGAGACACATCCTGAAGCGGACGCACGCTGGGCCACAACACTGTGAGCTCGTGTCTTCACTACTGTCCGTTTCCTTTTCCTTCCTGGGGGGAAGAGGGGACTCGGATCCACTTTCCCCCATTTTCCAGAAGTTCCTGAAAAGTGTCCGGCCAAGTTTAGCCTGTGGAGGGGGAAAGGTCAGCTTTTAAGCTAAGCAGTCAGAACACTTATCCCCAAGTTATACTATCAACTAACAGCTGGTTCTCAGGACTGTTAAAATCAGGATAGGAAGTGGGCTACCCAGATTTGCTTGAAGGTTGGAACTCACACATTTCCCTCCAGTCCAAATGACTCCTAGCTTTGTTCATGGCAGGGACGGAGCCATCACTGAGCGAAGGGGTTCAATGAAAAGGGCCGCTGGAGCCTCCATTGTGCATGTTGTCCCATGAAAGTGGGCGTGGCCCAATTGCCAGAAGGCCCGCCCCAGTCCTCCCCTCTCATTTCCAGGCAGTGCTTGCTGCCTGACAGCATTTATTTCTTACTGGAGGGAGAGGAACAGAAACAAACACTGTCAGGCAGCAAGCACTGCCTGAAATGAGAGAGGGGAAGCTCGCTCAGGGCTCTCCAGAGCCATGCCCCCGTGCACATGGCGTCACATGCACGGGGCATCACTGGTGGGGCAAAACACAGGCTACCATTAGGCTGGCTCCACTACTGGCTTGTGGCATATTCCAAGAGCTGAACCCCTGTGTGAAACACACCCAGATGGCCATACAGTCATAAGAACATAGGAAGCTGCCCGATACCGAGTCAGACCCTCAGTCCATCTAGTTTAGTATTGTCTACACCAGGCCTGCTCAATGTGGGCCCTGCCAACAGTTTTTGGACTACAGCTCCCATAATCCCCAGCCACAGTGGTCAATAGCCAGGGATTATGGGGGTTGTAGGCCAAAATCTGCAGGAGCTGCCGAAGTTGAGCAGCCCTAATCCACACTGACCAGCAGCGTCTCCCAAGGTTTCAGACAGGCGTCCTTCCCAGCCCTCCCTGGAGATGCTGCCAGGGGCTGAACCTGGGACCTTCTGCATGCGAAGCAGATGCCCTGCCCACCGAACTGCAGCCCCATTCCTCGTCTCTGCAGGTCAAGTTGGCCGAGGGCACCGGTGCTGGCGGCAGCCCTGGCACAATTCAACCGGTGGCCTCTTCTAGGAGCTGCTACCCAAACAACCCCGTCCCAACCTACCGGCGTTCCTCTTCCTCCAGCATTCTCCGGTAGGCACTGATCTCCCAGTCCAGACCCAGCTTGACATCAAATAGGTGCTCATACTCTTCTAGCCGGGCTTGCATCTGCTGCTTCTCATCTCGTAGACATCCATTCACCTCCACCTGGACTTGCATCCGCTGCCGCATCTCTGCCGTCTCTCGGTCCCTTTCAGCAAGCTGCCTCCTCAACAGGTCAAGCGTCCTCTTCAGCTCTCCCTCTCCCGTCTCCAGCTCCCTTACCCTGGCTTCTAATGCAGCATTCTTGGACTGCACAGAGGTTAGGCACATCAGCTGGAACAACGGACATGATTAGGCACATCAGCTGGAACAATGGACATGTAGTACTTTTTGAGCATGCAAAGGATTTCGCATATCATCATCTTGACTCAATGCTTTATTTATTTATTTAACGTATTTTTATGCCACCCCAAACGTACGACTCTTAAAAAGCCCTGTATGGCAAGTCTTGGGGGCAGAAAGCAACTGGCCTTATCCATCTCCAGCACAGCACCCCTCCAGTGCTTATCTTTGTTTCTTTTTCAGATTGTGAGCCCTTTGGAGACGGGGCCATTTTATTTATTTATATCTATGTAAACTGCTTTGGGAACTTCTCTTGAAAAGCGGTATATAAATACTCATCATCATCGTCTCCCCATATTGCAGCTCAGGGCCAATTCAGCTGCGTAAGTTTGTGGCAGAAGCAAGATTCGAACCAGGGAATTCCAGATTCGTAGCTCAGTCTCTTAGGCCAGGGGTTCTCAAACTCGGGTCCCCAGATTTTGGACTACAACTCCCATCATCCCCTGCCACAATGGCCAAAGGCTGGGGATGAGGAGAGCTGTAGTCCAACAACAAATCTGAGAATCCTTGCCGTGGTCACTACACGGCACCTCCAGCTCTTAACACAGTTGTGCTAAGAGCAACTTGTTTCATGAAGACAGGTAGAAGGTCAGCTGTGAGCGACTGGTAGGGTGCTGGATAGTTTTCAGGAGATCCCCAAGGGTAAGGGTTTCCAGCTCCCAGTTATTTGACAGTAATGTAAAGCTTCCCCTGCTCAGTGGCCTCAGGCCAGTCTGAAAGGGGTGGGCACCCAAGACCCTCTGCTTACAGAATCCAACCCTGGAACAAAGCTAAAGAGAATCTCCTGGTTCTGGTAGGGCCAGAAGACTACTGATTCATTCTAGGGCGATGCTACAAACTGTTCTCATCTTGGGAACCCCTGGTCAGGATCGAACTTGTAACCTTCTGGTTACAGGGCGGCAGTTTTACCACTGCGCCACCAGGGGCTCTTAGGCAGAGAGGTACTTAGGCACTCCGCCTTATAAGGCAGAGATGGTCACTGTTTTTCCAGTGGGGGCCACTTTGGTAAAACAAAAAACAAAAAAACCCACCCTTCAATGCGAGAACCATGTCTGACTCCACACAGTACTGCATTTTTGTCAGTACTAGGAGGGCCCTTTAAGAGGGATGGAGCCCTCTCAAGAGCCCTAGGAGGAAAGCCAGTGGGAAGGGCTACACTTCCCAGCACTCTGTGTATGCCTTCCAAGATGGTGTAGGGGATCAAGAGGGCTCCGTTCCCTTAGAAAGACCCCCACCGGCACTGAGCACAGCACTGCATGGTTAGAATTGTAGTCTTTGCCGAGTACCAGTGGGACTGTGCAGAATATTCCGCTTTGGCTGAAGCATCACACAGGTCCCATATACAAGTAGTCAAGGAGCTGTACTTTATTTTTGCCAGCTCTTCACACGCAGAATGGGCAAATAAAAAATCCACTGGGGTTTTTTTTTGCAGCAGAATGCTGTGCATTTTCTGTGGGGTGGGGGAAGAACACATATGAAAGCTAACACTTTCATTTGAACATACTTTCATTTGAACATACTTCCAAGCACAGACGTGTGAGCAACTGTTCTATAACAAGAGTTCCAGAGATCTGTCAGTGGGTTCATCTGTTAGTCACCCAACTTCCCCTAAGCACAATCAAGACAGTCCTCAAAAGACTGAGATGCATTGGAAGTTAAAACAGCGGACTTGGGAACCCCATCAACACAACATCCCCCGAATTCCTGTCTGAAATGCAACATCCCCTTATGAACAGCAGTAAGAAAAAGAATCTCTCAATGCCAAATAAAGGAACGTGGTACCATCAGCAACTTTTCTGTGCACCTTTTCCCACTGTAACAATGAGCTGCATTGTTACCTGGTAAACAGAAAGCGGTGGGTCTTACTTTGCTCACATTCTCAGTTAATACCAAGGAAAAGGTATATATTTGTATACTCCCTGCCGCCCCTTACTCACTTTGGCATGGTAGATTTGTTCCATCTCATCTTTGTACTCCAAAAGCTTCTGTTCATGCTCCTTTCTGAGCTCTTGGAGCAAATGCAGGGTTTCACTCTTAAACTCCTGCTGATGGCCAGATGGGACTTGTTGCTTCATCTCATGGAGTCGCTCATGGATATTATGCTCCTAAGAGAAAAAAGAGAAACAACAAGATAGGAAAGCGGCTTGGCAGCCTTGTTTTGCTGCTGCTGCTGCTGCTGCTGCTATTATTATTATTAAAGCAGTATATGTTAGATGACAATTAGGGGATTTTTAGTATTGGCAGTTACCAACTGAGAACAAGGAGCTGCCATGTTTCTTTCGTAGCCCCACACATCCCCATTTCTATCTTGCCCTTCCTTCAACCAAGTCAGGACTGTGTACAAGGTCTCCCATCCCAACTGGATCCTCACAACCACCCTGTGAGTTAGGTTATGCTGAAGGATAGTGACAGGGCCCAAAGTCACCCAGTGAGTTTTACAGCTTTGAACCCGGGTCTTCCCTCATCTGACACTCCAACCACTATGCCATACTTCAGGTGTTCCTTCAGATCCCGTGGACAAGTCAACATCCATCACACTAGGGAGCCCTCAAATTTGGCTACAGCACCCATCATCTGGAACCCAAGTTTGAGAACCCCAGTCCAGACTATTTTACCAAAGTGCTTTCCAGATTAGCTGCTCAACAGCAGCAAAATCCTTCTGTTCAGGGAAATCGCATTCGAAACATAAACAGCAGGGGGAGCAGTCTTGTGGAAACGAACAACTCTGCAAAACAGCAACTTTCTTATGCCAGATATACAATCTCATAGCACTATATCGCAGCGATTAAATTCAAAACAAGGCATTGGAAATATGAATGGCACCCTGCTGTCCGCGTAGGGACTGCAGTGTCACAATGCAGGAAGCGTGGAAGCACATTTCCGAGATACAACGTGACCTCGTTGCAGGGTCTAATCTGGAAAGCGCCCAAGTTAGGCTGATAAGAATTAACCATAAAGCTGTGCATTTTTAAGAAACAGGATTGAGGCAACTTGGGCAAATGGAATTTAGGGAGTCTAAACTTAGAAAATCCCCATAAATGTTTGTAGTTGTAGTAAGATGACCGACATACAGCTTCAAGGCGGTTCTTAAGAAATGCCACTTCCTTCTGCAAAGTTTTGTTTTGGATTTCCAGATCTGCTGTCTTCAGCTTCTCGCTCTGAAGATCGCCTTTGGCATCACGCTCTGCCTTCTTAAGCTGTGCATGGGAAAACGTGTTTCACTGTACACCATCCAGTTAGCAAAAACTTGACACTATCAACAGACACCCATAAGTTACTTTCCAATTCGCAGGTACTCCTACAGTGATCAGTAGCCTGTCCTCCACATGGCCTGAAACTACTCTTATGTTTCCCAGTGATGCAGGAAGAAGCTGTTCTCATGCCTTTGGGGACTGTGCAAAGCCCAGTCTTAGACAGCACTAGCCAGATGAAGGCTGAACATATAGACCATAGGAACACAGGAAGCTGCCTTCTACCAAGTCAGACCCTTGGTCCATCTAGCGCAGTATATGGTCTACACAGACTGGCAGCAGCTTCTCCAAGGTTACAGGCAGGAATCTCTCTCAGTCCTATCTTGAAGATGCTGCCAGGGAGGGAACTTGGAACCTTCTGCATGCAAAGCAGATGCTCTTCCACTGAGCTATGACTTTCCCCATAATGGATTAGCATATGGAGCTGCCCTCCACTGCATCTGAAAATTGGTCCATCTGCCTCAGTGCCACCTACACTGACTGGCAGCAGCTCTCTAGTGTTTCAGGCATAGGTGTCTCCCCAGCCCTAGCCGGAGATGCTGCCAGGTATCGAACCTGGGTCCTTCTGCCTGCAAAGCAGATGCTGCATCCCTGAGCCTCAACCCCATTTCACCAACACCTTCTAAGCTTTTCGGGAGCAGCTTCTTTACCAGGACAGTTTGCTCCTTCAGCTCTTGAAGGTCCTCCATCAAGCTGTGATGCCTGCTCAGAGATGTTGCCAGCTCAGCTTTTTGGGAGCTGAGCTGTGCTTCCAGATCCCTCATTTGAGCCACCGCCTGGCTTAATTCATTCTCTTGTCTAGAGTTCCTGAAAATGAAGAAGTTGTGAGTACAGGTTTTTCACTCCATTTGCATTCCCAATCGTATTACAATGGCTGTTTCCCACACCCTTTTATGGGAAGAAGGTGTCTTCCAGGAACTTCAGAAGCTCTCCTCTGCTGAGTCAGACCCTTGGTCTCCACCACTTCCAGCAGGAGCCTGTCCTGGCCCTATCTGGAGGTGCCTGGGAGTGAACCCGGGACTTTTTACATGCAAGGCAGACACTCTACCCAGAATGACTCTTCCCATGATATTAGCATATGGAGCTGCCCTCAACTGAGTCAGAAAGGAGAGGAGAGCTGGCCTTGTAGCTGCAAGCATGACTTGTCCCCTTAGCTAAAGCAGGGTCCGCCCTGGTTGCATATGAATGGGGGACTAGAAGTGTAAGCACTGTAAGATATTCCCCTCAGGGGGTGGAGCCGCTCTGGGAAGAGCATCTAGGTTCCAAGTTCCCTCCCTGGCAGCATCTCCAAGGTAGGGCTGAGAGAGATTCCTTGGAATCTTGGAATCAACCTTGGAAAAGCCGCTGCCAGTCTGTGTAGACAATACTGAGCTAGATAGACCAATGGTCTGACTCAGTATATGGCAGCTTCCTATGTAGAGTTGGTCCATTTACCTAAGTATTGCATACACTGACTGGCAGCAGCTCTCCAGGGTTTGGGGCACGAGTCTCTCCCAGGAGGGATGTGCATGGAACCGGTTTGAGGTGGGGGTAAACAGAGGATGGTGTATTTGTCACGGAAACCGGTTTTGTTTTAACTTGTAACATCTGGTGGATGGTATTTGATCTTTGTGTTTTAAAGAGGTCTTGGTTGGAAAATTGCTTACTCAAAAATAAACCCCAAAGCTCAGTAGGGCTTACTTTCAGGTAAGTGTGCACAAACCTGAAGCCTGGTGTGGCAATTTGGATGCCCATAACCAGCATCCTAAGTGCCAATACTAGTAACTTCAGAATATTTACAGCAGACCTTGGCAAACTTTATTTGGCTCTAGGAGCCAGCCAATGGACACGTGGCAAAATTATTCAGACATTATGGGCAATGGACATTAGTGACAGTCATTGTGGAAGGGGGAAGGCAAATGGACTTCTCTCTATTCCCTTTACAATCAACATGAGGGAGCCAACTTGGCTTGTGTAACTGAGACTTGGTTGGGGGAGGCTAGTGGCCCAATATGGGCTCAGCTCCTCCCTACTCGGACCTCAGTGGTGCAGCAGGTTAGGGGCAGGGGGTGGAGTGGCTGTGATCCACCAGAATAATATCTCCCTTATCAGGATCCCTGTGAGGCAATTGGACCATACTGAACATGTGTATTTTGGCCTGGGGACGTGGGATAGATTGGAGATTCTATTGGTGTACTGAGCACCCTGTTGCCCAATGAGTCCCTGAGCTGGTCGCGGAGTCGGTGTTGGAGCCACCCAGGCTTTGGGTGTTGGGTGACTTCAATGTTCACTTTGGGGCCAGCTTGTCTGGTGTGGCTTGGGAGTTCATAGTGGCCATGACAACTATGGGCCTAACCCAACTGGTCACGGGGCCAACACACACTGCTGGTAACACCCTCAATTGGGTCTTTTGCTCAGATCAGGGTGGTGTTTACAAAAGGGAAGTTAAAATGTTTCAAATGTGTAGGATGTAAACTTCAAACTGTTTTTATTAAATACCATACACAGTAAGTTTGAAACATAGTAAATCTGAATAGCAGAAAGATCTTCTGCTTCTTTGGGGCATGATGTGGTTTTTGGATTACCGATCCCAGTATTGAGTGTTAAAAATTATCCCTGGGCTAGCCAGAGATAATAGATGTGAAACGCTGAACATGAAGAAAGTGTTGCCTAAATACCAAGTTTGAAGGGTTGTTATTAGAGTGGATGCAGTGTAGAAGTCATGTACTTGGAGAACAAGCAGCACAAGACTGGCCCCAAAGAGCATGCTTGGAGCTCTACAAAGCAGGAGGCAGGCCCTTGATTGGAGGAACTTGCAATCCGAGACTCAAACACGAGAAGGAGAGGGAATCTGATGGATGAGGAAGCATTTCAGCCTCACACAGATACTCCTAGGTGGGATGAATCAGAAGTCAGTCCCATGGAGTTAAGTGAGACTCTTGCCCAAGTGTGTGCAAAATTGTGACTTTTGTCATTTGTCACTTTTATATATTTTGAAGAGTTTGTTGGAGAGTGTGTTTGTGCAAACGTCATATTTCCTGATTACCTACAGATATCAAATTTTGCACACACAATTCTGCCACTCAATCTAGCTGAATGCACTCCTTTTTACACTGGTAAATGTGGCGTGAATTTTTTTTTTTGATAGATAGATATAATCCTATTTTATGAGTATAGAATTATATGAATACAATCCTATTTTAATGTTCTCAGATTTTTAACAATCAGATCAATAATTCAAAACCAATATCATGCCCAAGAAAAGTAGACCCCCTCTCTCAGATTCAAGTTTACCATTTAGGTATTGTATTTCTGTAGCACCCCACCTGTCAGCTCTGTGAGATAGGTTAGGCTGAGAGATAACTCTCCAGCAAGCAAATTAAGACACAATATATATGGCAATTATTCAATCAAACGATGTTTGAAATTGGAATCCTGCAAGTTCCAAACTACTCTTTCACTTCACTCTTGCCAGCTCCTTAATTTAAAAAGTTTATAATCTCCATTTCATTTCTTGAAAGTTCCTAGCCGTGTACTTCACACAGGGGCCTCACCCAGTAGTAAGTCCCATGAAAGACCCTAATCGCGGGATACCGTCCGCGACCTGGAGAGCCCTCGGCCCGCGGGAGACACGCGCCCCCTGGCGGCACTAACCTGTCCACCAGCTGCCGGTGCTCTTGGCGGAGGACGCCGAGCTCCACCTGCAGGGCGGCTCGCTGGCCAGTTTGGGCGTCGAGCGCGTGGCGCACATCTTTCAGCTCGCTCTCGTAGCCGCGCCGCAGGACCTCCGCCTCGCCGCCGCCGCCGCCTGCCTGGGCCTCGGCCAGCCGCCGCTGCAGCGCCTCGATGAGGGACTCCTGCTCCCAGACGCGCCGGATGTACTTCACCAGGCGGTCATTGAGCTGCCGGAGCTCCTCCTGCTCCTGCCGGCGGCTCCGGCGGCTGGGCTTGAAGGGCGAGAGAGAGCAGCCTTCGAAGAAGCTCTCCGAGTGGAAGCCGCTGTCCGCCGCCGGCGTGGAGAACCGCACCGAGGCGGCCGGCGGGGGGTCGTCGGAGCGGGCGCGGGGCGAGCGCCGCGGAGCAGGGCGAGCTGCCTCCTCCTCTGTCATAGTGCGCGCGCGCGCGAGCGAGCGAGCGAGCTCTGCAGCCCCAGCAGGAGGAGGGCGTGCCGGCGCAGACCTGCTGCCCGCGGGGAGGACCGGCCCTTTAAAGAGGCGCCGCCGCCGCCGCCGCCTGCCTCCACCTGCTCCCGGTCCGGAGGCGGCCGCTCATCCTCTCGCCGCGCCTGGGAGCGAAGCTCACGGAAGGCTCTCGGCGGCCGCCGCCTCCCTGTAAGCTCGCCAGGGCAACCCACCGGCCTGCCTAGCCACCAGGCCTCTCCCCCCCACCCCCCTTGGCAGACCCCACTGGTCCAGAGACGGATGGATCTACCGCAGAGCAACAGTCAGCCTCGGCTACTGGATCGGAGTGTATGGGCCAGTGGCCCCCGCAAGATGCTGCTGGCCTTGTGCTCTCTGCTCTGACTGGCATCCCAGGAAATTCGCTGCCTGAGGATCCTTGAATGGCAGGTGTTGGGGATGGAGGCTGGGAGCTTCTGTCTGCCCGAAGACACCGCTTGTCCTCTCTACCGCCCAGTTAGGGCATTGTAACAGGGGATGACAGGAGCTGTAGCCCAGCATGTTGTAGCTTAACAACATAAGGGGGACTAAGTGTGAGAACCACTGTTTTAAGAGACTGTTTGAAAACAGAACGCAGGGAGAGAATTCCAAAGTGGTGGTGCCACCTGCAAAGAGGTTCTGTCTGGTATTCATGGGCTTGCTTTTTCCATGCGCAGTTTTCCTGGGGCAAGGCTGGAGTATGAGAAGCTCCCGTTGCCACCCTGTGTGCAGGCTCCAGAATTACCTAGGTGCCTGAGGTGCACCTAGGTAATTCTGGAGCCTGCACCTAAAAGCCTTTGGAGCCCACTAGGGGTTGCGCTGTTAATGCCGCAAAGGCTGTAATTCTGCAATTATTGTTCCATAGTAAATCGATTGGCTTGTGTGTGCACATACGTATGGAGAATGGGTTAGTGCAACTGGGAATGCTGCAGCAAACATGACTGGGCAATGCTCCCTAGCCCGTGACGCCTGCTGTGTAGTCTTCATCCAGTCTCCCTCTCATCACACCTAGGAAGCTGCCCTATCTTGAGTCAGACCCTTGGTCCTTCTAGCTAAGCTCAGGAGCTGGCAGCAGCGGTTCTCCAAGGTTTCAGGAAGGAATCTTTCCCAGCCTTCTGGAGATGCCTGGGGTGCAGGGGAACATGGGACCTTCTGCATGCAAAGCAGATTGTCTAAGCAGATTGCAGTCTGTCAAAGCAGATTGCAAAGCAGATTGTCTACACTGACTGGCAGTGGCTTTCCGAGGTTTCAGGCACGAGTCTGTCCCAGGCCTACCTGAGATGCTGCCAGCGAGTGAACTGGGGACCTTCTGCCTGACCTACCTCACTGAGTTGTTGTGCAGATAAAAAAGGGACTCTCACTCTGTATGCCACCCTGAGCTCCTTGGAGCAAAGACAGGATAAAAATGGCCCCTTTTAAAGATACTGTTTTGAGCAGGGCTGCACAACTTTGGCCCTGCAGCCGCAGTCGGACAACTCCTCCCATCATCCCCAGCCACAGAGGCTGATAGGAATGTTGGGCATTGTGGTCTGATAGCAGCTGCAGGGCCAAAGTTTTGCACTCCTGGTTTTGAATTATTCTCTGATAAAGTATTGCAAGCATGTGCAGAGTGTAATGTGTGACTGCAACCTGCCTCCATGCACTTATCAGTAGGAGCACAACAACAACAACAACAACAATAATAATATTATAATAATAAATGTCTGACTGTGTAAATAAGTAATAATAATTAATAATGTAATAATGTATTGATGATAAAATTCAGCCATCCTAGGTCCTTGGGAAGGACTCGATGTCTGGATAAAACAAACCAGTCAATAACACCTGTCTGACTGTGTAAACAAGAAATAATAATAATAAATATTTTTTAAAAAACAGTTACAATCACATCAAAATATTACATTTAAAATGCCTGGGTGAACAAAAAGGTCTTTCACCTGGTGTCTAAAAGAACAAAGCGACGAAGCCAGGCAAACCTCAGTGGGGAGGTTATTCCCTAAATGGGGTGCAACCACTGAAAAGGCCCTCTCCCTGGTAGCCACCTTTTGGCAGGGGCACACGGAGCAGGTATTTACAATGGCTTACTTCGGGGGCAGAGCTCAGATCTTCCTTTTTTAAAAAAAAGCTCCTCTCCCCACTCCCCACCTCAAATGAAGCATCAACTCTGGCTCCCTTGACAGCATCCTGGCCACACGTTCCATGCTTCAAACTCTTAAAGCTTGTTTAGAACTTTCTATCTTCAGGCAAACATCACCTCCCAAAGCTTCTCCAGGCAATTGCAAGCCAATGCAGAATGCTTGGCTGGCAGTGGCAGGCAGTGTAGATACATGAAAATCAGACCCCGGCCCCGTTCTCAGGCTTGCAGTCTTAAAGAGGGATGAGGAAGAAGATCAATTTGACAATGTCAGGCAGAAGGAGGTGAGTTGTTAAGAGGCTTTTATATCCAGTTGGGACCAGGCTTATCTCCTTTTGCTGGGATGGAGTGGAACACACTCGCCCCAAAGCCACAGTATGGCGATACCTTTATTAGGAGCAACTACAGGGTGTGGTTGCCAGGAGTCGACACTGACCACACTGTACCTTACAAGGTCACAAAACTTTAAGCAACCTTTTGAGTTATGCAGAATTCTTCAAGGTGTTCTGCAAAACAACACAAGGGTGTGTGTGGTGGTGGTGGTGGTGAGCTGGTCATGGTGACAAAAAGGTTCTCAAAATGGTTCATCTACAAACAGGTTGGAGTGGGCCCAGAGACAAGATTTTAAAATGTCTCCCTTCCATGAGCTCAGCTCATGAAGTAAAGAAATCTTAAATGAGGCTGAAGAGTGGTAAGAAAAAGCATAGTTATCTATCTATCTATCTATCTATCTATCTATCTATCTATCTATCTATGTGCCATAATAGAACATCGTTCTAAATTATTTTTTAAAAGGTAGACGATGCAAGTCATTGAATGGTACTAGAGAAAGACATGTGGTTCTGGTAGTTCCAGGTCTTAACACTCACATCAATTTCAGAGGATGAATATAACTGAAGGAAGTCTGGGCGGGCGTGTGGCTGGGGGAGTCGGTCATGTGACTTGCTTCTGTGGGGGGCCCCAAGGCAGTGGGCCCCCAGACAACTGTCTCCCCTTGCCCTATTATAGTTACGCCCCTGCCTACAAAAATAAATAAGATGGTTCCCTGCCCCAAAAGGGCCCACAGTCTCAAAAAAACAAAAACAAAACCACTCCAAAGAACACAAGGTAGACACCAGCAACAGCCACTGGAGGGATGCTGTGTCGGGGCTGGATAGGCACAGTTGCTCTTCCCCTGCTAAATAAAAGACAGCCACCAATTTTAAAAGGGCATGTGTGTGTATGCATGTAATATAATGTATTATATGCACATACAAACTCACACAATTGGTAACCTATATTCCAAACTTCTCTTGCATATGCAGTGTGATTCCAGTCAACCAGATGCAAGGTTTGCTTCCCATACAAGCCTGAGTTTTCAATTCAAGGTTAGTAAAAGAGGAATGCAATTGTGCTTCTGGAGCCTGTTAATATTTACAACATGCAGGGAAGCTTCTGCTGCTCAGCCGTCAAAGGCCTTGCGTGGGCATCTCTCTCTCGTCCCATCAATTGTGTTCTGGGGCATCAGGATTCCATTAGCTTGTTCCTAAAGGGTCAGATTTACAGCTGCCGGGGGACTGAGTGGGTGGGTGAGGTGGGAGCAATTCAACACACTTCCTGTAGAGAGGCAGCCCTGTAAAATGTGGTGTGAGAGCCAACATTCCTTTTGTTAATATCTCAGCCCTATAGACACCAGCACCTGCTCCGATGCTGCTTTGGGAATCCAGGAAACATTTCCGAAATACATCCAGGACTCTGATTTATTCACAGAGCTCTAAAATGGGGTGCACGCACAATGCTTTAGTTCATTCATCAATTAGAGCAGGGTTTCCCATGGCCTTTGTGGCTGGGGATGATGCACCCCATTTAGGGAATAACCTCCCCACTGAGGTTTGCCTGGTTTGGTCACTTTGTTCTTTTAGACACCAGGTGAAAGACCTTTTTATTAAAGGAAAGAAACAAAGTATGGTTTTATCTTCTGTTGTATCTTTTATTTGTAGAAGAAAATATAACATGTTTGACTTTGATTCTAACTGTATTCACGGACATTAAAACTGAGACCCTCGATATGCTGAATGTTTCTTGGAACAAGGTTTCTGCATGGGGATAAAACACCGTTTGAGAGGGGCTGAGCCCAGATGTTAGATCTGGGATTGTCTATTCACACATTTTAGTCCAGGTATGACACTGTACTCATTGCTGTCTTCTGGCAATAGAATGGCTACCGTTTGCTCCCAGATTTCCAAGGATGAGGGTCACCTTCCTAGGTTTCATTTGCCCTGGCTAGGGTTACCAGCTGATCAGGGGAAAAGCCTTCCCTGGCCAACCTTTTGTGACAGGTACATGAACTATCGATATAAGCAGTGGAGGCTTTTAATGGCACAGAGGTAACCATGATCACTGCAAACCTTCTCTCTATTTCCAAAAGAGCTGGAAATGTTATGATCCTTACAGATGGATAGATGGCGTGCCTGTGGGTGAGTGGGAGGTACCAGCATACTCAGCATGACTTACAGACATGTGGTCATTAAAAAAAAGAAGGAAAAGACTGCTCAGGCTGTTCCCGTGCAAGTCAATGGGACAGAATGAGTGTGGTTAACAGTCAAGCAGAAAGGCTAATGGAACTTACCAGCAGTGGTGGGATCATGCTTTTAAAGGCAGAGGTGTAGGGGATAGTAAAAAAAGTTGGCAATGGTACACTACACTTACTTGCTGTAGTAATATACTACTGGTCTCTTGGCGCACCCCCCCGCCCTTATTTAATGTTCCAAATATATAACTAGAGGAGGGAAAATTCCCATCCTTGCTATATTTCCCCCAGTGCCATTTGGACAGGAGGAAGCGCCGAGCGAAATTCCTAGGCGACTCTTCCCTCCGCCTGCAAGGCTCACGCATCCCCTCTCAATCGCTCCCTCTCCTACTCAGAGCATCCACTAGGGGGCGCCCCGCTCCCAGCCACAGCAGAACCGTAGTTGGAGACGCTCTACAGGTTGGAAACGGCGCAAAAACATTTCAGCAAACCCTTTCACGGGGTTATGTTTAGTTCCCCGGTGCGTATTTTTAACTCCGGTGGCACAGATGGAAGAACAAGACTTTTTCGCTGCCTGGTGTTGATCCTGCGACCGTTCCAAGCTTTCTTTGGCCTTTGGGGGAGAGGCATTCTCGAGCAAAGGGGGAGACGTTCCCCGAGGAGGTGGGTTTGCGCAGGCTCTGGAAGCGGCTTTGGGAGCGGTCTGGGCTTGATGATAACAGGCTCAGCCGCAACTTGGAAAAGCGGAGTGTGTGCGGAAAGACCCAGCGTTGCGCACCGGCGCGTCCTAGGAAACAGGCGGTGGAGACATCGAGTGGAGTCCGCCTTTCTGAACCGGCCCGGCGGCAGCATCTGTCCTGACTAGCTTTGATGCCGCCAGCTGGAACCGTGACCCTTTCTCTGAAGAACTCCCACTCGCGGAGGCAGGTAAGGATCCGTTTTCCATCCTGGGTTTTCTTCCTGCTCAGCTGGTCCTTCCCAATCTAGGGCTCCTGGGCTGGGCGCATTCGCGTGCAAGAGCCGCAGCGGGATCTTAAGCACGTGGATCCAAGAGGACGACGCCGCCCGAGTCCAGTGGGTCTTAGGCGCTAGGAAGTGCGTTGAGATTGTCGCTGCAAAGTGGTTTTTGCTTAAATCGCTCCGTGACACTCGGCAACGCCGTTCACACGTGACGCAAGAAGGGTGGCGGAGCGCATCTTGAGAGAGGCAGCAAAGTTGGGTCAGTCCTCTGTTTCCTCCAAGGGCGGTGCGCCTTTTCCAGCTACCACCTGGTGGCTTCTCCCCCACCTGTACAGAGCGCGCGCAATGGTACCGATTCCCGTGATGCTTCCGCCCCTCTTTTGATGGAAGGGAGGCAGAGAGGGTGTGGGTATACTGCGGTCACTGATGAGGGGTGGTCGAATGTGTGAAAAGCGCCACACGTGAGACGACAGGACAACAGCTGTGTGTCTCGGATGTGCGTGTTCCATCTTAGATACCGCACATGCACACATATCAAGTGGTGTGGCTTGTCGCGTCATCTTGATAGCGTGCGCGAGCGAACCAGCCGCAGATTGCTGGGGCGTGTAGGCAGACACGTGTACGGCTGGATGCACACGTTCTGCGCGGTTATCTCCGGCTTCCCACCCTGCCTTGAGCCTGTAGTCTTATTGAGTCAACCGCCTCGAACCAGATGCATAGGCTTAGGCTGCCATCCTAGAGGGAACGGCAAGCCCCCGCCCCACTCATTCGCCCCTATTTCTGTTTCAGATCTCTAATATATGGGGCACAGCTTGCCCAGCCATCAATGCGCGTTGCCCCTGTGGGGCCCCCCCCCCATTTTTTTCTGGTGCCTTCACTGACTTGGGCCCAAGTCCCGTCGAGCTCAGAGAGAGGCAATTTATTCCCCAGCAGCAAGCACGAGTAGACCCGGGCTCCCCAGTCCCACCCCGCCTCTGCAGCCCTTCCGGCCCACATAGGTCGGGCTGGGGCACAGCAGGGCGATGTAAGCCGGGCTTGGGCATCCAGTGGAGGTCGGGGCAGGGGCGGTGATGTTGGTAGGCGAGGAAGGCGCTGCTCCTCCTCCGGCCGCAGACAGGCCTTCCCCACGGGCTCCCCCCTCTCCACGTCTCTCCAAGCTGGGGAAGTCCATTTTCTGGCGGGGGGGGGGTTGCCGCTGAGCAGAGTCGGAAAGAGTTTCTGCGGAGCTCAGGCTGGCGCGAGCGAAGAGTCAGCGCCGCGCGCGGGGGCAGCAGCCAGGAGGGCGCGCGCAGCAGGTGTACGCGGCGCGGGCCGCTGCGCGGCGGTAGGCGTCGGCGGGCGGTCCCTGCAGGCGGCAGCGCCGCCCGGGTTGCCTCTTCCTCCGAGGGCGAAGTCACCAGGGCTGCGCTGCCTAGCAGGGAGGCGGGCTGAGAAGCCAGGAGGGCGGGCGCTTGCTCGACGCCGGCCAAGTGGCTCGGCAAGCATGTGGCTGCCTCCCTGGTGCTTTGACAGGAGGAGGCAGAGGCGGCGGCGGCGGCGGCGGCGGCGAGTCCGCGTCCTTCCCCCTGAGGAGCCGCAAAGCCGCAGCGGCATCACCACCGCCTGAGGTGAGCGAGCCTGGTCGGGGAGAGGGTGGGGAGCGACGACGACGACGACGGAGAGCGCGGGGTATTCCTAGAGCACGCGCTGCAATGCAAAGTCGCGCCGCGCGGCAATCCCGGGAGGGGCCCCTCTGCGCGTGCGCTCGGTGGGTATTGCGCAAAAGGCAGTGGCTACGAGCGGTCGGAGCGGCGTTTCTGCTAAGGGTATATATGTGCGCGCATTATGTACCAGCGATTTGCGAAGGGGCGCCTCTGAGCGCGGGCAGAGAGCGCATCCCTGCCGCGCACGGAGCCCCTGCAGGCTGTCCTTAAGTGGGATGAAGGGCTCCAGCAGCGCCGCCTGCCCTTGGATGCCGGGAAACGTTCCGCAGCGTTGCGCTTGGCTGGCCGCAGCCCAGGAAGGCGACGGGGCGTCCATTCAGAGGCACGCGCTCTGCGACTTCCCTGCCCGAGGAGGATGGAAGCCCGGCTGAATCTCAGCGCGTCCGGCGACCCTCTTATAGCCTGCCCTGCTCCGTGGGCTGTCACTGGCGGAGGGATGCTTTTGGCGAGGGAGGGCACAGGAGGGACCCTGGGCTTCTTTGGAGTGGTGATGGGGCGGAGTAATGTCAGCAAAGGTGCCACACACCGGATGGATTGGAATGCAGGCAGTTTTTGCAAGAACAGTGAATGTCGTAGGAATCCACCTTAGCAGAAGTTGACTTGGTCCGTCTACCTTGGGCTTGTCTGCAGTGACTGGCAGTGGCTCTCCAAGGTTTCAGGCAAGAGTCCCCCCGCCACCTCCAGCCCTAATGGCGCAGTGGGGAAATGACTTGCCTAGCGAGCAAGAGGTTGCTGGTTTGAATCCGGAAACACCTGTATTAGGCACACTGGCAGTCAGCGGCCCCCACCAATCCCTGTGTCTGGCGTCAGGTGCAGGGGGCGTGGCTCCGCTCCCAAATGGAGCCCTGCAGCCCCGTTTGAGAGCAAATACTGGCCAGCGCTGCATTCACAGTGTAGCCAGGAGCTGCTCTCTCTGCCTTTAAAGGCAGGGAGAATGTTCCTGGCCGCGTTGTGAATGCAGTGCTGGCCGCAGACACAGCCCCATTCGGGAGCGAAGCCACGCCCCCTGCATCAGAAGCAAGGTGTGTGGCTGGGGCTCTAGGCCATGATTGGTGGTGGCCCAGTTTCTTTGAACCTGCCCGCTCAATGATGGCTCCTTCCCTGATCGGACAGCAGCGATATAGGAAGGTGCTGAAAGGCATCATCTCACACTGCACAGGAGATGGCAGTGGTAAACCCCTCCGGTATTCTACCAAAGAAAATCACAGGGCTCTGTGGGCGCCAGGAGTTGACACCGACTCGAGGGCACAACTTTATTTTACTTGGAGATGCCAGGGATTGAACCTGGGAACTTCTGCGTGCTCTACTGCGGAGCTAAGAACCTGTAGCTCAAGCCTAGACCATTGATCAATCTATCTCAGTGTTGTCTTTGCTCACCGGCAGCAGCAATATTTCACATGGGGGCTATAGTAGTCCTTCAGACCTAGACTTATTTAAGACTAAGTTCCATTGAAACGGATAGGAAGGCCTTCATTATTCCTATAGCAAAGTCAGCATGTGGGCCTGGGGCGTAGCTAGGGGAGCAGGGGCCTGTGTTCGCCCCTCTCCCCGGCGGCCTCTCGGAGTGAGGGAGATAATGAAGAAAATAGGGAGGGGTGGTGCTGGGGGGGGGGCCCTCAGGAGCTGGCCTGGATTCTTTGAACCCTTCCACTCAATTATAGCTACTACACCCCTGGTGCAGGTGCAACGCCGAGTAACATTAAGCATACATGATACATTCCTGCATCAAGAAGCTCATAGGAGCGTGCAGTTAAGCCTCAGTAACATGCACATGAACTATTTCCCCCCTGAATAGTCCCTTTGTGGGAGAAGAGGGAAGGAGAGCTGGCCTTGCCGTAAAGGTAAAGTGTGCCGTCGAGTCGGTGTCGACTCTAGGTGACCACAGAGCCCACAGGAGGGGTTGACCATTGCCGCCTCCTGCGCAGTCTGAGATGATGCCTTTCAGCATCTTCCTATATCGCTGCTGCCCAATAGAGGGGTTTCCCGTAGTCTGGGAAACATACCAGCGGGGATTCGAACTGGCAACCTCTGGCTTGCTAGTCAAGTCATTTCCCCGCTGTGTCATTAGCGAGCATTGATTGTCCTTCCTGTTAAGCAGGGTCCACCTTGGGTTGCCTTTGGATGGGGGACTACATGGGAGCACTGCTGTAAGATATTTCTCTTAGGGGATGGGGTTGTAGCTCAGCGGTAGAGCATCTGTTTGCATGCAGAAGGTCCTAGGTTCCATCCCTGGCAGCATCTCCAGGTAGGGCTGGGAGAGACTCCTGCCTGAAACCTTGGACAACTGCTGCCAGATGGTGTAGCCAATACTGAGCTGGTGGTCTGACAGTATAAGGCAGCCTCCTATGCCCTGTGTTGTCCTTGTATCTGTTTCCAGACTGTAACCCCTTGGGGCAAGGACCTATCCTGTCATCTGTTGTCAAGCTCTATGTGCGTGGATGGTGCAATAATGATAACTTGGCAAAGAGGCACCTTTTAGCGTGGTGATTCTCTTTTATTTAGCAGGGGGAGAGTAACTGGCCCTATCCATCCCCACCACAGGACCTCCAGTGACTGTTGCTGGTATCTGTCTTCACTGAAAGAGTGTTCTTCTCACCTCAAACATAGCTTATTGTTGCTCTTTAGCAGGGGCATCATTAGGGGGCGACCCCTGTGGGGGGCATAGGCCCCCAGTGAATTGCTCAGAGACCCAGATCTCATCTGCCGCCCCCCTCTTCCCTGACATGTCCCGGAAAGGAAGTCCAGCTGGGGAGGCACCTGCACAGAGCAAGGGAGAGAGCTCCTGGCCTCACCCCGCTCTCTGCTGCTTCTACCTTCCGAGATGCTCTGTTAGAATATTAGATTTTTTTTAACATATATATATATTTGTGGAGAGGGTATGATTGGGTTTAATTCTCAAAAGATGAGCTGTGGGTTTAAATCGGGTCCCTAGCCCTTTAGACAGAAACGGTTAACAGTTCTCTGATGTCAACCCTCCAGGCACAGTTTCTTCAGAGCGGCCTCGTTGGGAGCCAACTGGCCTTCTCCAAAGCACAAGTGAGGATTGTTGCTTTTGTGCCACCGGGGCCGGGTAGCCAACACAGAAAAGGCCCCCCCCCGAAGCCCTGCAGCTGGGTTCTTCAGCCGGGAGGTGCTGAAATGGCTTATCGGGTCCGGTTTCTCTTTGGCTCCTGTGTCTTTATGGCAAGGAAGGGAAGGGGATGGCGGGGGTGGAGGGGGGGGAGCTGCTGACTTGATAAACGGACTCCTGAGCGAGACTGGAGCCGCGGCTCCCGCCCCCCCGCCAGTTCCCCACCCTCCTTGCCCTAATTGGAACTACCTCACCCTGCATGCTGTGCTCGTGGTGTTCCCTGGGAGTCTGATTTCTTGGCCAGCACAAATCTCTGCTGTTTAGGTTGCACCGCTTCCAAAGCCCGGCTCGGACTCTCTGCCCAGTTTGCTTTAGTCATTCCGATTCTGGCAGGGTGCGCTTGACTTTGTTTATAGCTGTGAAAGCTTCTCTCTCCCTCTCTCTTAAAGGTGTAGGAGGATGGCCAGCTCCAGGGCCAGGGGGCTCTTCTGGAAGGTTGCCTGGTTCACCGTCGCCGCCACTGTCTGTGCTCACCTGCAGGTAGGCGAGAGGGTTGCTGCGGCAGACCCGTCAGCTGCTCGGGGATTGGATGATTGGTTAATGCGATGAAAGACTTGCGAGTTGCCGAGTGCTAGCATCAAAGGCAGTGGTGCAGTGAAGGAGGGTTTTTGGTGCCGCCATTTGTTCTATTGCAGCGGCTATTAAATGTGGGTCTCCAGTTTGTGTTGGACTACAACCCGCATCACCCCCTGACAAAGTGGCAGGGGGTGATGGGAGTTGTAGTCCAACATCATCCGGGGACCCACGTTTGAGAGCCCCCGTGTTAGTGGTTTTCCCCATCCCTGACTTTTACATCCGAGGGCGAGGACGTGGACGGGAGAGAGGCTATAATAGGCCGTTCAACTTGGACTGTCCTTTCTGCTACTACAAATATTTATATGCTGCTTTTCAGCAAAAGTTCTCAAAGTGGCTTACACAGAAAAACGAAAAATAAGATGGTTCTCTGTCCCCAAAGGCCTCGCCATCTAAAAAGAAATGTGAGGTAGCCCTAGCAAAGGCCAGTAGAGGCATGCTATGCTGAGGCTGGATAGGTGCTCTCCCCCTGCTAAATATGAGAGATGTTTAGATACCCTGGAGATTATGCTTGCTCTAAATAGAGGCCCAGATGTCTATAGCAGATCTGCAAATAAGTCCAGGAAAATTGCTGGTCCATAAATTTTTGAACAGAACCTTTGGTAGCGATTTGGTAGCACATTTCAAATCCCTGTTGAGCCATGAAACCCATTGGGTGACACTGGGCCGGTCACTTATCTCTCGGCCTACCTCGCAGGGTTGTTGTGGGGATCAGTATAACCATGTACAGTGCTCTCGGCTCGTTGGAGGAAGCGGGGAATATAAATGTAAAAACTAAATAGCTTCCGTACACCCCACAAAAAGAGTTTACTCAAAGGTTAGCCTGAGACTGTTCTGGTGCCTGAGTGGGCAAATCCACATGGCACACACCCCACCCTAACCCTTCAGTTAATAAACAGTGAGTTGGATTCAAAAAACCATTAGCAGAAGGAAAATGGCTGTAAGTGCACAAATTTGTGCAGTGCTATGATTGGTGGGGTTTAGAACAGTTCTTGTACCCCTGTTTTCCCCAAGAACTTGTGTAAGTGGGGAAAAACCCTTTGGAGTTCATGTTCTTTTTCTCATGCAACACTTTAGCACAAGGTATAGAATAGATCTTCTGTGAGTGTAAGACGTATGTATGTATAGTTCAATTTCTATACTGTCTTTCATAAGGCATCCCAAGGTGGGATTTACAATCAATCAACTAATCATCTATTTTAAAAGGTATCAGTTAAATATATGTACACAACATGTATTTGTATATATTGTGTATATATACACAAAACATACAAATCCATGCACGATATACACAAGTATACAAATCCATGCACAAACTGTATACAGTCACACACATATAAATATACATACTTTTTAGCAAAATCCTTTTCATTAAAAAAGAAACGTGTCAGGATTTTTTTAAATGTTTCAAGAGGAGGGAAAATAAAATCGACCCCTCCCCAGAACTTTCGCTTGCTGTGCTATAAAAGGAAAAGGTGGGAAATATGTACATAAAATATAAAGGGCCTCAGGGGGGTTTCTGAAAATGGAAAAGAGAGAGAGTGTCTCCTTTGTTATTAAATCAATTAATTACTTTTTATAGTGCCATTTAAATCCATGGCTTCCACATGCAGAATGCAGGAGAACCTGTTATCCACAGGGGTTCCATTTCACAGTGTGAGGGTGGCGGGGATAGTGAAACCACAGATAACGGGGCATTAGGGCAGTGGGAATGGGGTGTGTGTGTTAAGTTCCCTAAAGGTAAAGTGTGCCGTCAAGTCGATTTTGACTCCTGGCGCCCACAGAGCCCTGTGGTTTTCTTTGGTAGAATACAGGAGAGGTTTACCATTGCCGCCTCCCGCTCAGTATGAGATGATGCCTTTCAGCATCTTTCTATATTGCTGCTGTCCGATATTGTACCAGTGGGGAATTGAACCGGCAACTTTCTGCTTGTTAGTCAAGCATTTTCCCACAACGCCATAGCCAGTTTCTGTGAAAAAACATGGCCTTTTTTTTTTTTTTTACAAAAACGAGCTAGAAAATGACTCCCTTATGCAATGGCGGGCGGAAATGACCTCGGAGGTCATTTCTGCCCACCCTGAACCACAGATATGCTAGTCTTAACTGAGAGGATTTTTTGCTGCCGCCCCCCCCGCCCCCCCGCATGTATACTGAGGTGAAGTGCCATGTACCCAACCATGGATATGCAAATCCATGGATGTCGGGTCCTCAGATAATGGGGTTCTCCTCTGGATCCAACTCAATATTAGGTTAAATATCTGGCCATATGTTGTCTCATATTGTACCTCAAATCTACTAGCTAAGATTTAGGCAAGGTCACCTCAGTGTACCTCATGGCAGGACCAACTCTCTGCCTGTTTTTTTTAATCTAACCCTCATGATTATAAAATCAACCAACATTGCAAACCATAACAACAAAAGATTCCTGAACCTGAGCATTGTAATGAATTGCAACTTCTGAGATGTAACGGGCAGTTTTGTCTTAAAAGTTGTACAGAAGCGTAGGTTTTAGAAGCCAGATTAACTCGCCCTCGCAAAGAAGAGGCAAATATGTCAAGGATGCTCTTCAGCGAAGAAATATGCACTGCTCTGTCTGACCTGCTTTTTCATTGACAGCATTACCACAAAGCTTATGCAAGTTCCTGCAGTTCCTTTATGACTAATGGCAGCTTTTAATTAGTGTTCTCAGGAGTCAAACAGCTGTTGTCCCCAGTTTGCTGGGGTCCGGCAGGGGAGGAGAACAAAGGCTGACAGAGATCTGAGAGCTCCCACTTAAAATTAATTTTTAACATGGGTATTTATACTTTCCCAAGTTTCTTTGATTAAAAAACAAAAACCTCACCAAAAGCAGTGATGGGAGGAACAGGTTACTGGCTGACACCGGGACAGACGAACCACTTTGCCGAAGGATGTTGTGCTAGCAGAAAGCTGTTATATTAGCTTTGCACACTAAGTGCAAAGTGCATTTCAGGCTAACGTTATGCTTGTGTAGCAGTTGCACAATGTATGACACACCTCATTCGTTTTAAAGGGAACGTTTGCGTCAAGGCACTGTAATGCAATAGCGAAATTTTATTTATCGTATTTACCCGAATACAGCACGACCCTAAATTTAAGACGACCCCCATAAAAATAGAGGTTAGGCACAGGTTATACCTGTATTTACCCAAAAGGAACAGCACGCTGAGTTTAAGATGACACCCCTCCCCCCACAATTTCTAACATCAAAGAAGCTGGAAAAAGCCTCTTCTTGGAATCAGGTACAGTATATATTTGTCACATTTATATACCGCCCCATATAAGGTCTCTGTGTGGTGTTCAGATTAGAACCCCAAAACAATTAAAACCTTAAATCACACAAAACAACTTCAAATAACCATCAATACAACTTGAAAACATTATAAACCCAAAGCCTGATAAAACAGGTGAGTTGTCAAGAGTTGCTTAAAAACAGCCAGAGATGGGAAGGTTCTGATGTCATCTAGGAGTGTGTTCCAGAGGCCTGAAATTCTACACATGTGCAAATGAATGAATGAATGAATGAATGAATAAATAAATATTATATTCTTTTTTAAAAACTGCAACAACACAATCTTTTTGTACTAGTGTAACTTTGCTTCTCACGCAGCTGCTTCATTAGTCAGGATTTCGGCCACTGAAATGAGAATAATTTGCCGTGCTTTCAGACAGTAGTCTCTTTGACCCCTCTATAGTTTTGTTCATCTACCAACAGGAATCCACAAATTTGGGCTTAGCTCACTAGCCAGCCATGATTTGTGGCCACCACCAAACCCCTCAGATCCTTTCCTGGCACACAGGCAGAGGGCTTAGGAGGGAAGCAGGTCTTCTGTCTTTTGTCCTGGGAGATGGAGAGGGTAAGAAACAGAGAGCACCCTCTCCTGGGCACTTTCCAGATTAAACCCTACAACAGCATCACTCTGGATCCGGATTGCCTAAGTGTTCTTCCATACTTCCTGTGTTGTGCCGCCGCAGTCCTTGCTCTAACAGCAAGGTGCTGCTCACATTTCCGATACCCAATTTCATATTTTATCTTTGCGTTCTAGTGCTACAATATTACAAGTCTGTTGCAGAAAAATAGCTGTATTTTCCTGGCTCTGTTTCTTCTCTTCTCAAAAATGGCAGTGGAACTGAGACCTCTGGGGAGGAGATCTGTGTGGTGTCCTGCTCGCTGAGCCGGTGGGAGCTCTGGGGAACTTAGGACCTCTGGAGAACTGAGCTCTGGAGACTTCTGGGGAACTGAGACCTCTGAGGAGATCTGTGTGGTGCTGGGTGTCCTGCTCGCCAGAGGGCTGGGGGTACTCGCCACTGGCGAGCTGGCAAGTGGATGTATAGATGCTTGTCTGCCACCACCTGAATTCTTGTCCTTTGTAAAGCCCAGGTGATGCCATTTATATGCCAAAAGCTTGTTTAAGAGGAGAAGATGTTAAAAAGCAGGATGCGCTAGAAGGTTTTTAAGGAGGAGGCTGCACTGCCCTAATCTTGCATCAGGAGTTCTCAGCCTTGCAGTGCTGGATTAAGCTAGTGCAGGGCCTGTAGCATATGTTATAAAGGGGCCCTAAATTTTTTAGAAATGCACATAAATATTAAAACATAAATTATTTACTTGCATAGTAAAGTGATTCATTTTTTTCATTTGCTATATTTTGGAGTATGGGAGACCAAGCCACAAACTCACACCTACTACAACAACAGTGAACATTTATATACCGTTTTTCAGTCAAAATTCTCAAAGTGGTTTACATAGGAAAATAAAGAGTGGAGAGATGATTCTCTGTCTCCAAAGGGCTCACACTCTAAAAAGGAAAATGTGGTAGGCACCAGCAACAGCCACTGGACAAATGCTGTGCTGGGCCTTCTCTTAAAAGGGACATTTAGCAGAAAAGGGATCTTTTATCTAACATGGACCAAATAAAACAGGCAAAGTTTTAACTTTGATTTCCAGTTGGAAGCTGGACGTGTGGGGCCCTGAAAAATATGGGGCCTGTAGCAAATGCTACATTTAAAAAGCTTGTTTTCTGTTGTACATTTAAAATGCTACATTTGCTGCTACATTAATCCGCCTCTGCAGCCTCGGGTCCTCAGATGTTGTTGTACTTCCGTTCCCACCATTGTGGCTGGGAATGAAGGGCTCTGCAGTCCAACAACATCTAGGGACCCAAAACAGAAGCCCTGGGGTACAGTAATCCTGTTGCTTTCAATGTGATGCTCCGATGCAGTGTGCTCCGAACCAGGATGTTAGCTAGCCCCATTCTCTTCCATGGGGTTAAGTGACACGCAAGTGTGATGGAAAGTATCTGAGTCCATGTAATATGCCATGGAGTGTGTGCAAAGAGAAGTGCCCCTCCTTTGGGGGAGTAGAGCTAGACTTGCAGTAAAGGTAAAGGGTGCTGTTAAGTCGATTTCGACTCCTGGCACCCACAGAGCCCTTTGGTTTTCTTTTGGTAGAATACAGGAGGGGTTGACCACTGCCATCTCCCGTGCAGTATGAGATGACACCTTTCAGCATCTTCCTAGATCGCTGCTGCCCAATATAGTAGCAGCAGGAGGGATTCAAACTGGCAACCTTCTGCTTGTTGGTCAAGCATTTCCCTGCTGCGCCACTTAAGGGGACAGGAGTGAGCCTGAATTGCCCCCTTTGCTAAGCAGGATCTGCCTTGGTTCAGATTTGGGTGGGTGACTAGATGAGAACTCGGTTCGCGATGAGATATTCCCCAGTGGTCGAGCATCTGTTTTACATGCAGACGGTCCCAGGTTTAGTCCCAGGCAGGATCTCCAGGTAGTGCTGGGGAAGGCTCCTGCCTGACACCTTGGAGGGCTGCTGCCAGTCAGTGCAGACCAGTGTTCTTCTTAGTAAGGCCCTGGGGGTCATTGGCAACCCTCAGTGTGGCTCCCTGACTCATAGCTAATTGGGCCTGTCTGAAGCTCTGGCCAAACCTGAATGTTCTGCACAGTCCCCCGGCACCCTGTAAAGACTACAATTCTCACCATGCAGTGCTGTGCTGTGTCCAGCAATGGGTGGGGGTGAGGCCGCTCCTTTAAGGGAAATGGAGGCCCTCTTGATCCCCTGTACCATCTTGCGAGGGGATGTGTAGGGCCACAAGTGTAGCCCTTCCCAGCGCTTTCCTCCTAGAGCTCCTACGAGAGGGCTCCATCCCTCTTAAAGGGCCCTCCCAGCACTGAGAAAAGTGCAGTTCGGTGCAAGGTGGGAAATGACTCTGACACTGTAGGGTTTTTGTTTGTTAGTTTGTTGGCTAAGGTGCCCCCTGCTTAAAGGTCACTGGTGAAGAGAGTACTGAGCTAGATGGACCAGTGGTCTGACTCGACGTAAGCTTCCGATGTTCTCATGCCCTTGAAGGGGAGAAAATATGTTTGAAGAATAGTTGCAAAAGAACCTTTCATCCAAACGGAGAAGCAGCGTTGTATCTGTTTCTGATTTATACGAAATGTTGCTATAGAAAGAAATATCAAAACAATCTATGAAAAGCTGTCTATGGGCAAATCTGGTTTCCAGAAATTGTCAGTTTGTCATGCTTCCGGGCTGCTAGAGCAAGCGTGCCCAGCTGAACCGTAAAACGGCCTTCAAAGCCCTCTTAAGGTTGTAATTACTTGGTTGCTGCTGCATACGGACCATTGCCATTGCTGTCAATGTGGGCGATCCCCATTGTTTAATATCCCTGCTTTATAGGGCTAAGTAAGCGGAGCGTTTGTTTATGGGCGGAAATCATGCCGTACGTCTTTCGGCTGTGCCAAAAATCTGGATGCTTAGGAGGAGTGATTTAGGATGTTTTCTCCTGTCATTACGAATACACTTCTTCCAAGCTGTAGAGCAGCCCCAGCCAAAGTTCTGCATTTCAGAGGCACACCCAGCACTTTCAGAGGATTCGCCGCCTCGAGGCGTGCATCATTTTTACCTCCCAGAATCGGGATCTATAGGGAAATAGGAAGCTGCCCTCTACTGAGTGCGACCATTGGTCCATCCAGCTCAGTATTGTCTACTACACAGACTGGCAGCAGCTTCTCCAAGGCTGCAGTCTCTCTCGGCCCTATCTTGAAAATGCCAGGGACGGACCTTGGAACCTTCTGCATGCATGCAAGCATGCAGATGCTCTTCCAAGAGTGGCCCCATCTGGCACTAAGTGCTTACACATGTAGTCTCCCGTTCAAAGACAGACCAGGGCAGACCCTGCTTAGCCAAGGCAACAATTTGTGCTTGCTACCACAAGACCAGCCTCCCTCCAACTTTCAGGCCTTGAGGTGAGAATCCTACATAGCCTAGCAAGTGGGCTTAAACTGGACCATTTTCTTGTGATTGTGCAGGACAGATTCCCAGGACCCGATTGCCTGGGACCCGTTCATAAACCCTTCTGCATCGGCTGGGTTGGATGATTATTCCTTCTACCCAGCTCTTGTCTGGGTACAAGAGTTGTGTAGGACAGAGCTGTTTGGCCTAGGTCCTCTCTCTCAGAGTTGATCACTTCCTCCCCCTCCAACCCTGCTGTTTCCCCCGCATGGAGTCACAACACGGAAGTATGCATAGCTCTTGAACGAGAGTAGGATGCTTGTCCTACCCTAATTATAATCGTCTGAGTTGCCTTAGTGTCTTTTGCACACCTGGTGCATGCCTTTGTCTTTATTGTCTGAATGCAGCAGAGAGTTGGGCTAAGACTGTTATAGGGAGTTGCAGGTACACAGAGGTAAGTGGCAGCCTGCTCTCTTGGGTGAAATGTTTCTTGGCTCACACCTGGTAGAAGCCTTCACAGAGTTGCAGAAAGCTTGGCTCTAGTCCTGTTTAGCTGATTCAAGGCAAAATCAGCCCACTTCCAAAAAGGCTTTTATTGCCTTGGTTTTTGTAGTAGTTATTTTGCTTGTGTTGTGAATTGTCCCGGGTCATGCTCCTGCCGCTAAGAGGTGAGAGGCTAATGTGAATAACACCCACTTCGGATGCATCGAGATGGATTTTCCTGGACGCTGTCTGGGCAACTGGTTTTTCATTCTTTCCCCTGTTACGGTGATCACTTATTGGTGTAACGCTCAGTTGTGGCTGCAAAAGGTTGAGCGTGATGATCAGTGATCCTGGCATTGTGTAACCAACAAAGTAATGCTACATTTTAAAACAGCATTCTTCCTGCTAGCTTGAAATACCTCCCCCCCCCCCCGCGCGCTTTGCTGCCCGTTCCCAGAACTTTCACGAAACCGTACATTGCTTAGCTGAATGTGGTTGCTGGCTGGAGTGAGCAGTATCACGTTTGGTTTTGTTTGCAGATCAGACTGGGGAGTTACAAGGGGAGCATTTAAGAGGCTCTCCCTCAACACGAGGGAGAGGAGAACTGCTGTGTGTACATATAAGAGGGCAGTTCCCATGACCATAAACTAGGTTGGAGTCAGATCTTACCTGGTTTTGGGAGCTCCCCTGTTTTGTGATGGCCAGTTTGGATAAACACAAGGATGGAGCCTGGGAGCCTGATAGTCCGTCAAGCCCCAGCTGTGTAGGGTGGGCGTGCCCTACCCAGATTCCAGCACCCTAGCATCTAAATGAGGTAGGCTGAAAAACTGCCCTACCCGGCTGAGGCTTGACAGATGATCAAGGTTTATAGCAGGGCTGCTCAACTCCGGCCCTCCTGCAGACGTTGGCCTAGAACTCCCATGATCCCTGGCTGTTGGTCACTGTGGTTGGGAATTATGGGAGTTGTCGTCAAAAAAACAGCTGGGGCCCTAAGTTGAGCAGGCCTGGTGTATAGCATCAGTGGCTACTAGTCTGGTGGCTATAGGCCACCTCTATCCTCGGAGGCAAGATGCCTCTCAATGCCAGTTGCAGGGGAGCATCGGGCAGGAGAGAGGGCATGCAAATACCTCTTGCCTGTGGGCTTCCCAGAGGCATCTGGTGGGCCACTGTGGGAAACAGGATGCTGGACTAGTTAGGCCTTGGGCCTGATCTAGCAGGGCTGTTCTTATGTACACAGTGGCATAGAAAGTCAATAATATTTACATGTGCAGCTGCTCTGTGGCTCGGCAGGACTCGAACTCTGTTCTGCTGAGCCAGGGAGTGGGTGGCAGCACAGTGCTAGATTGGTAGGGGTGCAGACCTGCCTCTACGCCACCGTCAGGCTCTTGTGCTCTGGTTCAGGAGTGGCCCAGCACCGGCTGCCATTGCCTTTCCCCTGTGCCCCAAGTTAGCCGTGCATGATCGAAGGCAATAAAAGCAAATATTAGTGAAATTAAACTCAATTAAGCCCACCACGCCACAGTGGCTAGAAACCACTCTGGAATTGTATCTATGTCTCTAGAACACAAGAAAAGCCCTGTTGGATCAGGCCCAAGGCCTATCCAGTCCAGCATCCTGTTTCCCACAGTGGTCAACCAGATATGCCTCTGAGAAGCCCACAGGCAAGAGCTGTGGGCATGCCCCCTCTCTCTCCTGCGGTTACTCTCCTGCAACTGGGATTTAGAGGCATCTTGCCTCTGAGCTTGGAGGCTGCCTACAACCAGTTAGCCACCAGACCGGTAGCCATGAATAGACCTGTCCTCGCTGAATTTGTCCAAGCCCCTTTTAATCTAGGGAGAAAGTTAATTTTAATCTCCCTAATTTTAATCTAGGGAGAGAAAGCTGCAGAGAGAATTCCATATAAGTATTAGATGGATCCTAGAAGGATGCTGTTAATCAAAAAGAATAGTATACATTTATTGTTGATTAAGAAAGCAGAAATATAATGGGCACAGCATTTTGGCTTCTGCCTCCTTCTGCTGCACTGATGTTACAGGAAAGCTGCAGTGATGGTTATGGAATGTCAGAGTGTTTGTGTGTATATATATATGGATAATCTTTAATTACCAGCAGGAAGAGATAAGGGAGCATTCCCTGAAGGTTCTCCAGTATGGTGCCAACACAGAAAAGCCCCATCTCTTTCATCATCCTACAAAGAAACAATGAACTAGGCTGTTGATCTCCAAGAATAAGGAGGAATTTGTCATCCCACCCCGGATTAAGATCTGCTCAAATGCCATACTGTGGATATTGGAGCAAGTGATTATGTAATTGAGGGCGGAAATCCGCATTCCTGACTTGCATAATTATTTTAATTTGATCTGGCATGTCAGAAACTGTGAGCCAGTGGAATGCCCTGTGGCTGCCAGAGGGTAGGGCATTTTTACAACAGTCATTCTCTGTGGGCATGGCATTCCATTCGCTGTTCTGTACATTGCTGCCAACGTACATGGCTCTGCAGAGTTTCATGAGCAAAACATAGGACAAGTCTTTGCCCCGAGGGCTTTGCAATCCCTGTATTTCATAGTGGTGGAAATGACGGAAAGAAGGGAGAAGCGATGCTTACAAGGGATGTCTGCCTCCTGCAGATGTTGGCCTACGGCTTCCATAATCCCTGGCTATTGGCCACTGGCTGGGGCTGATGGGAGTTGTAGTCCAAGAACAGCTGGGGGGCCAAAGCTGAACAGGCCTGCTGTAAACAGATGTACTGACTTGAGTCAAGGTTAACCCCTGCTAACTGGGCAAAGAGGCACCTTTTTAACATGGTGATTCTCTTTAATTAGCTGGCCCTATCCACCCAGCACAGCACCCCTCCAGTGACTGTTGCTGGTATCTATCTTAAGTGTCTTTTTAGATTGTGAGCCCTTTGGGGACAGGGATCCATCTTATTTATTTATTATTCCTCTGTGTATACTGCTTTGGAAACTTTTGTTGAAAAGTAGTATATAAATATTTGTTGTTGTTGTTGAGTCTGTTTGGTGTTGAGAATGGAAGGCCTCTTAAGCCAAAGGCTCTGTAGAAGAGAGAAATCTTGAGGAGAGATTTGAGGCAAGAGAGGGAGAGGTGCCATTGTTTAGCTGTTCATGGAATGTCAGAGTTGGGAGGGGATCCCTGGAGGCCCTGTAGTCTAACCCCCAGCTCAGTGCAGGAAACGGCTGCAATATCTCTGACGGGTGGCCATCCAGTCTCTGTTTGGAAACCTCCAGTGAAGGAGGGCCCGCCACATCATGAGGCAGGCTGTTCCACTGTCAAACAATGCTTATAGGTAAAATGCTTCTTAAGGTTTCGCCTGAATCTGCTTCCTTGTGGTTTCAGCATACTGGTTCTAATCCTGTGTCAAGAGCAACAGAGGACTCCCATCTTATCTTTCTTTATTATGGTCTTAGACCGGCATAAGTACGAAGGAGTCTGCTCCTCCTCCTCCTCCGTGACAAGCCAGATATTTGCCTATCCTATCTCCCCTTGGTCTTCTCTTCCCCAGGCTAAACACATGCAGTTCCTTCAACCATTCATCTTAGAACTTGTTTCCACACACCCCCCACCACTATCATTGTTGACCTCCTCTGAACCCATTCCTGTTTACCAACATTCTGTTAATGCTGCCTAAAATTGCATTCGCTTTATTAGCAGCTGCATCACATTCCTGGCTTGTGCTCAAATGGATGTCCATGAAGACACCTAGCCCCTTTCACATGTACTGCTTCCAAGCCAGTTTCACATGTACCCATCCTGTACTTGTACATTTTATTTTTCTTGCCCAAATGCAGGACTTTAAATTTGTCTCTGTTGAACTTCATCTTGTTTGCTTTGGCCCAATATCCAAGCCCGTCCAGAATGGATTGAATCTGGAATCTGGCTTTTAAGGTGTTAGCCTCACTAAACCTTAGGTCATCTGCAAATCTGATAAGCATCCCTTCTATTTCGTCCTTGAAGTCATTTATAAAAATGTAGAACCAAGACAGTGACTGGTCTGGAAGTCTGCTCCAGGTATATGGGGTATCAAGGGAGAAGAGGCAGGGTGCATTTCGGAGCAGGAGAATACAGGTCTTTCAAACATCCTGTTGATGATAAATGGGCTACATCCCCTCAGTTTCCAGCTGGTCTCTGCAATTAGGTTTAGGATACAGCAGCTTTGCTAAATATATGACTGAAACACCCCAAGATGCCTCCTGAATGTATGGTTTTGTGTTATGTTGCAGATCTCTTACTGAAAGGAAGCCATAAATGCATTTTCAATTGCACAAGTTAGGTTTAATGTGTATTTACATCTCTGGTGGGAATAGCCTTGAAAGTGAGAGAGCAATTAGATTACTAGGAAAATGCATTTTATTTAGTGTTGTGAGTCTCAGGGGCCTTTCAAACATCCTGTTAGCTTATTCTGTTTATAAATCACAACCTTTAAAGTAATTTATGTCTGTATCTAGTGTGTGTATGTTAAAATACTGACAATTTTGTGAATGGGAAAACTATCTGTAATGTTACAGTTACCTTGTGGTCACCTGATGGGAACTGGATGACCCATTGGAGGAGATAGCAAAATTGCTGTCCACATAAATATACAATGTCTTTTGTGTTGAAATGTTTATACACCTTTTTTGAAGCAATATATAGATAGCGTACTGGGTTCTGTATACATGTACCACAAAAAAAGCCAGAAGGATCCCCCCATGAAACTGGCCAATAAATAGAAACAATAATAAAATATAAAAACATACAGTAAAAACAAAGGTGATTTTAAATCAGATTTCTACATTTAAAAGCTCAGATAAGAAAAGCCCTGCTGGATCAGGCCCAAGAAGGCCCATCTAGTCCAGCATCCTGCTTCACACAGTGGCCCACCAGATGCCTCCGAGAAGCCCATAGGCAAGAGCTGAGGGCATGCCCCCTCTTCTGCAGTTGCTCCCTTGCAACTGGTATTGAGAAGCATCTTGCTTCTTAAGTGGGAGGTGGCCCATTGCCCTCAGACTAGTAGCCATTGATAGACCTGTCCTCCATGGACTTATCTAAACCTCTCTAAAAAGCCATCCAGGCTGGTGGCTGTCACCACATCTTGTGGCAGAGAATTCCTAGATCTAGGTCTCACAATAGAACTAGATTACAAAGAAAGAGTCAGGAAAATGTTTAAAAATAACAAGAAGCAGCAGTTACCTAAAAAAATAATGTGATGTATCTTGCTAGACCTTCATAGGGTGAAAATCCCATTGTTTTCATCCACCCCCGAAAACACTGAGTTCTGGGTACTCACCAAATGGGATTTGTGGTGGGTGAGAAGCCCTCAGCAGAATTTCCTGGGATGAAGTTCACCATATGGGAAGGCCTCCTACAAAGGGAGCTGTTCTTTCAGGCAGGGCTTCCAACCCTTGGATCCCAAGATGCTGTTGTATTACAGCTTCCACCATCCCCTGCCACAGTGGCTGAAGGCCATTGTGGCTTGAGCTGATGGGGAGTTGTAATCTAGCCACTTCTGGGGACCCAAGGTTTGGGACCCCTGCCTCCCATAATCTCTCATCACAATGGGAGAGTCAACCTTTGTGGGAGTGGATGATGGGAACTGTAGTCCAAAAACATCTGGGGATCCAAGATTGGGAACCAAATTGCATAATTTTTTGTGGGGGGGGGGGAGAATGAGATTTGGGCACATGAAGCCTGCAAAAATGTGGTGGTTAACTGCACTCTGATTTGTACTTATGTATGTCGGCAAGTACCCGCTGTAGGTCTAGGAACTCTCACACTGAGATTTTGTTTCTGGTGGCCTGTATGCCCCAAGTCTAGTCTGTTTATTTAAAAGAATGTCTAATTTTGCCTCTTGGTTGTAAGGGCCCCCAAGACAGCTTACAATGGGCAAGTTAAAAACAACAACAACTACTACTCCAAAACTAACCAAGAAAAATCAATTTAAAGCACAGAAAACCCAAACTTCCCAAATGGAGAAATTGCAATGCAAGGGGGAGGAATCGAACTCATGCTGTAGCACGGCAAACCCCCCCCCCCCGCACCAGTCTGGACAATCTGCCTAAATGCCAGTAAAAAAAGAGTCTGAATGTGCTTGGTGCAGGCCATGTTCTCGGACCCTCTGGGAGCTGATGCAGAGCCCTGCTGACTATCTAGTGGTCAGTCAAAGGGTGGGCAATCTTGGTCCTTCAGCTGTTGTTGAACTACAATGCCCATCCTCCCCAGGCTGATGGGGAGCCTCATATTTTAGAGCTGTAAAACTGAGCCCTTCAGGACCATGCTTTCTGTTTTCCTTCCGGCTGCTCTTCAGGTCTGGCAAATCCTGACCTCTTCACTCTGCAGAGATTTCCTTAAGTGAATTCAGTGACGGTTCTGACTGAGTGAAGATTGTGGTTCCCAAATCTGCCATTGGCTGCATTCTAAATTTCATTGAGAATGTGTGTAGGCGTAAAAGACGCTGAGTCCCTAGCATTATGATATTTGGGATAAGCTGCTAAAATTTAAGATGTGTTTTTATTGTTCAGGCAAAACAGCCAGCGAGGTCAGTAGGAGGACATCATTGTCTTATGTGTTCAGTTAACTCTGCCTTCTGGAGATGAACCCAAGCTGAATTTTTGTCCACTCTATACTAACCAGTTGTATTTCCTCTTCATGTGACATGAATCATTCTATCTCCTCTCTGTTGTAATGTGCAAGACAAAAAAAGAGCAGATTATATTTAAAGCTGTTTCTGTTTCTAGTAAATTTTCTGATCAACTGTTTTTGTTTCTCTTCCCTCCCTCACAACTTGGAGACGAAAAAATAGATATATCCAGAAAGATAATCTGCACATAAGTCTTGCAAAATTGGAAATGATTTCCATTTGCTAATGTCAGTTTTTATTGTGTGTCACTGAAGAGCGTTTTATCAGGTGTTCCAAACTATATCTCTTGGCAGAAATTTCCTTGAACTACTGCAGAGGGAAATGTCAAAACCAATATTGAGCATGTAGACTTTTTGGAGTTTTTTTCTTCTTAAGAAGGAGGAGAAACTCGTGTGTGTGTGTGTGTGTGTGTGTGTGTGTGTGTGTGTGTAAAAGCAAAGAAACAGAAACAAATTCTGTGGCCTTTTGCCATGAAAACTGCATTTAAAATTTCCTTTGGATGCTGGAATGGATTTTCATCTTCTGTAAGTGAAAGTACTGAAGAAGGCACAGGTGCATGGAGAATTCTACAAGTTGATGGTTACATGCAGCATTTTGTCCAGGGGTATGAATACTGACATCACAGTGATGGAATGTTGATTGATGGTGTGTGTGTGTGTTTGTGTTTGACTAGCTTCTTTTACTGGAAGGCATGTGCTTCAAAGGCAGTTGTAATTTCTAAATATGTCTGTGCCTTCATAGGGCTGAATATTTTGCCTCACATGCTCAACAGCATAATGGACTGCATTCATCAAACCTTAAAAAGGCATGCCGGAAAGCTTAAAGCAAATCACTCTCTTGAAGAGACTGTGATAACTCTCTTTATCGCTCTTTATCAAGAGAGTTTATAACTCTCTTGAAGTTATAAATTTAAAAAAGAGAGAGTATAAGACTTTACTCAAGGAGAAGAAAGCCTTGTTTCCGAGACATCTTTGGCTCAGGAAGATTTAGTTTGGTTTAGAAGATGCAATAAAGACAAAGGAGTGTCTTCCTTCCGAAATCTGGGCGTATTATTTTCTACATCTGGCTGTTGGCTTGCTCACTACAAATACCAGAAAGTAAAGGCTGATCAGCATTTAAATGGGATTTTAAAATGTTGGCATACAAATGGTGGTCACCAAATATTGCCAACTTTACATCTTAAAAGAAAGTCGGTCCCTTTTTTAGCCTGCTTTCCTTAAGGAAAGTAAGCTTATGAGATCACCCGGCATTCTGTGTGTGCCCCCACCCCAATGTCAACTTTACAATGTCTGGACCAATATGAACCAAATTGGGTACAGTTGTAGGGACACATAGGAACACTTCAGTGGTGTAGTTTGTGACTATATCAACCATCCCAATTCAAGATGGTGGATGCATGAATGTTTGAGACACAAGAGAGATAACTTGTGGACTGCCTAACAAATTTGAACCAGATTTGGTCCAATTGTAATGAGTGACACACAGACTTGGTCCAATTGTAATGAGTGACGCATAGGGGCACCTCAGTGATGTAGTTTGTGATGATGTCATCCACTCCAATTCAAGATGGCGGACGCATGGACATTTGAGGCGCAAGTGGGTTAACTTGTGAGGATGGTAAGTAGCAAAAGATTATAATGAAGGAGCGTAGGCAGATTAATTCTTACTAGAACAACTTGTTCACTTATAGAGATTTGATATGGAGTTTTTCCAAAATAAATTGCTCAGATCAGTCCTTGGAATACCTAAAGGCACCCATGTCTCCTTTTTATGATTAGAAACTGGTGTTAACTGCCTGTTAAATCGAACAGCACTACTAGGACATTTAACTTTTGGAGCAAGTTGATGTTGTTTCCAAATTCTTGGCTGCCCAAACAGTGAGCTTCAGAACACCTTAAAATACCCAATCTGGCTTCAAAGGTTCACTTCTGAAATTCAGCACGTTGACTTTTCCTTGGAGTATTTTCTTTCCTTTAACTACTCATCTGTAAAACAAATTTCTACATCCAGGGTGTGCAGCATATCCATCCAAACTGATCTATGTGCTGTTGCCTGCAGCAAAGTTGTTCCCTGATATGCCATGACAAAACACAAATTTGAATGTGAAACAACATCTAAAAACCATCTCTAGTTCAATTCTATGAAATGCCTTCATTAGGCTAAGAATGTAGCAGATGCCACCTGCTATTCTAGAAGGCTGTTTTCACAAAAGTCCCGTACAATTCTCACCTCTTTTCCTGTGCCAGTGGTTCAGTGGAAGGCCTCTTTCACTGCACCATTTCCTCAGTAGCACATTCAAAGTTTCTGGACTCCTTTTTGGAGGGGAAAGCCCACTGGTCTGACTTACAGAAGATAGACTTTTTAATGGCCTTTCATAATAAGGTCACTCTGCTGAGGGGGGTAGGCTTTGCTTGGACAGCGGCTCAGGCCCGTGTAAATGTATTAAAACGTCTTGAAACTACTGAGTAAGGGCTTCTCTTTTAAAATACACAATTCATCACACACACACACACACACACACACACACACACACACACACACACTCCATTTGTCCACTCTTGAAATGTGGGTTTTATCTGCTTTGAGCATCCCCCCCCCTTTATTTCTTTTAATGTATAGAAGACCCTCGTTTTTCGCAGGTTCTCCTATTCAACTATTCTCAGTTGGGTCATAGGGATCTGGTTTCCATTATTGCTGGGGTAAAAATAGGCTGGTTTTGCCTGTTTTGTGGTTTCTATGTGCCTGGAAATTACTTCTGGTGTCATTTCTGACTTGGAGGCTTCATGGAGCCATTTTGTGGCTCTTTTCTGCAAAGAATTGGGTGAAAAGTGGGCAATTTGGGGGGCATTGCTGGAGAGCAAGGTGTTCTTCTGTACTCCTCTTATTTTGGCTTCCACCCCCACTTCATTTGACGACGTTGGTGTGTTCAGGAATCTAATCCCGAAGTTAAGGTTTCTTTATCTGCAGTTTCCATTGTTGCAATTGTCCGGGAGAATGAAACTCCCATAAAAACCAAGGGCCTCCTATACTCCCAGTTTTCCTGTATATGTTTTGTGTTGCAGTTTTGTTTATGACCTATGGTTGAAACAATAAAAACATGTACCTACCTACTGAAAAGACCTACTAGGTTAGCTGCTCTGGGAGCTAGTCACTTGGGGAAAGAGATCTCTGTATCTTCCTCCCTCTTGGGCCTCCCCTCCAAAACGGTGCCTTAATTGAAGTGGGGGAGATGCTTAAGTGATAATTACAGTACTTTGAAATGCATGTGTGATTTAGGCCTTCATCTTGCTTAACACGGTTCTTTATTCCACATTAATTAGTAATGACAGCAGAGTAGAAGTCTCCATTGTGCAATTTTTGGCTCTTATAAACCAAACGGTACTGCAGGCACCTGAACTGCAAGAACGGCAAAATGCCCTGGAGATAGGGTTTTTAAATAAAATCAGTCCAAAATAAGATAAAGAGCTCCTGAGCAAGTAAAGTCCACTAATGGTTTAGAGTAGTCATGTCTGAGAATAAACCTCCCTAAAACTGGCAGGCATAATTATGTGCCTTGACCTGTTTAAACAGCTGCAACTTCAAGAAGACAAGGATTAGAACGCTGTCTCACGCTTCAGGCTGCTGTAGCTTGGTTGTCCTGAGTATTCTGATTTGTGGCTTTTAACCTGAGAAATATGAGCTTTGCAAGAGGACAGGCCGGCTCGCTTATTCAGACTTCAAGATTTTTCACCTCTCCTCGACATATCTCCACGGTGTTATGGTTGCATTGCCAAGTCAAAAGCCTTGGGTATCTCGTCACTAATTTTACATTGTTCATACAAATTGACCCTTGCTCCAGCAGATCACAAAGCAGGCTTGTAAAGAGTCACTGGCTTGGTCACCTGGGCCAGGTAAAAATGGCCTCCAGATAACTAGGCACAATTCTAAATGAAGAACATAGAACATGCCGCTGCCTTCTACTGAGTCAGACCTGTGGTCCATCTAGCTCAGTATTGTCTGCACTGACTGGCAGCAGCTCTCCAGGGTTTCAGGCAGGGACCTTCTGCATGCAAAGCAGATGCTCTACCACTGAGCTTTGGCCCCATCCCCTATTAGAAGAGAGCATTTGTTTTTTACTTTAAGCTGTCAATATGCCATAGATGACTAGATGATATGAGCAGATGAGATAACATTTCTCTCTCTCTCTTTTTGGCTATAATTGGAATGGTAGGTTTATTGTAGCTGTGAGAGACAGAATAACAACAAACAAACCCTCAAAAGCCCAGTGCACAAAAGTCAGTGATGGATTTGCATTGTAGTGAGGGAAATAAGTATTCGATCCCCTATCAACCAGCAAGATTTCAGGCTCCCAGGTGTCTTTTCACTATATGCAGGTAACGAGCTGAGATGAGGAACACCCTCTGTAAGGGAGTGCTCCTAATCCTAGCTTGTTACAGTACCTGTATAAAAGACACCTGTCCATAGAAGCAAGCAATCACTCAGCTTCCAAACTCACCACCATGCCCAAGACCAAAGTGCTGTCGAAGGATGTCAGGGACAAGGTTGTAGACCTGCACAAGGCTGGACTGGGCTACAAGACTATCGCCAAGCAGCTTGGTGAGAAGGTGACTACAGTTGGCACGATAACTCGCAAATGGAAGAAACACAAAATAACTGTCAATCTCCCTCGGTCTGGGGCTCCATGCAAGATCTCACCTCGTGGAGTTGCAATGATCATGAGAACGGTGACAAAGCAGCCCAGAACTACACGGGGGGAACTTGTCAATGATCTCAGGGCAGCTGGAACCATAGTCACCAAGAAAACAATTGGTAACACACTACGCCGTGAAGGACTGAAATCTTGCAGTGCCCGCAAGGTCCCCCTGCTCAAGGCAGCACATGTACAGGCCCTCTAAGGGACCTTCTGACCCTAAAGTTCTGTAATTCTGTCACACCTAGATTCTTGTTTTAAAAGCGAGCAATTTCAAATAGTAGATTTTACACCTTTTGCAGAAGCTGCATCTTTGCAAATTAGCTTTGAACTGCAGTGGCAAAATCTGGCTACCTAATTTCGTATCCCAAGTGTCCAATTAATATATCCATTTTAGCTACTTAAAAAGGTTTTTTTTTTAAAAAAAATATTATATTATAAGTTAGTTCCAGAGTCATGTTTCAACCATAGCAAGCTTTGTGCAAGCTTTATTGTTAGGACTGAAATTTAAGCTTTATTAGGATTAAGCATTTAATAGTATAATTTGCTGCATGTGTTGGCTATACAAAGTGGTATGAATAGATCCTCTGTATATAAAATGCATTTGATATTTTATACAGACTTAAACCCAATATGTTATCTTTAACCAAAGGAAATTATAAAAAAGGGGTTTTTTTTGGAGTTAAAAAAAAATTTTTTTTTTTTGCTTCTGTCAACTTAATATCTTAAACTTCTTCAGAACTGAGGTTTGGGATTGGATGATTGAACTTGGAACTTAAAAAAAGAAAGAAAATAAAATACCACCGTCATTTTTACTGCTACTTCGAAATTGTTCTAAAATAATAGTAAGTGGCTGCTTGTGTTTTATAATTATGACAGCACAATGTTGGCAGAGCAAGTCTGTGAATATTTATTTTAATGGGGCACATTATTTAGTGTCTGTAGACCGTAACTGCATTGAAGATTTATGTATGCGCAGAGCTCTTTCAAGTGCTAATAGGATTTCTTGCATGTAAAGTTCATGAATGTTACCAAAGGGAAAAGACACTGCTGCCCCCAACCTATTCAAGAAAGAGAGAATGACGCTGATTAAGTATGAGTGAGGTTTTAGCTGGAGGCTGAGTTTGCAAAACAAAAAATGCTCTATTAGAAGCCAGAGTATTTCCCCAAACTGCAGAAAAGGAGTTTCACTGATCTATCCAGTGGTGTAGTGCTGCAGGGACGCAGTCCTGGTACTTTTTTCCTTCCAGGATCTCAGCAGGGATGCCTAGCCCTCTGCTTTCTATATGGAAACAATATTCTGCTCTTGCTATTCCAACGGTTTGTCATACAATTCACTATCTGACTACCACTGATTTTATTAACATTCTTCCTATCTCCTGTTACAAGGAGTATCCTCCACCTGCCTGGAGCCTTGGAGAAGCCGCTGCCAGTCTGTGAAGACAATACTGAGCTAGATGTCTGACTCAGTATATGGCAGCTTCCTATGTTCCACCCTTTGTGGTAGACCCTCCAGGCTACTCTTCTGGGTGAAGAAACACATGATGTTCAAGCTCTATAGAATCAGAAAACCATCCTTGACTTCTTGTAATAGAGCCACCAAAATCATTGTATCTATCTCAGTCAGGGTGGGTGTGGCTGTCGGAGTGGGTGTGGCTATGGGGGCTGTCGGGGTGGGTGCCTGCACTTCTGAATGTGTGACTACTAGCCAATAGGAAAAGGACAGGGCTATCTTGATAAAAATCGAAGGTGCTGATGATGTTTTGGCGACTTTGCTTCTAGAACTTTTTAAAGATGTCAACCGGGTGCAGATGATTACAACTGATTGATTGATTGATTGATTAAGTGCCGTCGAGTCGGTGTCAACTCTTAGCGACCACATAGACTACTACTACAAATATTTATATACCGCTCTTCAACCAAAGTTCTCAAAGCGGTTTACCTAAGAAAAATAAACAATACATGAAGAAAAACAAACAAGATGGTCCCCTGTCCCCTACGGGCTCACAATCTAAAAAAGAAACATAAGGTAAACACCAGCAACAGCCACTGAAGGGATGCTGTGCTGGGGTTGGATGGGGCCATGACCTAGGAAATGATGGTTTCCTGCTGTGAGAACAGAAAAGGGGAAAAAAATAAAAAATGTGAAACTATAATTATTCCAGTTGTACAAAGAAAAATAAGCACATGGCTGGCATCTGTCTTAAAGTTTATTCCAATAAGTAACCAACACAATTTCCCAGCTAATAGATAGGGTTGTTCTCACGACCGCCAATTGGGTAAGACAAGCATCCTACCGAGATTTGGGAGCTGTGCACACTCCCGATTTCTGGTCAGGGGTGTGTTAAAAATTAGGTTGGTGGAGGGGGAAGTGACTGTGTGGGAGGCAGCACTGGTTCCTACAGTGTCCTCCTACCCGGCACATTTACCTACCACATTACCAAGGCAGGAGGAAAAGCCGCCTCAGCCTGTACTAGTCTTGCATACGATCACTTTCCCTTCCGCTGACCTAGCTTTTCACTGACACACAACCAGAAATTGGGAGCGTGCACAGAAGATGGGTAGGATGCTTGTCGTACCCAGTTAACAGTCATTGAGAACAGCCCTCCATTCATTCAATTTATAAAAGTAAATATAAATTATTTATTCCAATTTTAGTCTATGCTAGGATGGGGCGGTGTTTCCACCATTGAGCAAGCGGGTTCAAAGATCCTTGGCTGCCAATGAAAAGGGCCGCGGGAGCCCCCATTGTGCATGATGTAATGTGCAAAGGGGGCGTGGCCTGATTGCCAGAAGGCCTGCCCCAGTCCTCCCCATCTCATTTCCAGGCAGCGCTTGCTGCCTGACAGCGTTGATTTCCCTTTATTTCTCCCAGTGAGGGAGATGAAGGAAAATAAATGCTGTCAGGCAGTAAACTCTGCCTGAAATGAGAAGGGGAGAGCTTGCTTGGGCTATCCTAAGTCCAAGGCATGCCCAGTGTTCCCTCTAAGAGGGAATCCCAGATGTGGTTGACTACAACTCCCATAATTCCCAGCCAAAGGCCATTGCAGCTGGGGATGCTGGGAGTTGTAGTCAGCCACATCTGGAATTCCCTGTTAGAGGGAATGCTGGTCATGCCCTCTTTGCATGTCATGTGCATGGGGGTGTGGCTTGAGCTGGGGATACCTGTATAGGTAGATGGATGACTAGGCTGGAGTTGTTGGGTCTACTTTACACAATCCTCTTATGGGGAAAGATCATAACTCAGTGGTAGGGCATCTGCTTTGCATGCAGAAAGCTTCAGGTTAAATCCCCGACCTCTCCAGATAGGGCTGGGGAAGACTCCTGCCAGAAACTCTGGAGAGCCTCTGCCTATCAGTGTAGATACTGCTGAACTAGAAAGACCAGTGGTTGGATTTGGTATAAGTCAGCTCCCTGTAGCATAGTAACATAGGAAGCTACCTCATACTGAGTCATAATTGGTCCATCTCGCTCGGTCTTGTCCACCCTAACTGGCAGCGGCTCTTGAAGGTTCCAGGCAGGAACCTTTCCAAGACTTAGCTGGAGATTCCAGTGAACTTGCGATCTTCTGCCTGCAAAGCTGATGCCAACAGCATTGAGCAATGGCCCCACCCTCATAGGTAATCCTACATAATGATTCTGTGTGATGCTGCTAAATAAATCTGTGTTCTCAGTCTGCAGCCATGTAGTCTGGGCCACTGTGCTGGGAGATGAATCTGGAGAGGGGTGTGAACCCAGGGCTTTGCAGTAGAGGGGGTAGAAGATTCTCTTCCATTGCCCAGGCAGAAGGCAGGTGCTCCATATCTACTCCTAGCTGGTGGGATGCTTCACGCCCTGATTTCCCTCTGTGCCTAAACGGGGCTTGTGGACCCAAGTACACACACAGTTCCTGGTAGCCCACCAGAGTTAAACTGGGGCATGAAGTTCCCATTCAAACCTTATCGACTTCTCTAACACAGGAAGGGATTAGATGTGTTAGAAACTCTAGTTTTCTGCTGAAAATGTCAGCCCTGCTGTATCGAGCCCCCACCCCACAATGCTTAGTTATGGAAATGCACGACACACTACATGATCACACTGTGCACGTTTGGGCCTCTGCTCCACCTCCTTGGTTCCCTTGGAGTATGTGTGTTTTGTGTGTATGCACAACGCGATGCTGCTATTTCCACGTCTAGTTGTGTCCAAAGTGCTTTATCACACTGTAGTTCCTTGTAAGGCCCAGGGGCCAGTGGCAACCCTGATCAACCCTCAATGCGGCCGCCTGACTAATGGCTTTTTGGGCCTGAGAGAAGCTTCGGTCAAAGCTGAATCCAGTGCATAGTCCCCTTGGCACCATGCGGAGGCGATCATTCCTACCCTGCAGTACTGCACTTTGCCCAGGGCCCAGAGGAGGGCTCCTTTAAGGGAAATGGAGCCCTTTTGAGCCCCTACACCATCTTGGAGGGCAGACAGCACAGAGTCCTGGGAAGTGTAGCCCCTTCTGGTGCTCTCCTTTCAAGAGAGGGCTCCGTCTCTCTTAAAGGGCCCTCCCAGCACTGAGAAAAGCACTGTGCTGTGTGGAGGTCAGCCCAGTGGGGAATGGCTCTCACATTGAAGGTTTTTTTCTGCCCAAGTAGCCCTCGCTTGAAAAATAGTGAAGATCCCTGCTCTGTGTCATGTTTTTGCTCTCCGATCCTGAGTGCCTAATGATGATAGAGCTTTCCTTCTCCCTTTCAATGCAAACTCACTCCTTCCCCTGCTAGCCTCACACATTCTCTTGACTGTTGTGCTTTTATTATGGAATAGGACTCCTCTTAAAAAATCTGGATCCCTGTCTGGTTCTAGCAGGTGTTTGGCAGGAGAGGCTCTGGAGTCTGTGTGCACAGCTTATGGGGAGGATTTCGGGCCCCGAGGCCAGCTCTAAACCCTCGTATATGAAAAGCATGTTACGATGTCGGTTCAAATTAGATCACCACTGAGGTAGTTTGGGGTGGGGAAGAAACCCTCTGAATGAAACCGAATACAAATAATCGCAGTAACACAGCATTCAATAATTTAAATTAAAAGGAAATTCTGAGTCACCATTGCTTTTGACCAGACTTTCTTGAGACTACTCACTGTAAATAAAGGCTAAGGAGATAATCATCTCTCTTAGGAAATTTGAGATCTGCCAAGGCATAGTACTCTGGAAGAGTGGAGGGACTCTTATTAAAGAAACTACAGGGTTGGAAAAACTGTTGAGTTATCTCTCCTTGGAGGGAAGGTGTATGAATTTTTATGAAGTCACTCAGTGGTCCCTATAAAGGGGCTGGCTAGGTCCTGTATAGTGTGTGTGTACATGCACGCACATGTGTGCATAGGCGCATGCGTGCATGAGTGAGGGAGAGGAAGAGAGAGGGTGGGGTGGGGTGGGTGCGGGGGCTGTTGTTGATGCCCTGGATCAGGGCTGGGCAAACTTGGCCCTCCAGCTCTTGGTGAACTACAACTCCCATCGTTCCCAGCCACAATCGTCAACAGTTGGAGGGCCAAGGTTGCCGGGCCTTGCCCTAGATTAACCTTTTCTACATTAACTGGTCTTCTGAGGTATCTTTTGGTCTCCCGAGGAATCTTGAAACTGCTGCCAGTTTGAGAGGATTCTTGGAGGAGTTCTCCGGGGTTTCTGGCAGAAGTATTTCCTAGCTCTACCTGGAAATGCCAAGACTTGGATCTGGGGCTGGTTGTATGGATCGCAGATGCTCCACCCCTGAGCTACAGGACCTTCTCTCTTAGAAAGAGGACAGCCCACTGACATGGGAACATATATGAAGCTGCCGTTTGCTGAGGCAGACCCTTGCTTTCTTTAGCTTAGTATGGACTGCACTGCCTGGCAGCAGCTCTCCAAGGTTTCAGGCAGGAGTGAGTCTTTCTCAGCTCTACCTTTTGATGCCTAGGATTGGACGTGGGGTCTTCTGCATGCCAAGCATCACATGCACTCTACCTCTGAGCTACAGCCTTCTCCCACAAGCTGTAAAGTAAGGTGAGCAAAAGGTGGATCCAAATCTATTGGTCGATCTCTGGGTCATTCATGGAAGATCAGCAAGGGCTTCTGACTTCCTAACTGTTTCAGGATCAGAGGTGACATATCCCTGAACACCAGGTGCTAGAGAGCTCCAAGGGAGGGGGGCTTGCCCTCTCCCCCCCACCCGCCTTACTGGCTTCCCAGCTGCACCTGGTTGGCTGCTGTGTGAGGTAGGATGTTGGACTGGATGGTCCCTTGGAACAGGTCCCATGTTCTTAAGGAGACATTTTGCAGGCATGGAGGAAAGCTGGTCTTGTGGTAGCAAGCATGACTTTTCACCTTAGCTAAGCAGGGTCTGCCCTGGTTGCATATGAAAGGGAGACTAGAAGTGTGAGCGCTATAAGAGATTCCCCTCATGGGATGGAGCTGCTCTGGGAAGAGCAGAAGATTTGAAGTTTCCTCCCTGGCAGCATCTCCAAGATAAGGCTGAGAGAGACGTCTGCCTGCAACCTTGGAGAAGCTGCTGCCAGTCTGTGAAGACAATACTGAGCTAGATGGGCAAATGGTCTGACCTAGTATATGGCGGCTTCCTATGTTCCTATGACCTTGGCCATTTAGGGCTTTCGAGGAGGAGATAGCCAGCATGTTAGCTTGACACAGAGAAATGCTAGAATGTACACAAGGATTGGTTTAATAGTCAAATCAATGGCCTCCTTGGCTTGATTCAGCAATGAGGTCCCTACTCTCTTATATGAGAGAGAGAGAACATTTTGCAAATATCTCCAGAAGTGCTCTAGCTCCTATTCCATTTCCATATGGAGTCTTAAGAATATATGCCTCTGCACAATGCATTCCCTTCCCCCGTCTAGAGACTGCAGAGACTCTCAGGGCTGGATTGATAGAGGGCTGGATTGATAGAGGCTTCTGCAAGACCATCTCAGGGCTGGATTGATAGAGGCTTCTGCAAGAACGTGCTGCTAATAATTCTGAGGGGCCTGATTTATGAGAAGGAATTTGCCAATTATTAGGTTACTATATAAATAATATAAAGGTGGTTTCTGTTTGTAGAAGGGCTGAACATATGGCACGGGGAAGACTACAGTTACCTCTGTCTGTCTCACTGAGATTTGGGGGAAAATGTGCATTAATGAAATGGCACTTTCTCTCTCATTTCCAGATGTTAGATGAGGGATTTCCTCCCTTGCTCTGACCAAAGCAATCCACTTAGAGGCAAAATATGTCTCCCTATTTACCGCCCCCCTCCCCTTTTGTGTGTCGCTATAGTGTTTACATCCTCTTGTCAATGCAGCTGAGACAAATGCATCGTAGCCTGTGGTGGGTGGCCCGTGAGCTGCAAACAGGGCAGGTGTTGGGAGTGTGTGGAATGCCTGGACAAAAATTGGAGCAGCTCCACAGCTGCGCACAGCCGTAACACTCACAGTTTGATGGCTGACAAATTAAGAGTGGGAGGAGAGCTGGTCTTGTGGCAGCAAGTGTGAATTGTCCCCTTTGCTAAGCAGAGCTTACATTTGAATGGGAGGCTACATGTGAGCACTGTCGGATATTCCCCTTAAGGGATGGGGCTGCTCTGGGAAGAACACTTGCCTGCTTGCAGGCAGAAGGCCCCGGTTCAGTCCCTGGAAGCATCTCCGGGTAGGGCTGGGAAAGACTCCTGCCTGCAACCTTGGAGAAGCTGTTCTGGAGACCACTGCAGGCTGTGATTGAGGAGGTCTCATCACGGGCTGGGCTCTCATCCCAGGGGACGAAAGTTGCACTTGGCTTGGGGTTTTCCTGCACTCTCGAACTTTGTGCCCTTAGGCATAATGCCAAATCACAGTGTAAGGCTTTAAGCTTGAGCAGTTGTGAGCTTCAAGTCTATGCGCTCTTCCTTACTCTTTTGCACACCCAAGAGGATGGGGCTCAGTGGCAGAACATTTGCTCTGTGTGTACAAGGCCCCAGGTTCAATCTCTGGCATCTCAAGGTAGGGCTGGGAAAGACTCTTGTCTCAAACTCCTGAGAGCCAGTTCAGTCCATATAGACAGTACTAAACTAGATGGAGAAATGTTCTGACTCTCTATAAGGTGGCTTGCTGTATTCTATATTTAAGATGAAAGCTGCCAGTTGCCATTTTCCATTATGCCCCAATTCACAAAACTGGTTGGACAAACGATCAAACCACAGTTTGATCTCTGTTTGTCAAAACCATGGTTTGCAGGTTTTCCATATGTGGACATCATGGGAAACTGTGTTTCGGTCGGCAGCTTTAAAATGTCTTGTCCTCGTGTATGAATGAGGACAGGAAGGGAGGAATGCACAAGCCCTGAAGTGAATGCCTGCTCAGCCTTACAACATTGAACCATGGTTTAGCATTGCATCTGAACCAGGTCTTTGTGTCTGAAAAAGTTTGAGGTGTCTGAAACTAATAGGTGTTGCTATTTTAATCCCCCCCCCCCAAGAGTAGGCTTCCAAGCTCAGACTATTAAGAAAGGAGTGTTTCACGTCAGCCTTGTAAATAAAATACTGACTCCACCTAACATAATGTTAGAAGCAGCTTAGATGAAGGAAGGAAACGTAGAACTTGAGAGCTCATATTTCTTCTGGAAATGTGAATCCGAGATGGGGTTAAGGCAGATTTCAAAAAAACAAACTGTATTTGGCTAAGCACTGCTTCATAGTATATTTAGCATAGATTTATAATCCTACAGTCGAACTGTATCAAAAGAGCACAATTAGTCGCTGATAAATATCCAAAATGCTTAATCACTAGGATAATTGTCTTTTAAAACACAGAGAAAGAAAAACCCACAAGGGTTCAGGTTTATTTGAACTGCAGCCTGCCGTATATGTCTTGCCAAAGAAAATGTGTTTATGTTTAATCAGGAGAATTTTAGAGGGGTGGGGAAAGGGCTTGTGTAGAAGCCTGGAACAATGTCAGCTCCATATTTTTGAGAACCAAATGACCTGGATTGTGTCTCTCCCTTCTGCCATTTTAACTTGTAAATTTTTCCTCTCTCTTCCCCACCCGAGTGGTGTCGGAGACTTTATTTTATGGGGAGTGGGGGAGTCAACGCTGAGGTGGTTTTTCTTTTTCCTCCAGCATGGTTGCTGTAGCTCAGAGGTAGAGCATCCTACTGTGCGTGTTGAAGGTCCCAGGTTCAGACCCTGGCAGCAGCTCCAGGTAGGCCTGGGAAAGACTCTTGCCTGAAACCTTAGAGAGCCACTGCCAGTCCGTGTAGACCAGGGTGGGCAAACTTGGCCCTCCAGCTGTTGTTGAACTACAACTCCCATCATCCGCAGCCACAATGGAGGGCCGGGTTTGCCCACACCTGGTGTGTAGACAGTTCTGAGCTAGATGGTCTGAGGCGGTGTAAGGCAGCTTCCTGTGTTGCTGCTAACTGAGCAAAGAGGCACCTTTTAAAAGTGGTGGTTCTCTTTATTGAGCAGGGGGAGAGCAACTGGCCCTATCTGTCCCCAGCACAGCATCCCTCCAGTGGCTGTTGCTGGTGTCTGCCTTATGTTTCTTTTTTAAAGATTGTGAGCCCTTTGGGGACAGGGAGACATATACGTATATGTAAATGACTTTGGGAACTTTTGTTACAAAGTGGTATATAAATATCCACCATTTCCCTAGCTCTGCTCTGTGTATTATGATTATGGAACTCTGCCCCTGTTCACCCATTACTGTTGCGGTCCTTTTGGTGGGTTCAGTAATATACCCTAGGGTATTGTGATATAACATGTGTGTTATATGTTCTATTCTATTTCCTTGTTGTGCTGGTCATAGACTGTAAGAAACCTTGAACTTTAACTTGAACTGTTGCGGTCACTTGAAGGTTATAGCTACAAGTGATACTTGCATGTCCAACATCTCAGGTGGGATGTTCACATCTTCTAGATCAGGAGTTCCCAATGCTGGGTCCATAGATGTTGTTGGTCTACAACCCCACCACCACCCCCTGCAACAGCAGCCATTGGTTATTGTGGCAGGGGATGATGGGAGCTGCAGTCTGTGAACATCTGGAGAACCAAGGTTGGGCACCCGTGCTCTAAAGCCATATCTGTTCACGTCTTATCTGAGGGCCAAACTAGATATGCTGTGTTGATTCTGTGACTGGAATGCCCAACATCCTTGTCTGTCTGACAGCCATAGGAACATAGAAAGCTGCCTTCTACTGAGTCAGACCATTGGTCCATCTCGCTCAGTATTGCCTACGCAGGCTGGCAGCGGCTTCTCCAAGGTTGCAGGCAGGAATTTCTCTCAGCCCTGTCTTGGAGATGCTGCCAGGGAGGGAACATGGAACCTTCTGCTCTTCAAAGAGCAGCTCCATCCCCTAAGGGGAATATCTTACAGTGCTCACACATCAAGTCTCCCATTCATATGCAATCCTTGTCAAACAACAGGTGCATTCACAGTTTCACCCAGAAATATTGACTTTCCGTGGGGGAGTAAACATTACTTGTCTTCAGCCCTCAGTTATTGTAAGAATTACTGTTGTGCACGTCCATGTCACGTGTCTCCAGATTGGATGAATACATGCCCAGAGCAGTAACACATGCAGGGGCAACAGGAAGACCCCTCAGAGGCCGGCAATTCCACCGTGTCTTATGACTTGGGAATGACTGAATGCTGCAGTGGTGATGCCCAATGAGGAGCCAGGACAAAATTCCCTGGCTTTGTGTAGGCTGGTTGGAAAGAGGGAGGCCAGAGCAGGTAATCAGGCAGAGGTCCTGTAGGAAGCCTATAGGTGGGTATTTAGTGCTCGTGGGATAATGTAACTTATTTCTAGTGGCACATGGTGGGGCATTCCTCCTGAGTTAGGAGGCTCTCCTTACCCAAATGAGCCAACCGCAGAGACCGACAAAAATTAACTGTGATGGATTTTTAATTTAATGATGTAGCTTTTATTTTACTGCAATTTATAGTATGGCCTGATGCTCTGGTTTGTGGCCCTGGTCTGTCTATTCATGGTCCCGTATAGACTGTTTTATATATCTCTTTGTTTTTCAATGTGGATTTAGGAATCTGAATGGAGGTCTCCACTCTAAATACCTTGGCCAAATACTTTGGATGGAAAGCCAAACTTTGGGTTCTGAACAGGCTTTGACTGAAATCCACAGACCACTTAAACTGGCATTCCGGCTTACCCATTAGCCGTTGGTTTTAATGGGATTAAGACTGCAGTTCTAAAGCCCACAGAATGCACTCAGTCTAGGAAAAGGCCCACTGAAGTCAAAAGAGCTGGTCAAGCAATTAGCAGTTTAAAGAATGCAACCCCATTGCTGCTTGCATCTCTGTGTATAAACTTGCTTAATTGCTAGGACTCTGATTTGAAGTGGTTTTAGAGTTGCATTCTTCCACCTCCTGTAGACTTGCACAGAATTAAGCTGGGGTAGTGATTAGGATGCTATTTTAAATGGTGTTCGAGTTGTGCACCATTTAAAATTAGGAACATAGGCAGCTGCCATATACCAAGTCTGAACATAGGTCCATCTAGCTCAGTATTGTCTACCCAGACTGGCAGCGGCTTCTCCAAGGTTGCAGGCAGGAATCTCTCTCAGCCCTATCTTGGAGATGCTGCCAGGGAGGGAACTTGGAACCTTCTACATGCAAGCCTGCTTCCCAGAGCAACTCCATCCCCTAGTGGGAATATCTTACAGTGCTCACATACAGACAGACTCCCATTCAAATGCAAACCAGGGTGGACTGTGCTTAGCAAAGGGGACAATTTATGCTTGCTACCACAAGACCAGCTCTCCTCCTCTGGAGAGGCTGTTGGAGCAAGTGCAAATTCCTTAGACGTTGGCTTGTTGTTTATGACTGTTTATGTTTATGTGTTCTGCTGACTCCTCCTAGCTCAATATTGTCCATCTAGCTCACCGTTGTCTACACAGATTGATAGTGGGTCTCTAGGACAGCTCAACAAATCACAGGTGCCTGGGAACCATGGCACCTAGACGTTTAATGGAGGCCCCCAGACTAGGATACTCAGGGGTATAGTTATTGAAGAAAATCTTTATTTGTCCCAGGTAGCCCTGTTTCTGTCTAAGCATGTTACTTGAAGAGAAGCCAACTTACCTCCACAATGTCCATAACTAAGTCCAGAAATTTAGTCCAGTGAAGTGTCCATTGTCTGGCTTTTAAATTTTTCGGCTGCCTCCTAAAGCCAAACTAAATTCCTCAAGTTCTGCTCAAGGAGGAGAGCTGGTTGAAAGGAGGAGAGCTGGTCAGTGTTTCCTCTAATTATTATCATCAGGCTCCTGATCTATTGAAATAAGTTTTTGTTATTGATGCTTTTAGCTAAATGTTCCTCACTCTCTCTTTCCGCCTCCCTTATTGCTACTTGTATTTCTTTTGCCATAGTTTCTATTCCTTTCTGTTCTTTTCATTTGGGCAGGCCTTCCAATTTCTGAGGGAAGCTTTCTTCCCCTTTATAGCTTCCTTGACATTACCTGTTGGCCATGCAAACAAACCCCTGTTCCTAGTTTTTTCCTCCTGTGCCTAGCTTTGAGGGGATGGGACAATTTATACGAGGAATTGGCACAGAGGCAAACTGGGGCCTCTGCTCCATGCCCCCAACCCACATTGCCCCCCCGCCATGGCCGCTGGTTGGGAAAGAATCAAGTCAAACTCCAGTCCTTAGTCCATGGCGTAATAGCAGCTCCCCAATTATCTCTGCCTGCTGCCACTTTTCAATGCAGTGGCTGGCAATCAAGTATGACAGCAGCTCCTAGCATCCTTTGTGTTGGAATTCTTGAAAATGCAAAACTGACTTCTGTTTAGTGGCTCTGTTTATCCCCTCAGGCAGGAAGTGTGCTCTGTCAGCCTGTCAGACCTTCCCCCTCCCGGCATTTTGTGTGTCAAGAATCCATCAAGACCCATGCTCTGTAGCGGTATATGACTGGACTTGCAATACATATTAATCTGACAAACGTGTATTCGCAAGTCAATAGGAAAGTAGTTCTCTCCTTTTTAATGTATTTCTCATTCTTAACTTATTTGATACTTATATGCGTTTGGCAAGGGACAAGGATTTCATTGTGCAAACATACTGCTTGCTCCACCAGCAGTGAACTGGTTAAACTTTGCCTTGTAGGCAATAGAATTTCTTACCTCCAAAACTGTCAGTTATTGTGCATAAAGGCCTCTGTTCGCTATCATGCTACAAAGATAACCATGAAGTAAACAAAAGTCTTTTTTTTTTTTTGCCCCCTCCCCTGAATTATTCTGGAATAATCTGCCTGCCCCTTAAAGTTCTTAGTGTTCATTTTGAAAAAGTCTGGAGTTCTTTGACTTATGGGGATAAAAGGATAAATGTGCAGGCAATGCTCTACCTAATTGCTCACTAAAATAAGTAAATTAGTTTTCTGGCTACTGATCATGGAGACAGTACTTGGACATGTTAGTTTTACTAGCACTCAGCAATGGGTAGTTAGCTTTCAGTTTCCCATTTATCCCCCTCCTTATTTTGGACTATGGGCCTGTTTGTTCTTTGGGTATGTGTGAATGCAGACACTCTGTCGGTGACCTATTTTAACCCTGTAGCATCCCCTTCATCTTAAGCATTTATTTATCAGCTTGGTAAACTGCTGCAGCAACATCCACCCACTAGTTTGATTGCCCTTTCATCTAATATTTGAATGAAAGTTAGGCAAGAAACTGAGGCACCTCCAAATACCCAGAGGACAAAAAGAAAAATATTAAATGTCTATTCTGAAGTTTTGCCAAGTTGTCTTTGAAGTTTGCCAGGTAAACATCTGCAGGTACAAGACGAGGGAGGTTGGTAAAATCCTTGCTTGATGCTGGATACCCCCAAGAGGGCGCCTGAAAGGGATTTGTAGAACCCTCCTGAACAATTTTGCTAGTCTTGCTGAGACTCTTTTTGATCCTTCCAAAATTCCTTCAAAGTTCCTGTTGGGGCTTCTGCATGAACAGAAATTTCCAGATCCCCCTTGGAAATCTGTGACTACACAAAAGTTCAAGTGTTCAGTGAGTTCCCCTCTAATTTCTTCAAGCTAGCTTCCCGACTTCTTAACCCTCTTTCAGGTTAAATCCTAAAGCTGTTATTTTGACTCTTAAAATTTCAGATTAAAAGACATCCTCTAGTTGTTGATATATAAATATGAAACAATTACGGGTTAGTCATCCGGAGAAATTGAATGATGGCATGTTGCGAAACACTGATGAACTTTGGAAAACCTTTTCTCTCTGAACAATGGCAATGACTTGAAATGTATCTGTATATGCGGGTGTAATCGGGCAACTATAAATTACAGTAATATTTTAAGACTCCTGGTAGTATCCTTTGCAAATTTTACTTGAAACTAAGCTCTCCTAGTTTGATGCCCTTGATTCAAAGGAAAGTCTGTATGGGGTTTCAGCCTTAAGCTATTTATTTCAATAGTTTGATAGGATGTGATAAAAATGCTGATGGTACCATACTGATTTGCAGTGTGAGCTGGAAAATGCAGAATTCAGATTTTACCTCTGCTACAAAGGTAGTAACCTTGTCAAGTCAGATCATTGGTCCATCTAGCTCAGTGGCTCTCCAGAGTTTCAGGCAGGATTCTTCCCCAGCCCTACCTGGGACTTTTACACACAGCAGGCTTTACCAGGGGTTCACTGGGAGGCTTTACTGCAAACTCGAAGTTGTCCCAAAAAACCGACACAAATAGTGGATTTTTTTTTTTACCCTGGGTATAAATCAGGCTACACTCTTAATGCTCAGTGAAGAAGCTGAATAGTGTGTGAACTGCTCCCCGATAACTTGCAGGGACTTCAGGGTAAATCTGGCCAATATTTGGACGCACACCCTCCATTCTGGAGGAGACATGAGTTAAAGGGCTTTAAAAGCCCCTTGTGAAAAACTTCCTGGAGATGCTGCCAGGGATTGAACCTGGGACCTTCTGCGAGCAAAGCAAAGGAACATAGGAAGCTGCCATATACTGAGTCAGACTATTGGTCTATCTAGAGATCTGGTCTTGTAGTAGCAAGCATGACTTGTCCCCTGCCTGCAACCTTGGAGAAGCAGCTGCCAGTCTGTGAAGACAATATTTTGACCAAACAATGTGTTACATCTGTTGACTACAAACGTTTTTATATTTCCTGTGACTAACTTGAATTTGAATGGGAGACTACATGTGAGCACTGTAAGATATTCCTCTTACGAGATGGAGCCACTATGGGAAAAGCATCTAGGTTTTATTTATTTTATTTATATTTATTATTTGTTAAATTTATATACTTCCTTTCATTAAGAACAATCCCAAGGCAGTTTACAAAAGTAAAAAAAAATACAGTAAAAATGACAATAAAAATATTAAGCTAAAAATATAAAACAAATCTAATTTAAAATCTATAAAATACTAACATCAATACAATTCAAACAGGTTCCAAGTTCCCTCCCTGGCGGCATCTCCAAGATAGGGCTGAGAGAGACTCATGCCTGCAACCTTGGAGAAGCCACTGCCAGTCTGTGAAGACAATACTGAGCTAGATGGACCAATGGTCTGACTCAGTATGTGGCAGCTGCCTATGTTCCTGTGATCGCCTTCTACTTAAGTGGAGAGTTGCAGGTCTGGTCACTTAACAAATTGTTCAATGCAGCAGCATCTGAGACCTTATATAAATCTCCTCCTGGGTCATTTCGGGTTGGTGAGTAGAGCAGCCAAGCAGAACTCTGTGGGTGGAGTGAGGGAATCCACTGGAGGGATGAGGCTGGCTGCATCCCTGGAAGGGATGATCCTTCATAAATAAGCCTGCATGTTCAGAATGTCTCCCCCCGGGGTGTGGATGGGCTTAAAAAGTGCTGAACTAGGACTGAAATAATTTTCTGCTGGTTCTGATTCCTCCCCCACAAGTGGCACTCAGTTCTTGTTTGCTTCATCTTTCTTTGCAGCAAATCTCTTTGCGAATATCGGATTTGTCTTGGTTATAGCAATGCCACTCCCCCCCCCCCCAGCATGGGGCGATGACCCCATGACTTTAGCAGCTGCATAGGAGAAATCGACAGCAGGTGAAGTTTTTTCAAGGTGATGGCAGTACATAGCAACGTAGGAAGCTGCCATATACTGAGTCAGACCATTGGTCCATCTAGCTCAGTATTGTCTACACAGACTGGCAGCGGCTTCTCCGAGGTTGCAAGCAGGAGTCTCTCTCAGCCCTATCTTGGAGATGCTGCCAGGGAGGGAACTTGGAACCTTCTGCTCTTCCCAGAGCGGCTCCATCCTCTGAGGGGAAGATCATGCAGTGCTCACACTTCTAGTCTCCCTTTCATATGCAACCAGGGTGGACCCTGCTTAGCTAAGGAGAAAAGTCATGCTTGCTACCACAGTAGCTTTGCCTGTTGGTTTTGTTCTGACCTAGAGCTTACAGGGGCAACTCTAGAACAACTAGTTTGAGGATGCAGTGATATCCCTCTCCCTCATTTTTATTGTTCACTTTATGCTCGTAATTAATAGCGTGGGTTTTTTTTGCTTTAGTAAAACTGGTTCACTTGCCTCAAATCCTAAATTCCTGCCTCCCTCAAGCATGTGACCTTAGCATTTCATGCTCTTTGAATTTCACTTTGTTTCTTTTTACTGCAGTCCATCCTTCAAAGTTGGATTGACAATGTGTATCCTGTTGTGGTGCCACATCAGTAAATGTTATGCAAATATTCCTGTTTCTGCTCCTTCAGTTACTAACAATGCTTTTAAAAGCCACAATATTACCCCATGTGGGACTCTACCAGTTGCTTCTCTGTGGTTTTGTCTTTCATCACTGCTGTTAGTCTTTCTTTCTTTCCACCGAGCTCTGCTCCTCAGCTCCCGCTATCTCTGTTAATGTCCATCTTGTCTGTTTCTCATGCTGTAATATTCTTTGCAGAAACCCACACTGAGTACATTAAATTCTTTTCTCCAGCCCAACACTTAATACCTTCTTGTTTGTGTTTACTATGGAGTTTTAGGACGAATAAATTTAAACATTGTTTAACATAGGATGTAACATTTTAAAAGTGGCGGATATCAGTTGGCCCTTTCACTGTCCAGAGTACCGTATTTTTGCAAATGTACATGTGTACATTCCCCTCTCCCACCCTGTCCTGGGACAAGCTCCTAAATGGTTTTGCAGATGTTCATCTTGAACCAGGGACAAGTCAGCTGTGGTGGGTACCCATTGGTTAGCGTCCATGAGGTCACCACCCCTTCTTTCCTAATCGCTAGAATAGTTTTGCAACTGATTTTTAAAAGTGTTCAATCTTTTTCCTAAGGTAAAAACTGAACACACACATACCTTAAAAAAAAATAAAACTTGGATAGCCCACTAGCCTGATATATCAGAGGGGCACTGATGCATGGGAAGCAACTCCACTGATCTAGGGTTCATTGTGCTGGTGTGTATATTTGTATCACCGATTGCAAAGCCAGGTTCTCATTGTGGGTGAAGAACCAGTTGTGACAGCCCATAATATGCGGTGTCTATTTTAGCACTTAGGACTGCTTAAAACAGGCGCAAACATTTTAAAACATGCTTATAAATGCTTCTGGTCTATTTTAACAGGAAGTTGATGTCATCCAGTTATCTCAAGTGAGATCTAAGATAACCTCAGGACGTCATATAATTGTTAAGCATTGGAACGCATCTTAGATGCTAATCTCTGTTTATTGGATTTACTGCTGTGTCTAATTGGTGTCATGCTATTGGATGAGAAATGTGGGGATAAGAGGTTATTGCTTCCTGATAAGAATATTTTTAAGGAAAGCACCCACCAATAACCCCACACAGAAGCAATGCATCATGATCACAAGGAAGAATTCTGTACTCAGATTAAATTAGTGAATGCTGTATGTGAATCTATACTGCTGGGATTCCCAGCCTTGGGTTCTCAGAGCCCATTGTAGCTGGAGATGATGGTGGTGGTAGTCTTACAACTCTCTTTGAACTTGCCCAAATAATATTTCACTCTTGGTAGTGCTGAGTAGGCTATTATGATTATAAAATTCAATCTTTGCTCTCTCTTCCCAAATTTTATTGGGTGCTTTATAATATCCAGGGTAGTAAAGATTGCAAAACTCTTTCCATTCTAGCATTTTAACCTCTTAGGTTGAAATTTTCCATACTTCTGGACTGAATTCAGGTTGCTGTAACAGACTGCAGCCCAGCCCAGCACCATTAAAACGAACGGGAGTTCTGCCACATTGGCTTCAGTGGGATGTGGATTGCACCCATAGCAAGAAGCCTGTTGTCTTTCTGCCCAGTAACAGATTTCTCATCCTGATGACAGCAAAATTCTGGAGCCTTTCTAGTGTCCTATTTTTCTGCTTTTAAGCAGCAGCATAATTTTATATGAAAAGTTCAGTGCTCCTATTTTAAAATGTGATCTAATGCTAGGAATTGCAAGCAAATTCTCTTGTCCCATATTGTGTACCAGTGTGACACAGTTACGATCCTGAGAAGTATGCTGAGTTTCCGTCCCCTTAACAACTCTGAAGTCTAAAATGGTAGGAGGCATTTCACCCTTGGGTGCAAATGGCATTTTGGGGGCTAAATGGCTGCTTCAAGAAGGGTGATTTTTGGTGGGAAACTGTCACAGAAGTAGAGTATTGAATAGCATCTGTCTCCAGACCATGGTCCCAATCTGGATCATGACCCCACAGGGCTGTTACTTTAGAGCAGGGCTGCTCAACTTTGGCCTGCCTGCAGATGTTGGCCTACAACTCCCATCATCCCTGTCTGTTGGCTACTGTGGCTGGGGATGATGGGAATCGTAGTCCAACAACAGCAGCAGGGCATAAGTTGTGCAGCTGTGCTTTAGAGAAGGGGTAGGCAACCTTGGCTCTCTGGCCATTGTTGAACCACAATTCTCACCATCCTCAGCTACAAAAATTGTGGCTGGGTATGATGGGAGTTGTAGTTCAACAACAATTGGAGAGCCAAGGTCGCCTATCCCTGCTTTAGAATAAAGTAGAGCCCCCATGGCAAGGCTGCACTAACCCGTCTCTCCAACAGTCTTTGGACTACAGTTCCCATCATCCCCAGCCACAGTGGCCAATAGTCAGGGATTATGGGAGTTGCAGGCCAACATCTGCAGGTGGGCCAAAGTTGCACAGCACTGCTCTAAAGTTGCACATGGCCCTGGGGGTCATGATCCAGACCCCACAGCAGAGGAGAGCTGGTAATGTGGTAGCAAGCACAACTTGTCCCCTTACCTAAGCAGGGTCCACCCTGGTTGCATATGAATGGGAGACTAGAAGTGTGAGCACTGTAAGATATTCCCCTCAGGGGATGGAGCCGCTCTGGGAAGAGCATCTAGGCTCCAAGTTCCTTCCCTGGCAGCATCTCCAAGGTAGGGCTGAGCGAGATTCCTGCCTGCAACCTTGGAGAAGCCGCTGCCAGTCTGTGTAGACAATACTGAACTAGATGGACCAAGGGTCTGACTCAGTATACTGCAGCTTCCTATGTTCAGATTGGTACTGCGGTGTGGAACAGATACTATTCAATACTTTACTTCTGTGACAGTTTCCTACCAAAAAATTCCCCTTCCTGAAGCATCCGTTTAACCCCCCAAATGCCATTTGCAACTGAGGGTGAAATACCTCCTACCTCTGGCAACAGCTGGACTGAAATTGTGCTGCCCTGCCCTAGAGGTATGCAGAGACTGTCTGAGAAAATGCTCCAACAGTTTTTGTTGGGAGAATTCCTGAAATTCCTCTTTGAATTTCAGTTTCTCCTTGAATGGAAAAATACTGATTAATGGTTTTTTCCCTGCCACATGCTAAAATAGGGCATATATCTCAGTGCACATAGTTTTGAACGTTTCTCTCTCTGCCCCCACCCCCCAACTCTCTCTTCAGTAGTTGTAATGTGATCTCATTTAATCTGTTACAGACACGGGCAGAGCAATCCCAAGGTGCCTACTTCCTGCCTGAATTTGCACTTTCTCCGCAAGGAAGTTTCTTGGAAGACACCGCAGGCGAACAGTTCCTTACCTACCGCTACGATGATCAGGTTTGTCTGCTGATTATGAAAATGATGGAACTCCACTTCTGTCTTTTCGCAAAGATACTGTGCGCTTCTGGACAGGGAGTCAAACCAAAGCTGAAACCGGACCCATAATACTATGCAAAGAGGGCTCCCCGCCCCTACAGTGAACTAGTACTGAACTCAAACCTAAAAACTCTTGGCTGTCTTGAACCTAACCTGGAGCTGAATGCCTGAAGAAAAAGGGGCAATCATTTCAAAATGAGTGGTCGAATAATTAGGTGCTTGACTTCCATTAGTAAGATTAGTGGCTGACATGACGCACAGTGCAAATCTGCATTGCTCATCAGCCGTTGTCGCTACGCATGTGCTAGCCTGGATGGTGTTGCATAGACAGGCCGTTGTGCAGCTAATTAAAACTGTGCACCTACAGTTAGGTAGTGCTGCTTCTGTTAGAAACGATGGAAGTAGCATTGTAGAAGTGCAGGTGCACAGTTTTAAGTAGCTGCACAACTGTCCACATGAGCAGCACTGTTGAGGCTGACCAGGGGCGTAGCAAGGTTGGAGTGGGCCCAGAGACAAGATTTTAAAATGGGCCCCCCACTCACTGAAGCTCAGCTCATGAAGTAAATAAATCTTAAATGAGGCTGAATAGTAGTAACAAAGCATAGTAAAAGAGAAAGACCTGCTGTTCTGCTTGCTCCAGGTCTTAACACTCACATCCGTTTTGGAGGATGAACACAACACAACTGTAGGAAGCCGGGGTGGGTGCGCATCAGTCATGTGACTTATCTCTGGGGGGTCCCCCAAGGCAGTGGGCCCCCAGACAACTGTCTCCCTTTGCCCTACGATAGTTACGCCCCGAGGCTGACTGGCACATGCACAGCAGGGCTGGCTGGTGGGCAGCGCTGGTGCTGCACCACTTATCCTCTCAGCCACAGTCTTGTTTTCCTGTTTGATGATGATGATGATAAACTTTATTTGTTAGTCGCCCCATAACAAATTGTTCTCTGGGTGACACACAACAACACAGCAGTAAAAAACATCCAGTTAAAACACACAACACAGAGCAAACAGATTACACTAGACATAAAAAAGTACTAAATAAAAACATTTTTTTGTGCTGCACGCAACGTGTGACGTGTGCAGCGTGCATGCATGGTGGCAACGGCCATGCGCGGCGCAACGGGCTCATGTGTGCCGGCAGCTTCTGCTTTTGACAGGCACCGACGGGGCCAGGGGCAGCAGGGAGGAACGTTGCCGCCCCTAAAACTTTGCTTTTAAGTGCAGCGCCGGAGGGGGAAGAGTGGTGGGAGGGGTAAGTACCACCCCCCGCCCTTAAAGCTAGACTCCCCCCAATGCCGGACTGCGCCTCCGGGCTTCCGTGCACATCTCTATTTGGCAGGGGCACCTGGAGCAGGGCCTTTGAAGAATGTATGGTCCACGTTCGTACATATGGGGCAAGGCTCTCTCAGTAACCTGGTCCCAAGCTGTTTGTTCATTCATTCATTCATTCGATTTCTATACCGCCCATCCAAAAATGGCTCAGGGCGGTTTACACAGAAAAATAATAAATAAGATAAGATGGCTCCCTGTCCCCAAAGGGCTCACAAACTAAAAAGAGACATAAGATAGACACCAGCAACAGTCACTGGAGGTACTGTGTTGGGAGTGGATAGGGGGTGGATAGGGCCAGTTACTCTCCCCCTGCACCATGTTAAAAGGTGCCTCTTTGCCAAGTTAGCAGGGTTACAGGTTTTTAAGATTAAAACCAGCCCTTTTAATTGGGCCTGGAAATGGACTGGGTTTGTTACACTATTGACGGTATTTTGGTTATAAAAACTTTCCAAACTTCAAAAATAGTTAAAAAAAAAAAATTCCCCTCCAGTTCAACAGTCATTGGGCAGCAACCAGACAAGCTAGACGTAACTAAGCGCCATTTAAATGAGACAAATTAATCACTAAGTCCCATTAATTTCAATGAGTTTTAGTCATAATTAGCAAGGTCTGGGTGTGGGCTGGCTCACTGTATGTATGTTACAGAGTAACATTGTAAGCAACAAAGCTTGATATTATATTGTATGAAATGTATCTGAACTGGTTTGAAACTCATTTAAGGTGCCTGGACCATTCATTGAACCACTTTTTAGAGAAGTAGCTGCACCAAAAAGTTAAAAACAAACAGACTGATGAATCAGGATCAGAATGGAGCACACATTTTTAATGGTTTGACTACCTGATCCTGGGAAATATGTGATCACAGCCAGATTTGCTGTCTTGTGCAAAATATATAAAGCAAATGGGGCAGTAAGAAGCAGTGCTTTACTTTTATTTTTTTTAAACTATCCTCTTTGGGTTGTGTTCCCACCCTGTACCCCAAATGGCACCTGAAGTGATTCACACAGATTAATGTCCTAAAAACACCATAATAAGACAGTTTATAATATCAGATCCAACCTAACCATTTGTAGAAAGTGTTCTGTTCTCTCAACAGATGTACGCAGTACCAAGCATTAGACTAAAAGAGAGAGTTTAGTTTAGATGCAGCATCAAATGTTGGTTGAATGTTTTATGTCATGAATGAATTTTGGGTTCATGCACTCTTCCCCTTCCCTTGCATGCTGCAATTCCTTCCCTCCCTGTTTGTTCAGCAAGACATAGTTTGTTGCTACATATACACTGGTTGTCTCAAGCCAGAATTTGAAGTCACAATCAAACAGGCATGAGTCTGAGGCTTGAATGCATACTGCCAAACTCTGATATGGTGTGGTGTCCAAACAGGGGCACAGTTGATACATCACTATTACACAGTTGTTGCACAGCTGTTAAGTTGTACAGCAGCTTAAGAGCTACGGAAACTAAACTGACATCCTCCTCAAGGGGCCTCATTATGGAACCAAGTTGATGCAGCTGCCTCAGGTTGTGTCCTGCTCCAGGGATGTCCCAGGATCAAGGATGCCCTAGACCATGGACAGCTCCCAGGGCAACAGGTCAGGACCACGGTCAGAGCTGATCAGGAGAATTCAGAGCTGGGTATCGCAGCAAAAAGGGAAGCTGATCCAGCAATGTTTCTCAGCTGGTTTCGGAACCTGCTGCTCAGGATGCGTAACTTGACTCTGACACTTCCAGGAGCAAAAGGGCCTTCCATAATTTAGCAGGCATCTACTCTGGTACTGGGGAGTTTCCATCATGCCCAGGAGGTCCTTGGGAGGACATTGGCAGGGCTGTGTCCTTGGGTGTTGGTGGGGGTACAGATAGGGATTCTTCTGGTTCAGCTGGTGTGGAAGATTCCCAGTGGCAGCGGATCACCAGGTGCTTCCAAATCAGTCTCCTCTCCCAGATTATCCTTCCCAATCCCTACTGGGGGAGGTGGTGGGGTAATGCAGGTTTGATGTGCCGTGAAAGATGGCTGAGAAGAAAACAGTTGGATCTGACCAACAGAGCACAATCTACCAAGCAGGTCTCTGTTCAGTCCCCAATGAAATGAACAGGAGCTGTGCAGGAACACAACAGTGGGACTTTTGTGTTAGTTTCCCTATGCCAGGGCTGCTCAACGTTGGCACTCCTGCAGATGTTGGCCTACAATTCCCATTATCCCTAGCTATTGACTGTTGTGGCTGGGGATTATGGGAGTTGTAGTCCAAAAACAGCTAGAGGGCCGAAGTTGAGCAGTCCTGCCCTATGCATTGTGTCCAAAATTAATTAGTAAAATGAGGATGCCATTTGGGTGCTTCTGTCTTGGGCACCAACACGTCTTGAATAGGCTCTGAAATTAGATCTCCCAAGGTGCTAAGCTTGTGATGTGAAAGGTCCTGGGAAAGAGCCTGACTCCTTTAGCAATGAGCTGCATTAGGATCTTGTGAGCATTTGCATCAGTAGCCAAACTCCTTGTTTGAAAAGAAGTTCCTTGTAAATGCCTTTCCGCAAGATACAACCCATGCCAGTAATCTGTGATTGTAAAGCTTCTTGTCTCTCCCTGCTCTACCTGGAAATGCTGCCAGGGAATGAACCTGGGACCTTCCGCTTTCAAAGCAGATGCTCTGCCTCCGAGCTATGGCCCCATTCCCAACTTAAATGATATGGACATAAAAGGAATGATTAAAATTTTAAATTCATCAATGTTGAATAAGTACATCCATGAAATGTACAACATTTACATTGTCTTGGTTCACATTTATGATTCATTTTGAGATGGTAGGAACGTAGGAAGCTGCCATATATTAAGTCAGACCATTGGTCCATCTAGCTCAGTATTGTCTACACCAGGCCTGCTCAACCCTGCCTAGTAAAGGGGGACAAGTCATGTTTGCTACCACAAAACCAGCTCTCCTGCATTGTAGAATGCTCTGAAAACTGAAATTGTAAAGAGAGAGTAGAAAATGGATGAAGCAGAGAGTCTGGAAAGTAACAAGCCATGTTTCTCATAATTAGACCAGAAATGCGCACTCCAGAAGCCATATATACATCACACTGAATGTGGAATAGAGATATAATGGCCAAGAAAGCAACATGAAAAAGACCCTGTTAATCTTGGCATAAGATCTAAAGCAAATCTAGGAAGTGCATGGCCGGCTGTGGAAATTTACTCATAACACAGCGTGTCTCAGGAACCCATCGGACTCCACATCAAAATGATGGGAATTGCATTCACGGACACTTATAGCACAGTATTAGCACAGTGTGGACAATGTTGAGATTTACAGGCCAAACATCTGGGTTAATGGCAGAGAAGAGCCCCCCCCCCCGCCTCTGATCACGCAGCATCCTGGTTCCAGGGAAATGGAAATTTTGTTTCAAAGGGTGGTGGTGAACAGCAAATTTTGCAGGGCTGGGGGAGGAAATATTACTAGCTCCATAGTCAAGGGCAGAAATTGACTGTTCAGCTTCTGAGGCTGAGGTGAAAGCATTCACTTTTAAAAAGCCATGTTGAACAGCATCCAAAGATGTTTTCCCCTTTGTTTTTTTTTTTTGGCAATACTTGCAAAATTCATGTACTTTGCCCTCCCCTTTCAATTGACTTTATTTGCCCTCAGTGACACTATAGCATAGTCAAATCTATAGGTCCCCCTCTGTGAACACCTCTGACCAAAAGGGTAAGACCCAGGGGCAGGTCCACCAAAGATGAAAATAGGTTCTTTTCATCCCACAACCATTCCAACAAAGTGGGGAACAGTCTTTATGAATGTGTGCTAATTTTACTGGGGTCAGGTGCTATCGATGAAAAACTTTGAGAAAGTTCTTCTTAATTTGGGCCGAGGAGGAAGTAACTGGCTTGCATTTCCAAATATTCAGCCACTTTGATTTCCTGTTGAAAGTCATTTTCCCAAGATACATTGAGGCCAGGTAGAGGGTTAAATGCGTGGCTTTTAATCAGCTCATATAATTTTGAAACCACACCTTTAAGGGAGTCTGAGGCTCCCAAAACCAGTACTTCAAATTTTGTTAATTGTCTATTGGCTTGAGCTGTTATTTCTGGGGTGGATATAAAGAATCTGCATTGTAAAAGATGTATCCATGTACGGTGCAGAGGGCCCAGAATTTCCCTATAGCCTTTAGGGTTAGAACCACTCTTTGTGCTTTGTAGGTATCGAAATATGTGCTGTTGAGATATATAAAAGCAAACTGCTTCATTCTTCAGCTACCCTGGGGGTTCTGATTCAGATGAGATATATCCTACTTTAAACACCTGGGAAAGCAATAACATATTGAGCAGTAAAAAAAGCAGCTGCAAAATGGGCCACTCAGACTTGTTAAAAGTGGTCGCTTTTTGATCAAAAGGGCTTCAATGGAACAATCTTTGGATGACAAAGCAATAAAGTCCAACTGAGTCAAATGTGTTTTGGTGGCTGTAGGGCGTATTGCAGATGTTTAATAGTTGAAAGAAGGTAAAGAGCGCAATCCTGTGGCCGATAATGCCTGCGGCTTTCTTCGTTTAAGTTTAGAATCTGTATATAATGCATTTAAATCAATAAGGCAGTTGACATGATCGTTAATTGTCTAGGACAAGCATCCTACCCAACTTCATTGTGTGCAGTTCCGATTTTTGATCGTGGTCTAGCAAAAATCTAGGTAGGAGGATGGGGGAGTGATGGTCTGTGAGACAGGAGTGGAGTAGGATAGCACCGTCCTAGCCAGTACTAGTACCCAGCATTTGAAGAAGGGTGTAGGAAAAGTTGTCCTACTCCACTTCTGGCTCGCAGACAATCACTCCTCACCTCTTACCCCTACAACTCCTCCATGTTTGAAAATCAGAAGTGCACACAGCTCTTAGAGTGCTTGTCCTACCCAATTAATGATTGTGTGAATTGCTTTAGTGATTCTTAAACTTTCTGCCTTGCTAGGGTATCCTTTCTCTACAAACGTGTCTGATGAGGAACCTTTGCATGGTTGAGGATTTAGAAGTTCACAGCCCCTGTTCACATGCTGTTCCTCATTGTCACTCCACATGATTAGAGAACGTCTCCAGAAAGTATCTGAGACATCTTAGCGGGTGATTGGTTATAGTGGGCCATGTGTCTATCAGGAAAAACGTATCTGCCCTTACTGATCTGCTGTGGAGGAATTGCAGAATCTGTTATGCTTCAGAAGAACCTGAGGATTTAACTGGGTTATTAATTTACTGAGTGAAGTGATCTAAGCTTACGGTAGATAACAGGATGGTAATGATGTGGGCAGCAGCCTGTGGTTAGATTTCTAGGAAGCTCTTGGTCTGCTGCCACCACTGTTGCCAGCTGCCGCCCCAATCTCCCTCCCTCCCTCCTTCCTTCCATGACCCCTATCCATGGCTAATAACATCATCACCCTGTGCCTGTAATTGGGCAGTGCCATCATTAGCCTGCACGTTGGCTTTTTGCCAGTGCCAATGAAGCCAGAGGGAGCGAGGTGGGTGGCTGTGGAGGCAACGGGTGGCAACCCTGGTCCAGACCCCATGCATGTTGGCTCGTTGCCATGCCTATGAAGGGAGGGGGCAGGCAGGTGGCTGCAGGGGCGGGTGGTGTGCAGCTCCTCTGGCCCCATTGGGTGGCCCATGTTCTCTGCACACGGTTGCCCAACAGTAGAGCCATCCCTGGTAGTGGTAGATAATATCTGGATCAGATTGTTTAATATAGTTTGCAGTCCTGGGGATTTTCTTTATCTTTTATTTATTGTGCCTCAGTACACACACACACACACACACACACACACACACACACACACACACACACACACAGATGATTTGCAATGGAAAAGGGATTGTCAGGCTGACGTTTCACTTGGCTGCACGGTAGGGTGTAGCTTGTCCCTAGCATCTGTTCTGTCTTGCCGTCCTCGCAATTTAGCATTCACTTCCTTCTATTCTATAAACTTAAATAAATTTCCAAAGTAGTAAATTTTTGCTTGAGAGTAAGAGGAGAAGGGAGGATTTCTTTCTTACATAATGTAATCTGGGCATTCATTCCTGAGTCGGTAGGTAAAGTAGTTGAAGTTGTGCTGCTACTTATGCATCTTTCAAAAAGTCCTTGCTATCTTGAAAGACTTACTGTTGGTTTGAAATGGGAGACAAATAAAATATTAATGGGAACAACTTGTACTCTGTTCTGCCATGGCTGTGCTGCATATGGATTCATGTTCTCCACTCATAGTTCATTATGTCTTGCTTTGGTCTGGCAAGAGCGTGCATACATTTTAAAGCAGGGCTGCATAAAACCCTTTATATGCAGTCGTGTAGGTATTAAGGAACTACATGCAGATGGATTGGCTTGCAGTTCCACTCACTCGTTTATTATCAGATAGCTGGAAAACAGCTGCGTTGGTTGGTAACATTTTTGACTGCAATTCAAGGTGCTGGCTATTACGGTAATGCTTTAAAACACACATCCCTAACCTTGGGTGCCCAGATGTTTTTGGACTACAACTCCCATCATCCTCAGCCACAATGTCCATGCATTGGTTGGTGATATTTCTGAGTGCAATTTAAGGTGCTGGTTATTACCTTAATGCTTTAAAACAGATATATTCCCAACCTTCTGTCCCCAGGTGTTTTTGAACTACAACTCCTATCATCCCCAGCCACAATGGTGATGATTGTGAGGTCCTTGTGGTGGCAGAAGTCTTTCCATGAGTGCAAGAGGCTCTCCACTCATGGAAGACTACCTTTAGCTCCTAGCCAGTACCTGTTTTGCATGTACGTTTGTGATTAGTTTTATTTATTTTTACGTATGCATCCTGTTCTTCCTCTAAGGAGCCCAGAGCTGGTTACATGGTTATGTTTATCCTCACAGCAATCCTGTGAGGTAGATTAGGCTGAGAGCTAAGTAATTGGCCCAGAGTCACCCTGTGAGTTGCATGACTGAATGGGGATGTGAAGCCTGGTCTCCCTGTTCTTAGTCCAACACACTAAGCACTGCACTAGGAACATAGGAAGCTGCCGTATACTGAGTCAGACTGTTGGTCTGTCTAGCTCAGTATTGTCTTCACAGACTGGCAGCGGCTTCTCCAAGGTTACAGGCAGGAATCTCTCTCGGCCCTATCTTGGAGATGCTGCCAGGGAGGGAACTTGGAACCTAGATGCTCTTCCCAAAGCGGCTCCATCCCCTGAGGGGAATATCTTACAGTGCTCACAGTTCTAGTCTCCCTTTCATATGCAACCAGGGTGGACCCTGCTTAGCTAAGGGGACAAGTCATACTTGCTACCACCAGACCAGCTCTCCTCTCCTCTCCTCTCACTACACCATGCTGGCTCTGGATTAATCGCACTGGATTAATATGATACACTTCACTGATTGTGTGCATGAATAACACTGATGGGATTTCACACATCAACCTAGGTGTAACATTTCCAATGATCTTCAGTGATTCCACATTTAGGACCCTTTTTTTAACATTCCAATTTCCCTCCCTGGCAGCATCTCCAAGATAGGGCTGTGATAGACTCCTGCCTGCAATCTTGGCGAAGCCACTGCCAGTTTGTGCAGACAGTAATGAGCTAGATGAATCCATGGTCTGACTCAGTATATGACAGCTTCCTATGTTCCACTATAGATGAATGAAGATCAGGAGCGTGCATGGCTCCTGAACCTCTGTGGGGCACCTGTCCTACCCCACTAACGGTCGTGTGAACAGCCCTTAGATGTGTGATCTCTCCACCAATACTGTACATTGCATAAGCAAATATATATGGTCTCTTAGAGGAAAATGCCATATTTACCTGAATCCAAGACTAGATTTCCCCCCAAGTTCATTGATGTTAGAAGCTGGGGGTGGGGGTTGTCTTACATTCAGTGTTCTCTTCCTTTTGAGTACATACAGATATAATCTGGATTTAAACTCTATTTTTAAGGAGGTTGTCTTGAATTCAAAGTCTGCTTCTATTTGGGCAAATATGGTCTGTTTGACCAAACAGCATGCACATATTACTGTTTTGATTGATATTCTCCATGTATGTATCCTTTCCTACATCATTTGGAGACAATGTAGGTTGTCTGGGTGAAATATCCTGTTCATGTATTAAGTTTATACATAATCTTTGGTGTGCATGCATTTTTTTTTCATTGGAGTTGCATTAACCAGGACAGGTAGACTGACATGCCACTTTATGGACATGCATCCCTAAAACACTGAGCACGAACTAGTGCCTCTAAGTGGTTCATACTACCCTGCATTGTTGCACAGCTGTTAGCGGAAACGCTTGTCTCGGACACATGTGAGATGGTGCAGCAATTAACTTGTGCCCCATGTTGTGCTAGAGCAGGGCTGCTCCACTTCAGCCCTCCTGCAGATGTTGGCCTACAGCTCCCATAATCCCTGGCTATTGGCCACTGTGGCTGGGGATTATGGGAGTTGTAGGCCCAAAACAGCTGGGAGGCCTAAGTTGAACTGGTCTGTGCTAGATTTAGTGTAGCATCTTCTGCTAGTGCAAGGACTAGTCTGGAACAGAAGTGGCTTTGTTAGCACAACATCCTTAAGCAATGTCCTTATGCCAGTGACACAGCATTAGCACAGCGCTAGCCTGGATTCTGCTCCTTGCATTCCTAGACAGCGGAAATTCTACCGAGTCACTGTAGTTCACAATTAATTCACTACAAAATATTGGTGTTCAAATATGCTTGTTTTTAGACCTTCCAGGCCAGAAACAAAATACCTTCCATCTTTGTTCTTTCCCTTCTAGGGGTGGAGAGCTGGTCTTGTGGTAGTGAGCATGAATTGTCCTCCTTGCAAAACAGGTTCTGACTTGGTTTTCATTTGGACAGGTGGAGAGCCAGCGTGGTGTAGTGGTTAGAGTGCTGGACTAGGACCGGGGAGACCCGAGTTCAAATCCCCATTCAGCCATGATACTAGCTGGGTGACTCTGGGCCAGTCACTTCTCTCTCAGCCTAACCTACTTCACAGGCTTGTTGTGAGGAGAAACTCAAGTATGTAGTACACCGCTTTGGACTCCTTGGAGGAATAGCAGAATATAAATGTAATAATAATAATACACGTGAACACTGCAAGATATTCCCCTTAGGGGACGAGGCCTTAGCACCGTGGAAGATCATGCTTGCATGCAGAAGGCTCCAAGTTCTCTTCCTGGCATCTCCAAGTTAGGGCTGAGAGAGACTCCTGCGTCCTGCCTGCAACTTTGGAGAAGCTGCTGCCAGTCTGTGTAGACAATACTGAACTAGATGAACCGATGGTCTGACTCTGTAAAAGGCAGCTTCCTATGTTTCTACTCCTGAAGGATCGTAGGGGCTGTTCAGATGTTTGGACTGGTTGTCAAGAAGCACCTTTAAGATCTTAACTATACGGTTCTCTAAGGCATTACTAGCTTTTTGCCTGTATTGCTGTTGCTCCTCCTCCTCCTCCTCATCATCAACAAAATTGGGCCTCTTTCAGACTCCCACAAGAAAACAGTCATTTTTCCAAAGTATTAGCAGTACTGCAAAACTTATATGTACTCTTGTTTTCTTGACACTCAAAGTAGTGCTTCCAAGTAATAAAACCGTTCCAGATGACAGACCACCAACGAGGACACCAGTGAAGAGTTTGTTGGGCAAGATCTGTGCAGAGTTCTTCCTTTCATCCTTTCTGTTGGCTAAGGTCTGCTAGTTCTAGAATAAAGAGACAATCCTCCTTGAAGGGAAACAGCGTCCTGGTTAGGTGAAGAGCCAGAAGACTCATGATGTTTATCATTTTGAGCGCTTAACAAGGTGGTGATTTTTGGCATCACACACATGCGGTTTGATCCAAGGTGCTGGCCATTCTTTTGATGGGCATGAGTTTCTGGCAGGGCGGCTCCTCCCTCCTGTGCACAAGGGATTGAGGGTGGAGGGGCAGCTCCATATCTAGCACCAGGAATTGTTTAGACCAGGCCTGCTCAACGTAGCCCCCCACATAGCTGTTTTTGGACTACAACTCCCATAATCCCCAGCCACCATGGCCAATAGTCAGGGATTATGGGAGTTGTAGGCCAATGTCTGCAGGAGGGCGGAAGTTGAGCAGCCCTGGTCTACACAGACTGGCAGTGGCTTCTCCAAGGTTGCAGGCAGAAGTCTCAGCCCTATCTTGGAGATGCTGCCAGGGAGGGAACTTTTGCATGCAGATGCTCTTCCACCAAGTTAAAATCCCATCCCCTAAGGGGGGGATATCTTACAGTTCTCACACATGTAGTCTCCCATTCAAATGCAAACCAGGTTTTCCCTGCCTAGTAAAGGGGGAAAAGTCATGCTTGCTACCACAAGACCAGCTCTCCTTCCGTTCAGTGCTCACTTGCATTCAGGACCTCCCTTCCACCCCTCTCCCCGCCTACCTTGCACTGGTCACTATTCGTATATCCCACCTTCTTCCAAGGAGTGCTGGGTAGCATACATGATGCTCTGCCTTTTGCCCTCACGACGAACTGTGAGGGCAAGGTTAGAGGTGAGAGCAAGGTAGGTTAGCCTGAAAGCTCTTTTGAAGGAGTTTTTTTCTGTTTCATACAGCCTTTAACTGATCTGGTTTTCGTTTGTTTTCTCGTCTGCAGCTGTTTTTCTTTTGCTTTCATCCCCACCCCCGCCCTTTTAAGTTCTGCTTATAATTTTATGGCTGTTGGGTGGTTGTTGTGTTCTCCTTTTTATATGATTGTCAGCTGCCATGTGAGACCATGGGCCTGAAAGGCAGGAGAACGTAAGAACTATACCACCTCCACTACTATAACAACATAGTTATATATTTTATTTATTTTATTTTATTAGAAACATTTAATATACCGCCCACTCCGAAGACTCCAGCGGTGCACAAAAACATGCAAACAAGGCAACATTAAAAATTACATTCTAAATTAAAAACTAAAGTAACTAACAAAAAACCAAATAGGTAAACTACAGGGCAAACGCCTGGTGAAAAAGAAAAGTCTTCAATAGAGATTTGAATATCAGTAAGGAAGGGGCTAGATGAATCTGGAGGGGAAGAGAGTTCCAAAGAAGTGGGGCAGCAACCGAAAAGGCTCTTTCACGGGTCCTAGAGCCCTGAAAATCTCAGAAATCAGGGACTGACAAAAGGGCCATCTGAGATTATCTAACTGGATGGGATGTAACTGGATGGGAGAGGTGGGTCTGTAGGTAGACAGGCATCAAATCCCACAAGGCTTTGAGGTCAGAACCAGGACCTTAAATTGAACTTAAATTGAATACTGCTTTTCAACAAAAGTTTCTAAAGTGGTTTACATAGAGAAATGAACAAATAAGGTGGATCCCTGTCCCCAAAGGGCTCACATTCTAAAAAGAAACATAAGAGAGACACCAGCAACAGTCACTGGAAGGGTACTGTGCTGGGGTTGGCCAGTTGCTCTTCCCCTGCTAAATAAAGAGAATCTCCACTTTAAAAAGGCAATAGACATTGATAGCTAGGTACTTCCATCAGGATCAGAGGTGGCATGCCTAGCTCATGAACACCATGTGCTAGGGAGCACCAAGGGTGGAGGCGGGATCCCTCTTTCCCCCACTTACAGGCTTTCCAGATGCACCTGGTCAGCCACTGCCTGAGGCTGGATGCTGGACTTGGCCTGATCCAGCAGGACTTTAATTATGTTCTTATAGCAACCAGTCCAAGGTTACTCAGTGAGCTATGGGCTGCGCAGGAATTTGAAACTGTGCCCGCCTGATGAAAACCCAACTCTCAAGTCACTACATCACACCAACCCACTGCTAGCCAAGTGGACCGTATATTTGTGTTGGTTTGGGGTCTCATTTGCTGCATTTTCATTTGATTAAAGATTCAGGGTTGCTTCCGTTGAAGACGTTTAGTTCACTAAGCAGATATGGGCCTATAGCTATACAACCATGACCTAATTGCATGTCCTTGTAAATTCCGTCGATTCCAGCAGAACATACTGCTAAGGAAGCAGCTGAGGCTGTGATCTTCCACGTATCCACCTGGATATCGGCACCATTCAGGCCTCTGGGGTTTGCTTTGAAATGAATGGGCTGGTTCTCATGAGCCAAGTCATGGTAGATGGAGTGTCCAGCCACGCTCCAACCCTCATACGTGCTCACAAGAAATGCCCATGTGCCGTTGAACATCGAGGTAGGAGGAGGTGGAAGTGATTGTGTGTTCACTGAGATCTGGGTTGGACAGTGGTGGCCAACCCACATCTTTTACCCAGGACTTTATCAAGGGTAGAGGAAAAGTACATACAGCCCTCTTCTACCTAGGTTGTGGCTAGTAGGTGACCACTTCCCCCGTGTCCTATCTCTTAGGAACATAGGAAGCCCCCTCATACAGGGTCAGACCATTGGTCAATCTGGCTCAGTATGGTCTACACCAGGGATTCCCAATGTTGGGTCTCCAGATGTTATTGGATTTCAACTCCCATAATCCCCAGCCCCAGTGGCCTTTAGTTGGGGATTATGGGAATTGAAGTCCAAAAACATCTGGGGACCCAATGTTGACAATCCCTGGTCTACACTGACTGGCAACAGCCCTCCAAGGTTTCAGGCAGGAGTTTTTCCCAGCCCTACCTGGAGATCCTGGGGCCTCCTGCATGCAAGTATGCAGATACTCTTCCAGTGAGCTATGGCCCCATCCCTATAGACACATTTGCCAACACATGGCCATTTCTTGGGATCATGCCCGGAAATTGGAGCCTGGCTGGATACTCCTCCCATCCTGATTTTTGCCCACGAGAACCAGCCCAAGATGTGTTTAGGCATATGTGTGTGTTTCATTTAAGACTGCTGTTTTGTGGGCTAAACTGCAACCATGACTTGATTCCGCCCAATGAAAGCTCCACTGGGGGAGTTACGCACATGGAGTAGTTAAGCATTGGTGCCTGGATTTTACCCCAAGTTTTGCAAATATAAATGAAAGTAGATTTTTAAAAAGTGTTATTTTGTTCTTTGTGTCTCTTAATGCTCAGTTCTTTTTTTTTTTAATTTAGATGCTTACTTGCTTTTCATTATGAAAAAATGTTAAGCTGTATGAACAAACGAATAGAGGAAATTAGTTCTTTAATCAGCTGAAATGTGTTTTTGATTTGTGGTGGAGGAGAGAGGCCAGGAAATGTTGCTTGCACTCACAAGTCAATCTCGTGTCCTAGGCAGATACGACATAAATCAAGCATTATGGCCTTGGTTCAAAATCATAGGTGTGTTGACTTTTTTCTTTGGGCTTCCCAGTTGGCTGCATGTCTGTTAACTGCTTGTGGGCAAGTATAAGTCACATTCCATTTGGTAACCAAAGCTGTAAGAATATTCGGAGCATCTAGGCTGGCCTGGAGAATGAAACACTAATTTAAACAATGGCTGGTTCACTTAGCAAATTAAACTGTAATAAGTTTGAAATCACAAGTTTAAGGAAAATGGCTACCATTAGTGATGGTAGCCACTTTTCTTAAGCCTGAGTTTCAGAAAATCCATGGTATTTAAATATCTGTAGCAGTAGTGGGTTTGCCCCAACTGTATATAAAGGGGTGTGTGGGGTGGGAAACGTAATTGATTGATTGATTGATTGATTGAGGGCTGTCAAGTCAGTGTTGACTCTTAGCGGCCATATAGATAGCTTCTCTCCAGGATGATCTGTCTTCAACTTGGCCTTTAAGGTCTCTCCGTGATGCATTCATTGCTGTCGTAATCGAGTCCATCCACCTTGCTGCTGGTCGTCCTCTTCTTCTCTTTCCTTCAACTTTTCCCAGCATTATGGATTTCTTAAGGGAGCTAGAACTTTGCATAATGTGTCTGAAGTATGATAGTTTGAGCCTGGTCATTTGTGCCTTGAGTGAAAATTCTGGATTGATTTGTTCTATGATCCATTTGTTTGTTTCCTTGGCTGTCCATGGTATCCTCAAAAGTCTTCTCCAGCACCAAAGTTCCAAAGCGGCAAGGCTTTTTCTATCTTGCTTCTTCAAAGTCCAGCTTTCGCATCCAGAGTGTCACAGGAAAAACCATTGTCTGAACGATTCTAATCTTTATAGGTGTAGACATGTCACAGCATCTAAATATCCTTTCCAAGGCCTTCATTGATACCCTACCAAGTGCGGGTCTGCAGCATATTTCTTGACTACTGGATCCTTTACTGTTGACAGTTGATCCTAAAAGGCAGAAGCTATCTACCACTTCAATGTCTTCATTGTCAATTCTGAGGCTGGTTGCTGTACCCATTGTCATTGGTTTAGTCTTCTTTACTTTTAGTTGTAGTCCCATATTTTCACTGTGCTCCTTGACTTTCATTACTAGAAGGTAATGAAAGTCAAGGATGGAAGTCAAGGAGAAAGGTAGGGGAACTGATTTAAGAAGAAAGGAGGGTGTTAAGGTGGAGGGGCTCTACCTTCCACCTTTCACATGATCTAGTGTCCAAACTCTTGCTCACTTTCCAGCCAGACCCTGATACCAGAAGTGAGCACAGTTGGGAGAAGTGCTGGAGGGGCAGGGAGTGACCTTGTGGAGGCAAACTTTGGGAGGGAGGAGAGGTCACCCCTTGCCTGCTCTCACTCATATGTCAGCACTTTTGCACATGACTTTCCGTAGGCACATGGAGCAGTGCGGGCCAGTTGGAAACGCCCATGTAACATTGTATAATGTGCACATGATGACTTCTGAAATGCCCATTCATGTGACAGGCCATTCAGGAAACCCTTTACTCAGCAGTTCTTCTGATTAGGGGAGAAGAACTTCTCCAGAGTTTTCAGCAGCAAGCATACAAAATTTGGAGGGTCAGCAAGCATTCCCAGACTCTCAGGGGCTTGCACTGGGGTGCCCTGATTGTCTGCATGTCTCAAGCATGCGTCCACAACATATTTTAGACCACGTCAGTGCCCTAAATTTTATATGTTTCCTGGGGGAAACTCTGGTGTAACCTCCGCAAAAGCAATTGCCGTGAGAAGTGACTTTTGCTCTGCTTTCATCCCAAGTAATATGCAAGAACCCTGTCAGTTTAGATAATTTTCCTGCATGTTAGTTGGTAAAGTGTATATGTGAATCCTTTGTGTCCCGATTAAGTCTTCTGATGTTACAGTTTGTTTTGGCTCCAGAGAGAAATCTTAACACCACAGAGACCCTATCGAAACCATCATCCTGTGAAAGATTCTTCTGATTTAATTTCACCGCTGCACAAGACAGTCTTTTCCTAGCAGTGCAGTGTGAGTGGCCATGTGGAAGAAATTGCCGTATGCTTGTTTTGAATCTGCAATTACCCTTTCATGTCTCAAGTGTGGAAGTGAAATTTACCACACATGTTATATGTCATGATGACCTCTCTAATGGAGATAAACACATGAAGCCAAACTAAGTTTTGTTCAATATATATCTGCTACTAACAAGGTTGATACTACATTCTACACGGCATTATTTAATAATTATGTAGAAATTACACATATGTTCTTAATTAATACTTGTATAATGAGTTATCAGTGGGACTAATCCCATTCTAGTAAATCCCATTCAAGGTAAACTGATAAAAATCTAGTAGAGATGTGCATGAAATTCACACAGATCGATTCGAATTTGAAACCATTGAATACCATTGAGTGGAGATTTGTTTGCATCGATTTGAATTCACCCAAAGTCGAATCGGATTTGGTCGAACTCGACCTAATTTGCTTTGAATTGGGTCAAATTGGAATTGATTTGTGCACACCCCGCATCCAGTTAGGGAATTACTTTATATTTTGATTACTCCCAACAGGGAGCATGAGGTAGTGGGCACTCCCCCTAAAATATTTCCCGCTCCTGCTTTCCCATTCACCCCATTGAAGCTTCACAGCAAAGTGTCAGATCGTGCACTTATACTCATAGTTTTATAGTTTAAATTAATTAACTTAAGAGGCCCCCATTGTTTAAAGAAGCCTCGTGCACTCACTCCTTCAGCCCAGGACAAGTAGCAGAAGCCAGGGCAACCAGGTAGGTAGGTAGGAGACTCCTCCAGCCTCCCAGGAGCCAGATCAACCTCCTAGCTTTCTTCCTGTCCAGGAAAGTCCACCCTGGTTTGTATTTGAATAGTAGACTATATGTGAACACTGTCAGATATTCCCCTCTGGGGATGGGGCTGCTCTGGGAAGAACACCTAAATGCTTACATGCAGAAGGTTCCAAGTTCCCTCCCTGGCAGCTTCTCCAGGTAGGGCTGAGGGAGAATCCTGCCTGCAACCTTGGAGAAGCTGCTGCCAGTCTGTGTAGATAATGCTGAGCAAGATGGACCAGTGGTCTGACTCAGTATATGGCAGATTCTTAACTTCCTAACTAGGGTTGATAGCCAGATTTTTTTTTATTTTTTTAAAGTTAGAATTCTGAGCAAAATCTAGAGTTTCCCCCAAGGGGAAGCAGATAATTTTCAAGGGAAGCCAAATGGATTTCTATAAGAGAAGTAAATATATCTAGCTGAGGAGGGAAGGTAGAGTTATTAAGATGATGTTTTGGAGCCAGTACACAAGGGCTAGGTGACATGTGAAAATATGATTGAATAAGCATGGTAGGCATTAGTAAAGGTGGTCCTGCATGTCGATTGAGGTGGGACTGTGTAAACAATTCAGTGCCTCAGTGCACCAGTGCAAAAAAATAAAATAAATAAAAATCAAAGTCTTTCAAACTCTGGAATCAGATTTGATTCCTAAGGTATTATTTAAGAGGTCGGATCCAGTGGTCAATGGCCCCATTGCTAACTTGTGTGATACAGTATTCGATTTCTTACAACAAATTAGTAAACGAAAACCTCGTCTCCCGCTATAGCTAACTAATTTGATTTTCCCTTGCTGCAGGCGAGCACACATTAAGGTCATTCTCTATTTACAGGAGGCCATGTGGACGTTAGAAAATTGAAAACATTCAAAGCCCCATTATTAATTTTTTTTAAAAAGTTTTAAAAATGAGGAGTTCATCTATTAGACTTGATCTTCTGCCTCCTAAGACTAAAGGGTTTCTTTGTTCAGTTGATTCCAGTTCAGCTGAACTTTTCATACTTGTCACGTACTTAAGAACAGCCCTGCTGGATCAGGCCCAAGTCCCATCCAGTTCAGCACCCTGTTGTACACATTGTACACAGTGGCCCACTTGTGACAAGTTTTCTCATATCTGTCTGTCTGTCTATCTATCTATCTATCTATAGTATTTGTTCCATTTGAATGCTGATCTACTCTGGCTGGCCACAGTTGGAAGGGGAATGTTGGATTAGAGAGACCTTTTGTATCTGATTTTGTAAAGCCCCTCCATTTTCTTTAGTCTTGAGGGGTAGAAATTGAAGTAGGCAATTTTATTCAAAACCAAGGGCTATAATTAGAAGTACATAATGGGCCAAAAAACTCAAACTTATTTGTGGTGTCCTGTGATGCTTGTGTCATGCTTGTGTTCAGTGGTTGCTCATGCCTCCCCCCAAATGAAGCTGTAAGCCCCACCCACTCTGCGAAGCCACTCCTACCTTTCCTTAGCTCCACCTAGCCAGATCTTCCTACCTGCCGCACCCATGGAAGCCCTCCCTATCAGCCAAGACCATTGAATGAACAAAGGGAGTATACCTTTGTCGGAATGAATGTTGGAATCGCAAGAGCAATGTTTGTTGAATGTTGGAATCGGGGGAATAATTGGCTTATTTCTAGCTAGAAAGTAAAGGGTTAATGTTTCCTTTAATTCCTGAAGGGAGAGGGACTTGATATGTTAATCAATTCCCACATAACAGCACCTACACGTAGTTTCTCACTATCTTAAGAGCATGAACATATCATAAGAGCATAAGAACAGCCCTGCTGGATCAGGCCCAAGGCCCATCTAGTCCAGCATCCTGTTTCACACAGTGGCCCACCAGATGCCACTGGAAGCCTACAGGCAGGAGTTGAGGGCATGCCCTTTCTCATGCTGTTACTCCCCTGCAACTGATACTCAGAGGCATCCTGACTTTGAGGCTGGAGGTGGCCCACAGCCCTCTGACTAGTTGCCGTTGATAGACCTCTCCTCCATAAAGTTATCCAAGCCCCTCTTAAAGCCATCTCTACTAGTAGCCAACACCACATATTGTGGCAGAGAATTCCATGCAATCAGGAGTCTGCAATACTTTTTCTGGAGCAGGGGGGCAAAGCCAGCAATCCAATATGCCCTGCCCTGGGAGTATGCCCCATTGAATTAAATGGGAAATGGCTCAATCCGGGAAGCGGGCCAACTACCCCCTCACCCACCCACCCCATCCTGCCCATGCATGCAACCCAGGTTTCTCACCCAGGATGATTAGGTTTTATTATGTTCTTATTTTATGTAAGCTTCATCTAAATATTGGCTACAGTTATGACTCTCTGTCGATTCTTCAGAACACACTCTGCGAACACAATACCACATTGGCGGGGGTGGGCAATAGTGGAAATGATGCTGCCCTACACCGGGGGTCCTCAGGCTTTGCTCCCCAGATATGGTTGAAGTACAACTCCCATCATTCCCCCTTAAAATGGCCAAATGCTATTGGGCCTGGAGATGATGGGAGTTGTATTGCAACAATGTCTGGGGTGCCAAGCTTGAGGAACCCTGCCCTAAAGCCTTTCTTATAAGTTTTCTGGTGGCATTTGGCCAACCACTTTTGGGAGACAGAATGCGAAACTAGATGGAGACACATGACCTGTGCAGGTTCACAAAATGAACAGAGGTGGAGTCTAAGCCCCAAACACCAGTCCTCTCAGTCACTTCTGCTTCAGGGATATATAGCAGTTTGGGGGGCAGTTTTCAATGGGAAGGTATCATAGGGCACACCCCCCCCCCATCTGCTTAAAAAACCAAACCAAACCTAGAAGATTATCTAAAAAGAAAACCACACCCCTGTCTCTTAATGAGTAAATGTCATTTGAAATTAGGTTGACTAGAGCCAGGAATCCAGAAATTTAGGCATAGATCACTAGCCAACCATTATTTGTGGTCGCCACCAATCGCCTCTCTTCCCTCTGATCTTTTTCCGGCACACATGCAGAGGGCTTAGGAGAGGAGTGGGTCTTCTTCCCTTGCACTGGGAGATGGAGATGGTAAGAAACAGTGGGAGACCTCTGCTCCTGCTCAGAAAGGATTCCTGCTGTTTGTGACCTTCTCCAAAATGGTAGGAAACACAAGATCTCTGAGGAGGAGATCTGCATGGTGCTGGGTGTCCTGCTCACGAGAGGGCTGGGCGTCCTCGCCGCTGGGTGTGGATTTGTAGATGCTTGACTGGAGTGCAGGAAGGAGCACCTGTGTATTGTGGTTAGGACCTCCTTAAATCCTCTGTGCTCCTTCTCCTTTGCTTGGAGTCTACTGACAATTGAGGTCATTCATCACCTTGTGCAACTGCTTGCAATGCACCTCCTTTTTCCATGAAGTACAGACTACTGTGAAGGCTGCCAGAACAGCACATTGGGTAACCCTTCTCATCGCCGTGCAGATAACTCTGAAGTTGTGTCATTCTAGTTAAAAGTAGTACGTCTAGGAAATATAAACTGAAAGCTCTGTAACTATTTTTAAAAGTCCACCCCCTCCCCCCTAAAAATCAAAAACACCCAATTTAGCTTCAGTTCAGTTCAAAATTATGTGCAACGCTTTCAAAGTCTAGGCTGATGGAGACCAACCTGTTGTCAGGAAAGCAACATATGAATTAGGTTTACTGTGTTATGGTTTAATTTAAAACTAACTTACATTTTGTTGACAACATAGTTCATAGCTAAAGAAAAAAAAAGTATTAAGTGTAGGGTGTAAGTTTTCTGTATTTCCTACCACTCAGAAAAAGACACCATTAATTCTGACATCTGTTTTTAACACTTTCCCTCACATTTTTGGATGGTTGCCTGGCCAGTGCTGGAAAGTGACTAAGAGATCAGGCAAAGATGGCCTAAGGGTCTGTTCCCAGCTGGTACGACATCTGGAATGTTATATATTGTGGATAAATTCAGAGTTATAGTTTAATAAGATTGGTATTCAAGGAGCCGGCCTACAGCAGAAGAATAGACAGCAACGCTGACAGTGTGTCCACCATAGACGCTGCTGTGTTGAGGTGTCTCCGGAATATAATTTGCAGGAGCTTTTCTTTCCATTTTGGCGGGTTCATCTTTATGCTTCCCTATAAATTTTCATCTCTTGTTGATTTGAGGCTTCGCAAGATAGACAGTGAAGTCATATTTGCAGTAGGTCCAGAACCTTATCTTTTTGGGAAACTTTGAGATATGTCTGGGATTTTCTTTCTTTTCTGTTCCCTTTGAAAGCAAAAGGGTTTAATGACTTGGTGTGAAATTATTTATTCTGTCCTGTGCTGGTTCACAAAATGAACCTTTGAATGAATTCTGTCCTGTGCTGGTTCACTTGTGCTGGTTCACAAAATGAACAGAGCTGGAGTCTGAGCCCCAAATACCAATCTTCTCAGGCAGTTCTGCTTCAGAGACATATAACAGTTTTGGGGGCAATTTTCAATGGGAAAGGAGGAAAGGAGAGGAGAGCTGGTCTTGTGGTAGCAAGCATGACTTGTCCCCTTAGCTAAGCAGGGTCTGCCCTGGTTGCATATGAATGGGAGACTTGATGTGTGAAGCACTGGAAGAGATTCCCTTCAGGGGATGGAGTCGCTCTGGGAAGAGCAGAAGGTTTCAAGTTCCCTCCCTGGCAGCATCTCCAAGATAGGCCTGAGAAAGATTCCTGCCTGCAACCTTGGAGAAGCTGCTGCCAGTCTGTGAAGACAATACTGGGCTAGATGGAACAATGGTCTGACTCAGTATATGGCAGCTTCCTATGTTGCTATGTAAGTATCACAGGGGAGGGCATCTCCCTGCCTCCCCGGAACATTCCTTTCCCTGTCTGCTTTTTAAAAAAACTCAAAATAATAATTTTTTTTAAAAAAAGTCTTGGGGTGCTTCTGGATCCAAACTTCTCCCCGATGTCTCAGGTTCAGGCAGTGGCCAGAGGTGCTTTCTATTGGCTTTGGCTGATATGCCACCTGTATCGGTTTCTTGAGGTAAATGACTTCAGAACAGTGGTACATATACTAGTAACCTCCAGACTTGACCACTGCAGTTCACTCTATATGGAGCTGCCTTTGTATGTAGTCCAGAAACTGTAGTTGCTACAGAATGCAGCAGCCAGGTTGGTCTTGAGGGCTTCATGAAAAGACCATATTATTCCTGTATTAAAAGAACTACACTGGCTACCAATAAGTTTCCGGGCAAAACACAAGGTGTTGGTTATAACCTATAAAGCCTAAACATCTTAAAGGGAAAGTGTGCCATCGAGTCAGTGTCGACTCCTGGTGACCACAGAGTCCTGTGGTGGTCTTTGGTAGAATACAGGAGGGGTTTACCATTGCCTCCTCCCGCGTAGTATGAGATGATGCCTTTCAGCATCTTCCTATATATCTGCTGCCCGATATAGGTGTTTCCCATAGTCTGGGAAACATACCAGTGGAGATTCAAACCAGCAACCTCTGGCTTGCAAGCCAAGTCGTTTCCCCGCTGCACCATTAGGTGGCTTACTCCTAGCTTAGGCCTTAGCTAGGCCCAGGGTATTTAAGCTTAGGCCCAGGGTATTTAAGCTTAGGCCCAGGGTATTTAAGAGAACGTCTCCTTCACTATGGACCCCACCGCCCATTGAGATCATCAGGAGAGGTCCTCCTGCAGCAGTCACCAGCTCATCTGGTGGCTACTCCGGGATGGGCCTTCTCTGTTGCTGCCCCTAGACTCTGGAATGCATGCATCCTCTGCTGAAATAAGAGCCTCCCCATCTCTGACAACTTTTAGAAAGTCTCTAAAGACATATTTATTCGTGCAAGCTTTTTAGCTAGACTTATGTTATTAAATTGTTTTAAGGTTTTAATTTCTGTTTTAATTTGTTGTATGTGGCTGTAAACTGCCCAGAGATGGAGGTCTGGGGTGGTGTACACATATAATAAATAAAGTAAATAAAATAAATACAAATGCAGGGTGCAGCTAGGAAGGGTACTGCAGGACCTGCATTCTGTTTACTTATAAACTGCTTTGGAAATGTTTGTTGAAGGCGGAATATAAATATTTATTGTATTAGTATTCAACATAACATGTGAATAAGAAGTGTTGAACATAATGTGTGGACAGGGCTGTTAGTGTGGAGTCAGCTAGGAACACCTTTAGGACACATTAAGTCATTCACACGACCAGCCTTTTGTGGGTAGGCGAGAGTTAAACCTGGTACGGAAACTCTTCTGGAGCCATGGGAACCTCTCCTATCTAGCGTCTGCCTAAGTGGTTAGCGCAGCTTCCTTCCCCACACTTTAATCAAGGTAGGGCAGGAACACACACACACACACACACACACACACACGCACACACACACGCACGCACGACCTCAGCTTTAGGCTGTGTGAGTGCTCTGAGCCATTCTGTAGCTCCTGGGAGTTGGCGGCCATGGTTATGATAGAGTCTAGGGCACAGCAGGGCCAGGGAGAGTTGTGCTGCTGCACTGGTGAGGGCTGCCTCTCCACTGCCCACACAGTGCATTGTGGGATGCAGGAAGACTTCCTCCTCCGGATCCCACTTCAAGAGTCTGCCACTGCACTGGTTGTGTGAGTGCATGAGTGGTGGGGCCCAGAAGTGGTTTGAATAATCTGGGGGAAGGCAGGTAGGATCTCGCCTTCCCCCAGCCCGCCCCACTTTGGTTGTATGAATGACCTTATCATGTGAAAAATGGCTGTGGTAGACAGGCACATGTGGAAAGCTTTTGTGGTCAAAAACCGATCCATTATATTGGATATATTTACTGGATCTCAGCATTTGAATGGCTAAGACAAGGTGTCTGATCACTATCATGTCATCTTAATTCTTCGTTTTCTGTGTAAACCACTTTGAGAACTTTGTAAACCTCCTGTAAACCACTTTGAGAACTTTTGGGGGGTTGAAAAGTTGTGTATAAATAATATACAATAATATAAATAATATCACAAATCATGCATGTATTTAAGTTTTAATGGAGCTTTTGGCTTGTTCACCTGAATGGGTAGGTTCAGAATGGAAGAACATTAAACAAAAATAATTCCCTTTCCTCCATGTGTGGGTGTCTTCCGCCCACATCTATATTGTCTCCTCTTTCCTTGGTTGCTTTGCACAAGCCTGTTATGCCAGAACCTTTTGCAGCACCAGAAGCTCAGGTTACCCAATTAAAACTCTTTCCTTTCTCTGCCAGCAAGTTGTTTTCCTGGAGTGGTACTCTGTGCTGCTTTGGATCCCTTAAACGAGGCAGATTTAGAAATAACAAAACGTCTGCATAAACCAAAACATTGTTTTAAGGAACAGCATTAGGTCAACTGACTACCAGACTTCTATATACAGACTCCTTGGATGTGAGTAATGCATTCATAGACTGTATGCAGATAGCTGTTGAAAGTTAGCTTGTCCAGCTTTGACGTAAAAATAACTTGTCCAGTTGGGGGAGAACAACCTCGATAAAGCAATGCTGCAAAGACCCGAGATTCTTTTTTGGCTCTGAATTCTGGATTTATTTTTATTTTTGCTTGTGCACAGTCTTCTTAATATCCTAAGGCAGAGGCTTATGGAATGTAAGCTGGTCTTGTGGCAGGAAGCATGAATTGTCCCCTTTGCTAAGCAGGGTCTGCCCTGGTTTGCATTTGAATAGGAGACTTGCATGTATGAACACTAAAATATTCCCCTCAGGGGATGGGGCGGCTCTGGGAAGAGCACCTGCATGCCTGCATGCAGAAGGTCCCAGATTCCTTCCCTGGCATCTCCAGATAGGGCTGAGAGAGGCCCCTAGCCCCAAGCAAACTGCTGAGAGAGAGTGCTGGTTACATGGTGTTGATTGGAGGGAGCAGAACTGGTCCTGTGGTAGCAAGGCTGAATTGTTCCCTTTGCTAAGCAGGGTCTGCGACAGTTTAAGAGACTACATGTGGGAGCACTCTATGGTATTCCCCTTAGGAATAGATTTGAATCTGCCCAGAATCAGATCCTATTTTGTGCACATCCCTAGTCCCTGGGCCTTGCAGTGAAGAACACTATCCTATATTATGTGTGTCTAAAGAAGCACCATTCAGTCAGTCACACCTTCACCCTCCTAGCAGGAAGCGGAAGGCATTGCTGTCCCAAGCTCACCCCAGCTAGTCTGGGTGGCCCGAGATGGGGCAAATCCTTCCATGCATATGAGAACAAGTGCAGAGATCTTTTTAAAGGCCTGCTGACAGTTTGAGCTAGCCTTAATCTCTCCTGATTCATGCTCTTGATCAGGACAGATAAAGTAACCCCGGAGGTCTAGGCTAGAAGTCCAGCTTTGTTCCTGTGAATAAGTGAATATAAATATCACATATGATTGCAGAAAAGCCAAGGCTACTGGGCCATCATACTGCATCTACATGAATACAAGACAACTCTAAATTTAGGACAAGTCCCTTTAAAATAATTGAGGTTAAATATTTACCCCTTATTTACCCCAAAGGAAGAGCAGTCTGAATTTAAGATGACTCCCTGATTTTTAACATCAAGCAACTTGTAAAAAAAACCTAGTCTTGGATTCAGGTAAATACAGTAGCTATGGGGGGGGGGGGGAGTTGCCAGTGTCTCTTGATCTGAAGAGAGTTGCGGATAGATTTACCGGTTCAATTTCACAAGAGGTTCTGCTGCGACAACGAATATTTATATGCTGTTCTTCAACCAAAGTTCTCAAAGCGATTTACATAGAAAAATAGATAATACACAAATAAAATGGCCCCCTGTCCCCAAAGGGCTCACAATCTAAAAAGAAACATTAGGCAGATACCAGCAGCAGCCACTGGAGGGATGCTGTACTGGGGTTGGATAAGGCCTCCATTTAGCCCTAAGGATTGAAGTAAATACATTATTGACTATTTTGCCTGCTGTGGTTACATAAAGCATGCGTTGAATATGTGTAGCAAAATCCTTGCTCCCATAATCATGGTCTTTTGGCCATCCCTTTGCGCACCCAGATTAGTCTTCCTAAATTTGACCTTGCTGAGAGTAGACAAATGAATCTGCTTCTTACCTGCACTCCTAAAGGGAAAAACTTTGTAGCTAATTCCAGGAGGATTAGGAAAGTCACAGAAACACACAGGCAGTATTGCCCTATATGGGAAGATCTTTCCTGCCTGGTGGTGGTAAGTGGGACTGAAGAAGCGATTTCACGTCTCACCTCTGTGTTCTGCCTTAGATTGGTCAACTCATGATTAACAAGTGGGAAAAGCCTCTAATTCAATGCGCTTGGGTCAACCCTTGATTCACAACTGGGACAAACCTCTGATTGGTCAATTCACAATTGACAGCTGGTTCAAGCCTCTGATTGGTCTTTATCTAAACTTATGGTTAGGAGAGCAGTCTTTCCCCCCCTACCAAATTGTGCACAGTTTTGACCCTGTGCTGTTCACATGAATGGAATTCCCATCCAACCCTTATTTTTATCTGTCCTGTGTTTAGTTTATGGGAATTAAATTAAAACATATGGAGGAGCCATTTATTTTTCCTTTTGGGTTGCTAATAATGCTAAACACATACATGGAGGAGTAGTTTCAGGCTAGAAATGAAGGATGTGCTTCAATCTGGACTGGAATTTAATAATCGTGTTATAACAGCTGTAGAACCCACCAGAGAGGACCTGTGGTTAGTGTCAACACCTTATCTATTAAAGACCGTTTTGTATAAGAATGTATAACAAATTCTACCATAGATATAAAATATCGCTGCCAGAAGCTCAACACTTTTTCTCGTGTCATACTGAACTCTTTATTACGAACTCGGTGGGAGGAAAATATCACACATGGGAGGTGTGGAGCTGAACTTTCTCAGAAAATTAGAGCCATTATTGGTTGCTTCCATTTGTAAATTACGTTTGTAAAGGTGGATATGCTCTTGGTTGACTTGCAGATTTCGGATTCATTTATTTTATTGTATTTCCAACTGCCTTTCAAAAGACTGCTTTTCACATATGATAAAATAATATAATAAACCCTCCATGGTTGTATAGAAAAATTAAAACTAACAACAAATCATGAATAAAGCAGCAAGCACAATTCAAACCTTTGGTTTGGGGCGGTATATAAATGTATTAAATAAACCAACCAACCAACCAGTAGAGTCAGTCCGTCAATTAAAACTGAGTGAGAGAGAAGCCGAAAGCCAATATAATGTATTAAATTGTGGGCGGGGGACTGTCACATCTCCCCTGGAAGAGAATTGCATAACTCTGGCCTCACCACTGAAAAGGCCCTGTCCCTGGTACCTGCTGCTTCAGAAGTGGTTGGTTTTTAACTTATCAATATTAATATGTGTAATTTTGTTGTAAATTGCAAATCCATGTGAGGTGTAAGCCCTATCTGGACGTGATGTTAAATGGACATGCTTCATAAGTCCAAAGCAGGGCTGGAAGTCCTGTCCTAGCCCATCTATTACCTTGTCCATTCGCTGCACTGCTCATGGTTACAATGGTGTTTGTCTGAAGAGGTGAACACCGTAACTGTGATCGTTGGCGGTTTCACAATCAAGGGACTGGGACACCCCAGCCTCCCATTCACAGACCTAGGAACATAGGAAACTGCCATATACGGAGTCAGACCATTGGTCCATCTAGCTCAGTATTGTCTTCATAGACTGGCAGCAGCTTCTCCAAGGCTGCAGGCAGGAATCTCTCTCAGCCCTATCTTGGAGATGCTGCCAGGGAGGGAACTTGGGACCTTCTGCTGTTCCCAGAGCGGCTCCATCCCCAAGGGGAATCTCTTCCAGTGCTCACACATCAAGTCTCCCATTCATATGCAACCAGGGCGGACCCTGCTTAGCTAAGGGGGACAAGTTATGCTTGCTACCACAAGACCAGGAAACATCCACCATTATGGATATGGTGTTCACCTTTTCGGATGAATGCTGCTGCAACTCTGTGCGCTGCGCTGTAGGGGGTGAGTGATGGGACAGGACTTCTGGGCCCCACTTTGGATGCTCTACTCATGCAGCGTGTCCTTTTTCCATGATGTCCAAATAGGAATGAGTTTTATTAAAATCACCCATTCTACACAGCACTCATAGCAATAATTTGCAATCTACATACAGAGCATGAAAGGCATCAAAAGAATATACATAAAATTAGGTTATACCTTACATACCAAGAAAAATGCATAAAGTTTAAATAATAATAAAAAATAAAGACACATAAAAATGCGACATAGGTTATATGTGTTTGCATAGGCTGATACATTGGTTGATACATTGCAGTGTGCTAAATATTAATCATCGCCACCATCAGAAAGCCCCCTCCCCCCCAAAAAAAGGGTTAGCAGTTGGATTGGTTTGGTTGGTTGAATAGGACTACTGACATTTAGGTAAAGATGTTTGTTGCCCTGATAAATTTGTTTCCATTACAGTTCAAGGATTGCTTCAGGAAACTGTTTTGTGATCATATTTGTGAGAAGTGGCATGGCATCTTTTCTCCCACACATGCACAAATGCAGCTTTTATACTGCAAGCGTAGCTGCACTCCAGGCTCCCGTTGTTGATATTCTTTTGTATTCCAAAGATTGTTAAGGTGTATGAAGCAGTTCGGGGTGGGGTGAGGGGATTCCCAAATGTCTCCATTCACATTTGGTCTAAGGTTATGGCATATGTGAGCACTGTCTTTTGTAAGATGTTCCCCTTAGGGGATGGGGCCATAGCTCAGTGGTAGAGCATCTGCTTGCATGCAGAAGGTCCCAGGTTCAGTCCCTGGCAGCATCTCCAGGAAGGGCAGAGAGAAACTCCTGCCTGAAACCTTGGAGAACTGCTGCCAGTCAGTGTAGACAATACTGAGCTAGATGGGCCAATGATCTGACTCAGCATAAGGCAGTTTCCTATATTCCTGTTAGTTAGTCATGCCTAAACACCATTGAAATCAATGAGTCAATTCTAGCGATGTGCATGGAACAGATTTGCGTTCTGTTCCAAGCTCGGAATGGAACGCAAATGCCTGGAACATTCCATTGGCCATGCCAGTTGTTCCGTTGTGGAACGAGCATGGAATGTTTAGAATGTTCTGAGCTGTTCCGAGTGCCATTTTGGAGGCGTTTTGTTCCCCTGCTGACTGGTTTTGGCACTGGCTTCCGATTGTCTTGCGATCGCCTTGCTTCTTGGTTGCCTTGCTTTCATATAAATCAAGTTGATTTGTGTGATATCAAGCCAACCAAGAAGCAAGGAGATTGCAAGCCAATCGGAAGCCAGTGCCAAAACCAATCGGCAAGGGAAAAATACGCCTCCAAAATGGTGCTCGGAACACTTGAAACATTCCGACTTGGAATGGGGTTGTTCTGAGCTTGAAACAGGCCCTTCATTTGAAGGGTGTTCTTTTTAGCACAGGGCCTGCTTTAACACAGGGCTGTTAAAGCAGACAACTGCTGGAGTCGAGCTCCCATCACTCCTGACTATTGGCCACAGAGGGCTGAGGATGATGGGAGTTGTAGTTCTACAACAGCTAGAGGGCTGAAGTTGTGCATCACTGCTTTAATATGTCCACAGAACTACTGTATTAGAGTAGCACTTGTAAGAAGATATGGAGATCCATCCATCCATCCACGAGAATATTGAACAAATCCTGAACTGACACTAGTAAATGATGCACACATATTATTTAGTCATGATAATTAAACAAACAATCCTTCAGAATGTATCTACCACTGGTAGCAGGGCCGAGTGCAGACTTGGAGATGAAGGCATTCAAAGATTCAGTGTGTATACGAACAGTAATAACATTAAGGCTGAATTCAGATAAGAGTTTGCCAGGCCTAAAATAGATGGTTGAAACTTTGGCTTGCTATTGCAGTTTTTTTCCTGTGATGTCAGTGAAGAAATATCTTCAGTCACAGTTCCGGTGATGTCAGTGAAGAAATATCTGTGTGCATGCACAGACAGGTGGACATACTCTGGGGCACATTGTGTGTGTGTGTGTGTGTGTGTGTGTGTGTGTGTGTGTGTGAGAGAGAGAGAGAGAGAGAGAGAGAGAGAGAGAGAGAGAGAGAGAGAGAGAGAGAGAGAGAGATGTATGCCTTGATGCTTATGCATTGGTCCTAGGATCTAGTGGATGGTAATTGAGTGCACTTTTTCAGGCTTGTTATAGTCCAGCAATCATTACTGCTCACTTTGATTTTTATTTATTTGAATTCATACCGAGCTACACTCCAGTGACTCAGGGAGGGTAACGAGCACCATAAATAACAAGAATAAATACAGAAAACTATTATAAAACATCCTATTAAAATGCCATCTAGCAGTACAATTAAATGGTGTTGAAGTGTAACAAATTCAAAGCTTGTTAGGATTGCCAGTTTGGCATCCAGAGATCCCCACCCCACCCTCGTATTTTTAAAATCCACTGCTGAGCTCGGAACACGGAGGCAGTCACAACATTTGCTGCCCATGCCTCCCGTCCCCTTTTCTATTTGCCATGTTCTCTCCCTTGCTGCAGCAGACAGAACTTCAAGAGTTCCGCCAAGCCAGGGCCAGATTATAGCATGCTAAGCTGAAAGGCATCATCTCATACTGCACGGGAGATGGCCATGGTAAGCCCCTCCTGTATTCTACCAAAGACAGCCACAGGGCTCTGTGCTCACCAGGAGTCGACAACGACTCGATGGCACATTTTATCTTTAAGCTATGTTAGGCTTAAAAGGTCCCATAGCATTACAGAGCGGATTGCAAGACCCAATCTGGTGCATCACTCACACTCACACACCCCCAGGCCGTGCTGCTCTTGGTTAAAGCAGTGTTCATCTGAAGAGGCAGACGTTGCCTTTAGCTGTGATGGTGGGTGTAAACCACAATTTATTGGGGCGGGGGATGATGGGAGCTGTAGTTATCGTCATTTGTGATTGTTTAGCAAAGCACCAAGAGGAAATTGCCCACTCCAGTTGTGAAGTAGTGCAAAGCCTGATTGTTACAGTTAGTCAAGAACAAGCATGGAGATTGTAGTGCAGCAGTATAAAGTAAATAAGATTTATTAGGTGAGATAGGAAAGACCTATCCTAACTATGAGCTACATAGTGAATGGTGGTGGGGGGGAGAGATGCTCCCATTTGCTCTCCAAGGAGAAAGGAAGTAGAACTGACTCGCTATAGGAAATACCTGAGGAGTCAAGGCAGGGGTCATAGAACAGAGGCAAAACAAGGACAGGTAAGGGGACCCTCACTAACTACCTCTACTCCCAGTGCCCCTAGTGGTCATTAGGATAGTTGGTGCGAAAGGTTGATGCACTGGAACTCCGTCTCCAATAGTTCAGCAATGGTTGGAGGACCACAAGTTGTGAGCCCCTGGTCTGAACAGAGCTCAGGGCTAATAAAGTTTTGCTCTAACTTGTTATTTCTGCACAGATTTTTCAACTCAATATGATAATTGTGTAGCTGTAGAAGTATATTTTTGTTTTATCCGAACGATACTGTCTGTTTTAGAGTCTCTTATTTTTCAACCAATTTTATGTAGAAAGTTCATCATTTTTTGGTAATGACCGTTAAGCTGTGGCCTACGTAACTTGTGCCTAGATCCAGCACTGCATAGAGCAGATGGCGGGGGAGGGGGGGAGGGATCAATGAGAGAACATGGGGGGTGGGGGGAGAAAAGTGAAAGAGACACTCGTGCCATGAATTAGATTTGAAGTGAAAGGGGAAAACTCTAGGTTGCAATCTGGCACTGCTAAACGTGATGTTAGGATTGGCCATGTTTCAGGCTCTCAAGAATCTCATTCTTTGGCTCCATTTGTGCATGCAAAGATCTCTGAGATGTTGCTCGTCATCCATATTCTAGTTTGCATTTAAATTCTATACTGTTTTTAGCAATGCAATTGTTGTCTACCTGGAGTCTTTAAAACAGAGTGGATATCAATGGGAGCTGTGTCAGGCACAGGGCCAGTGCTGGAGTTCTTAGTCAGATATTTTAGTGAGGGATTGGTGTAGTATTAAGAAGGAGGAGGTGGTTGGAAAAGAATAGAATACAGTATTTAAGCTGATGTAGAGGACATGGATGAGAGTGAGGGAGCAATTTAAAAGAACCCAACTAACTGCACTGGTGTAGCAGGGAAGCGTCAATTTTACGGGCTCTCCGCTTCCCCAAGAAGTGGTTGGGCAACTCTCAGGGACATACCTTTGGGTGGCATAGAGGGATTCCCGAGGAATGGAAGAGTGTCAAAAATTGTGGCTTCCTTGCTGTACTGGTGCAGTCAGTTGGAAAGCTCTAGTAAGCTGCTCTCTCACCCTACTGGTACATCCTTAGGAACATAGGAAGCTGCCTTCTACTGAGTCAGACCATTGGTCCATCTAGCTCAGTATTGCCTACACAGACTGGCAGTGGCTTCTGGGGAGGAACTTGGAACCTTCTGCATGCAAGCATGCAGGTGCTCTTCCACTGAGTTATTGTTCCATCCCTGAAGTGGACCCTGGAGTTGAGAGCAAGCATGAATGGTCCCTCTTTGCTAAGCAGAGTCTGCCATGGTTTGCATTTGAATGGGAGACTTGCATATGTGCGCACTGTAGGATATTCCCCTTAGGGGATGGAGCTGCTCTGGGAAGAGCAGAAGGTTCCAAGTTCGCTCCCTGGCAGCATCTTCAGATAGGGCGGAGAGAGACTTCTGCCTGCAATCTTGGAGAAGCCGCTACCAGTCCGTGTAGACAATACTGAGTGAGATGGACTAGTGGTCTAACTCTGTAGAAGACAGCTTCCTATGTTCCCTTCTTAGCAAAGGGGACAATTCATGCTTGCTACCACAAGCTCTCTGTATGTCAGCCATCTTTCTTCCTTAAAAAAAAAAAATAGGACTTGACTTATATTGTAGTACAAGAGTGTGAATTTCAATATGTAATCAAAAATAAACTTTCCAGCCAGGGAGAGACTTCTAAAGGTGCCGTAGTAACTTTGGAAATGACTGTTTAGAATCAAAACCAGGAGGTGTTTAACTGTTCTGGCAGTGCAGTGTTAATAAAATTAAAGTCTTATTGATGTTTTATTGTGGGGAGAATTAATGAATTCACAGCCAGACTAGTACTGGAAGTCGGCATGAAAACACACCTGCCAGTTTAAAAGGAAAAAATAAACATTAAGTCAACATAAAACAATAACTTAGAGAGTTAAGCATACACTCTTAAAGACCTGGAGAGTACACACTGGAAAGTGCTGGATTTGATATTCCATTTTAATAGCCAGGCAAAAGAGGCCAAACTACATGTGACAGGCAGCTCCATGGTTATACCCTTGTATTAATGAAAAGCAAGTGTCGGAAGCTGAAACCAGGGACGAAGGTCTGGTGCTTGTGGAGATGAAGCCTTCTGCCCTTTGGCTGCGCAAAATCCATCCCCCAACTGTTTCATTTTCTGGAGAGGAACATAAGAAGCTGCCTTATACCGACCGAGTCAGACCATTGGTCCATCTAGCTCAGTATTGTCTACACAGACTGGCAGCAGCTTCTCCAAGGTTGCAGGCAGGAATCTCTCTCAGCCCTGTCTTGGAAAAGCCGCCAGGGAGTGAACTTGGGACCTTCTGCATGCAAGCGTGCAAATGCTCTTCCCAGAGTGGCCCCATCCCCTAAGTGTAATATCTTGTGGTGCTCACAAATGTAGTCTCCCATTCAAATGCAAACCAGGGCAGACCCTGTTTAGCAAAGGGGACAAATCATGCTTGCTGCTGCAAGACCAATTCTCCTCACTTAGACCAGCTCTTCTCCCTTCCAGGGGGGAAGGTACAGGATCCCAATCACAATAGGAACATAGGAAGCTGCCATATACTGAGTCAGACCCTTGGTCCATCTAACTCAGTATTGTCTTCACAGACTGGCAGCAGCTTCTCCAAGGTTGCAGGCAGGAATCTCTCTCAGCCCTGTCTTGGAGATGCTGCCAGGGAGAGGACTTGGAACCTAGATGCTCTTCCCAGAGTGGCTTGGCAAGCTTAGACACAATGGGAAACTATGGTTTATGTACAACGAAAGTGGAAGCTTTCCATCCTCCCTTCATACTTAGCCACAATTTATTGTGGCTTGGCATGATGGGAGTTGTAGTTTTAAAAAGAACTGAATGCTAGCCACTTGTGCAAAATATTATCATTTCTTCCTTCCCCAGCTCTAGACAACCCACCCTTAGGTTTCTGTTGCGTTTTGTAGAATGAGTGAACAGGGGTAGGATTACAAACAAGATCTAGAATTTTGGCTTCAGAAAGCTGAGATCAAGTTTTGGATTAAGAAACATATGGTTGCACATTCCCTCATGGCGCTCACAGCTGAAAGTGTGAATGGGCTCCATTGATAAACAGTGAATTTCAGGTGATATGAAAGTTCAGTCTCAGGTGTATGAACAGCTGTGTCTTGTTCACATAAACAAATAATCCCTTGATGCTGTAGGCACCTGAGTTCCCCCCACCCCAGCATCTGCCACCCTGTTATGAGTCGTGACAACAAATCCTGTAAGAATTGACTGCTTGCCTTTCATGCATTATTTTCTCTGCTGAATTCTGAAGCACTGACATTCCTTCCACTTAATGGCACCAACCGCTGATTCAGTGATTTGGCACTCTTCTGATCCTTTGGCTGGTGCCCGAGCTGCTCTTAAGTTGGCTGTGAAATAGTCTCAGAACCGGTGCATAACCTGTTGGCGTCCGGTTCTAGATAGGGTTTTTCCTTTGACTTCCCCTCGATTTGTGGGGAAGGTTTTCTACTGGCTGGCTGTCGTTTGCTTCAAATGTTTGTGTCCCTCCCTTCCAATGCAATGCTGCTTGCAACACAGCAAACATAGCCTGCAAATAGCACAAAAATGGGCACCTTTTGAAAGTGGCAGGTTAACAGGCTTCCAGCCCTTTTCACGTTTTTGTGACCTGCAAGCAAGACGTGTCAGTTGAGAACACAGCACGGTGACAGGCCTCGCTGACTCATTGTCTTGGGATTTCAGAGCCAGACAGTGGACTCTTGACAAAATTACCAGACTTAGTGATGGACAGTGTGGAAGGGGAGGATGAATGGGCTTCTCTCTATCTCCTTTACAGGTAACATACTTAGAACAGAAACAGGGTTGCCTGGGACAAATAAAGCTGCCTCTGCCTCTGAATATCCTAATCTAGAAGCCACAGTTGAATTTCCTGGCACGTGGGATTTGTCAAGCCCTGTGCAGAGGAATGAGGACGACAACAAATATTTATATACCACTTCTCAACAAAAGTTTCCAAAGTGGTTTACATAGAGAAATAATAAATAAATGAGATGGATCCCTGTCCCCAAAGGACTCACAATCGAAAGGAAATGTAAGCTAGACACCAGCAACAGTCACTGGAAGTACTGTGCTGGGGGTGGTGAGGGCCAGTTACTCTCCCCCTGCTAAATAAAGGGAATCACCACGTTAAAAAGGTGCCTCTCTGCCCAATTAGCAGGGGTGGAGAGGAGAGAGAGATGTCATAGGTATTAGCTCAGGTCCACATGCTTACAGGGACTTGGGGTGGCTTGATGGTCTGGCTAGAAATTAGAGACAGACGGCCTCTTTCAGCAGTGGCCAGACTGAAGGAGAGAAGCAAATCTGGGAGCTTCATAGCAGGCATGGCACCGGACTGGCTCTCTGTATTACCTGACTCCCAGGACTAGGAGGATTAGGGGCTGCATTGCTATTGTCCTGTCCTGCCTGCTGTCACCTTGTCTGTCCCACGGCCTCCGGGCACAGGAGATAAATTCCTGACCCCAAGATCCTTGTATGAGCCCTGCAATATCTGACAGTAGGGTTTTTCACACGATCCGAAACTGGGGTAGGGCCAGTGTCCTTCCCAGTTCTGGGAGCTGTGTCTCCTTCCAATGTGTGGCCACCTACTAAGCCCCAGCTGAGTAGGCTGAGTGTGCCCTACTCAGATTCTGTCCCAACTTCTGCACCAGGCAGAAGGAGAAACTGTCCTACCCAGCTGGGGCTTAGCAGATGATCGCCCCCTGCCCCTGCCTTGTTTTTCACTCACACACAATCAAACACCGGGAGTGTGCTCCTGAAACGTTGTCCTGCCCAGTTTCTGATCATGTGAATAGCCCTATTGTTATCTCACATACTTGGCTTCTGGCTGACAGCTGCCGAACTTCATTCCAAGAAGCAATGCCCATGAATTAAGGCTTTACGGTTTGGAACATGGTTCTTGCTTCTCGCTCTTTGTTAGCATTGAGACCGGAAATGCTGCTTCTGCTAAAATAAAAATAAATTAAAATCCCGGGACACGTTTTTCTCCAAACTGTTCTAGAAACAAGGACTTGTGGGACACAAAGACATATCTTTTGAGTTGCATTCAAGTAACATCTCTACTAAGACCAACCAAAATGAGACACAATTTTTGCGCAAAATTTGTGTCATTTTGGTTGGCCCTAATAAAGCACCATTCCAGTAATACTGTTTGTTTGCATCCCTCCTCCCCCCTCTAATGGACCAACATGGATATCTACAATTTGTATATGCCTCTATTGTGGTTTGACTAAAACAAAACTATAATCAAAGTAAGAGCAAAGTTTCCTTAGGGAACATCTGTGCGATCTGGCCCTCCTTATATGTATTTGAAATGGCTCTAGATCCTTTGTCTTGGTCTGCTGTTCCTTTCAAGCATATATACTGTTTTCGAAAGGACTTTTGGCAGCATCTTCAGAGGAGTAGCAAACCAAGAATGTTAGCTAATGTACTATTGGACAGGCTGGTCCTGCCGTACGTCTCTCTTTGAGCAGTTTAGTTACTGTTAAATAAAGCTCAAGAGCATGTTCCCAGACAGTTTCCATTAGTGAAATATTTTGTGCTATTCCATTGTATTGTGTGATTTGCCAACTTTTTCCCCCATAATAAACATGCTACTTCTTTTTTCTTGGAGTTTTCACTTGGCCATAAAAAACATGGCCTGCCCTGAAACTTTGCTTACTAGGTCTGTGTCAAGGTGGCTGAAATGCAGGTTCTAATTCTCACTCTCCTGTCTTGCTTACCAGATGGCTTTGGCCAATCAATGCTTCTAAATCCGGGCTGAACTGAATGTTTGTATGCAAATGTTTTTGGTGCAGAAAAAGGTTTAGCTCCAAACTGTCCTCTAAGAGCTGTCCACCTCCTGCTACAACACTGCCTGTTCTGCACCTTTCCACTCCTGTTGACAGCCCCTCTCAGTAGTTGCATTGCTGCAGGGTTTGTTGGCCGTGGGTGTTTCAGCCAATCACATAAGCTGCATTCAGAAATAGCTTTTGAATGTTATGTTTTCATGGCTGAACAAGGATTTGAACTCGGGTCTCCCCAGTCTTAGTCCAGCACTCTAACTACTACACCACACTGGATCTAATTTTGACCCAATAGTATGTTAATTTCATTTGTTTTTTCCTCTTGATTGATTGATGTTTTTCCTACTATAATGTTAGTTTTATTCCATTTGAATTGCAATTCTTTTTTTTTAATTTAGTCTTTTTTTAATTTAGTCCAAGGTACTTTGGGTACCTTGGCTTGAGGAGGAAAATAGGATATAAATGTCGTAAAATAAAATAAATTGTCTGTGACAAAATAATTATCTGGGCAAAATTTATTATTGTTGTTTTTGGTTGTTTTATTATTATATTGTTTAACAAAAGAAGCACCTCAAATGATTTTATTTATTTATTTATTTTTGATTTTTATACCACCCTTCCGAAAAGGCCCAGGGCGGTTTACAATTAAAACAGAAACCATTAAAACCAACAACAATTAAAACAATAAATATAAACACCAATTAACAGTTAAAACATCTTTAAAAACAATTAAACAATAAGAACAATTAAAACCCTGAAAACCAGGTTAGAGCATTAACACAATTAAAACTAATTAAAACCCTGGAAGGCCAGGCCAAATAGATAGATTTAAGTAGCAAAAGATATAAGAAAACACTTCCCTGTCCAGAAAGGGCTCACAATCTAAGAAAATTCTTTGTCACATTGTGCCTGGTTTTTAGGATAAAGGAATAAATGTCAGATAATCCTGTGCCATTCATAAAATGTGCATGATTGTGCATGGAATCATTAAGCTGACCCAGAAAATAAATGCAATGTAGAAATCTGTGGAGTGTTTTTCTAAAAAAAAATGTGGTTTCAGCAAATCACTCTTGAGAGGATCATATACAAGAAAATATTTGTTCGTGGGTTGGTGATTAATGTTGCGCAACTGATAAAAGTTACATTGTTTGAATGAGTTTATAAATCACCCTGTCCATATGGTCATTTCCTGTAATCTGTCATTATATTTCAAAAATATAATTGTGAGAGACACAAAACTGGCGTCCACCCTGACGCTACAAGGAGTCCGGCTTCTATTTCGTGGCCTCTGAAACAGATTGTATACTGAAATTGTATTGGCCTGAACCTCATGAGTACAGTATGGGTAAGTGTTTCATTGTGGTTTTGAACACCAAATGAGAGTAGTCCCATCCCACTTGCCCTCCCTTCACGGACCGCTTTCCAGGCTGCCATGAAAGCTTATGGACATAGGAAGTTGCCTTATACCAAGTCAGACCTTCAGTCCATCTGTCTACACTGACTGGCAGCACTCTCGAAGGTTTCAGGCAGGAGTCTCTCCCAGACCTAACTGGAGGTGCTGCCAGGGATTGAACCTGGGACCTTCTGCATGCAAAGCAGATGCTCTACCACTAAGCTGTGGCCCCCTCCACAGTAAATCTGAGAGAACCACCACTTTACACTGGAACAGACCATTGGTCCATTGTCTACCGAGAGCTGGCCTTGTAGTAGCAAGCATGAATTGTCTGTTCTGCTAAACAGGGTCTGCCCTGGTATGCATTTGAGTGGGAGACTACATGTGTGAGCACCTAAGATATTCCCTTTAGGGTATGGGGCTGCTCGGGAAGAGCCACGTGCAGGCTTGCATGAAGAAGGTTCCAAGTTCCCTCCCTGGCAGCATCTCCAAGATAGGCCTGAGAGAGAGACTCATGCCTGCAAGAATGGCAGCAGCTTTCCAAGTTTTCAGGCAGGAATCTCTACCTGGAGATGCCAGGAATTGAACCTGGGACCTTCTGTTGCTTTGCCACAGAGGTACAGCCCCATGGATATATGCATTAAGAACCACATTACATGATTTCCCCAAAGACTGTGGGTCATTTTAGAGTTCAACTGCCCCTTCCTTTTACAAAGCAAAGAGAGGACCTGTCTTATACCACCTGATTTTAACCATCCATTGAATGGTTCCAACCTCTATGGCTCAAAGGGGAAAGCACAGTAGGATCCAACTTGTCCGATTCATTTCAAATTCATGCCTCTGTGGGCTTCAGAAGTTCCCACCAGAACACATGGCAGGGGTCCAAGTCACACTATTGTCTCATGTCTCTGTTTCCTACTGGCTGGTTAAGCAAGTCATAACATAAACGTTTTGTATGGAGCCTGAGATGGTCCTCAGTCCCTGTGAAAGTGTTAACATGCATAACACAGTGCTAGGAGAGATCTGCAAGAGTTCCTGTAGGTGGGGATTAGAACTGGTGGAGGTGGGAAGGAATCGGCAGTACCCTTGAAACGCCAACCAACAAAAGATATATTCATAACAAGGACAATGCAGATAGGCATACTGCTAGGGAGACGGCAAAGCAAATCAGGTTCCACATTTATACAAAGGGCTTATGCAGTAGGACCGTACATTACAGGTACTCACGTGGTACCTGCATAGGGTTGCCATGCCCCCCAGAGTTCCAGATTTCTTAGCCCACTCAGATTCACCCAGATTGCAGCTTTCTTTCTTTCTTTCTTTCTTTTTTAAAAGCTAAGCTCCAACCCTTGTAGAAGCGGAGTTATGGAGCAAAAAGTGCGGTCACTATTCTGCTCAAAAATTATTTTCAAGCCAATTTACATAAGATGCAAATTAGGCACCTGGATTTGGAAAGCCAGAATATGGCAACCGTACGACCTGCATGCTTTGCTTTGCAGGGCAAATCGTAGGGCAATTCACACGATTGACATTAAAGGAGGAGAAACCTCCTCCCCTAATTTGGGAGCTGGGTGTGCTGTACTAGTTAGGGAGGGGGTATGGGAAGGCAGGCAAGTAATCTGGTAGGGGAGGCAGGCAGGTGAGGGACCCTTGGCGACCCCCAAAGAACATAGGCCTGAGGGGGCTCGTGTTCTTTGAACACGTCTGCCCAATTACAGTTATGCCCCTGGACTGTGTGAGTTAAGACAATTTGTGGCTTTATTGAAGGTGCTGTTGTGCATCATGTTATCAGGCCTGCTCAACTTTGCACCCCCCCCCGGTGTTTTTGGGCGATAATTCGCATAATCCCAAACCATAGTGGTCAATAGCCAGGGATTATGGGAGTTGTAGGCCAACATCTGCAGGAGGGCCAAAGTTGAGCAGCCCTGAGTTCGTTCCCTGGTGCGACTGCACTGAGCTCTCACCGTTGGCTTTGTTTGCTGGCATCCAGAGCAATGGACAAAGCAAGCAAATTTGCGTTAGCGGGAGAACTTCGTTTAGTTGTGCTAAAAACGGGGATTTGCAGAAATGTACTGCTCTGCTTTTGCACTAATGTCTCCATGGAAAGAAGTGAGGCATGCCACAGATGTGCAGCTGTTGTGGAGGTAAAGTAAAGTAAAGTGTGCCATCAAGTTGATTTTGACTCCTGGCGCCCACAGAGCCCTGTGGTTGTCTTTGGTAGGATACAGGAGGGGTTGACCATTGCCTCCTCCCGTGCAGTATGAGATGTTGCCTTTCAGCATCTCCCTATATCGCTGCTACCCATTATTGTACCAGCGGGGATTCGAACCGGCAACCTTCTCCTTGTCAGTCAAACATTTCCCCTCTGCACCACTTAAGGTGACTGTTGTAGAGGTACCGCAGCACTAATCTAATGGTTAAATTCTGGACTCAGCGCAACTAGCTAGCACAACGCTTCACGCTAGCACAATGTGCTATGCGAGCGGTTTGTCGCTCTGGATGTTGGCCACTGCTGGGTTTATGACTGGTGAGCCTTACCCTTTCAGCAGAAAAGTCCTGTTAATTTTGTCTTCAACGAGCTTAGCTAATCAAGGAATAAAATTAATCTAGAAAATCCAGCTTTATTGGTTGATTTATTGCTGCAGCCATGCTTATAAACTTAATAGTTCCATGTCACTCTCTATAGATGGGTGTGGGGGAAGGGGAACTCTTCTGCTTACAAGAATCTGGGGAATTATCAGCAAATTATTTTAAAAGAACGGTGCCGTTTGCTGCAGAAAAATATGGACATCCTATCTTGGAATATGCTTTTTGCTGGTTATAAATGCTGGCCAAGCAGCTACACTGCCAAGAGTATTTTTAGTACTTTTATATGTTGCCCATAGAAATCTTGGAATATTTCTTTAGAAGATTGGATAAATTGGCCCCTGGTTTTGCAATCTTTTATAACATGCAGAAATTAGAACAAAACAAAATTCTTTATCTGATAATGAAGCTTTTTGGCTGCACGTGTTGAGTCATTTGCAGCAGCTGATGTAACAAATATTTTGTATGGGAATGAAAAGCCCCATTGATGGTTGGGTTATACTGGCAGCACAATGGGGTCGCCAAGGCTTCTGCTCCCCATCGGTCTTTTTCTTAGAAGTCTTTGGCCCATCCTCGACTGTAGCTAACCCTGGGTGCATGTGTGGTTGTTGTCAGCTGCCTTGGGCATTGTTCAAGTAACAGGTCGGGTGTAAATTTTTAAAATAAATAAATACTGTGGTCTTTGATGGCTTGCCACTGGATGTGTGGACTGGAGGTTTCCCAGACTGGGGGCTTTACTGTGGGAGGAAGTGGTGTAAGCTAGAATGAGAGTATATGAAGTGCGGATTCCCCTTTACAGGCCTAGCCCCTTGAACCATTGAACTGCGGTAAAGTGGTCTGCCATGGACTGGGCTCAGTTCAGTTCAGTTGCGGACTGGCCCATCTCTCCTGGAGCCTGGTCCGGTTCACGATCAAACTGTCAAACTGGCGCAGTTCATGGCGAATTGGTTCGCATCGAACAGTTCGTGCACACCCCTAGTATTAGGCAGCTTCCTACGTTGAGAACAGGGATCCAAGCTTGCTCTCCTGTTTTGATTGGATTTCCTCCAGGACAGTGTCTGAATGAACCCGAGTCTCAAGTGTTAGTCGTGCATGTATGAATCAGTTCTCATGACAGCTTCTTTGGACAATTCCTCCCATTTGTAGATGAGCAGACTGACAAGCATCATCCTTAACTTGTTCACATGAACCCCAAATTCACTCCCTTGAACCCCCAAACAATGCACAGTTTTGTTCAGCTATTAAATTCAGAGCAGATAAGAACTTTGTTCTGAAAGGTATCACATTCCAAAAGCCTGACTTGCCTTAGGATGATCAAAGCCTCCATTTGTTCTAGCCAATCCTTCTCCACAATCATTTGACTAACCCAAGCCCTACAAGTGTTGACTTAAACTCCAGCCAGGCCAGATCATTTGTCCCACGGGAAAAGAGTTAAAAGTCATTGGAGCTGGCCTGGTAATTGACTAGCAAAATAATATTTGATTTACTAGCTGTCAACTTTCATCAAATCTACATATTATATTTCCCTGTGCTGTGAAACCAAATTCAAATAAGGTGGCAGAAGAAATCAGCTAAGCGGGCATGGCTTGAATGGGGAAGAATCTGGGGGTTCACAGCTAGGAATTAAATCAATAGCAAGCTACAGGCAAGCACAGAAGAGTAATGTTTTGTTTAGAGGCTGTTCTTGAGAACCACTTTGCTAATTTACTTTTTTAAGGCTTTCGTTAAGGCAGTATTGCCAATACTTTTGATACCTGGGGCAGAGCGTTTTCCTCCTTACAAAGTGTGGGGCAAACTAGCCTCTTGTGTAAAGGGTGGGTTCACAAACAGTGGTGCGGAACCTACTTACAAAGTTGGCAATTGACTCGCCTGTGACTGTCTCAGCCGCGACAAGGCAGGAACCAGAGGTTCACACTCTTGGGACGCCAAACCAAGATGTGTGACCAAGATTTGGAATTGGCTTGTCAAACCAAGTGCTGCTCTCCTTGAGGTGCACATAATGTCTGAAGCCACGCTGTTCATGAATCCCTGGTTCGTTCCACATGAGCCCACCCCTTTTGCCATCAGGACCAATGGCTGTGAGACGGCACAGTACAGGCTGGGATAGCATCTGGGACCTCGCTGGGGAGGCCTGGCGGGAGATGTACCTCTGGCTCAACTTGGCTACTTTCTACAAACCGAGATATGTGGTTGTCTGTTGTGCCAACTTCAGGTTATTTCCAGATATTGGACTAGGGGAACCTCAGGTTCTTTGTTTCTGCATTATGCATGAACCCAGCCTACAAAAGATAAGAACTTAAGCCAAGGTCTTCTAGATCAGACCCAAGGACCATCAAGTCCAGCGCCCACCAAATGCTTCTGAGAACCTCATGCACAAGACAACAGCTCTCTGTTGCCGTTGACTCCTCCCAGCAATTGGTATTCAGAAATATATTGCCTCTAAACATGGACGTTGCACATAACCATCATGATTAATAGCCATAAGGACAGCCCTGCTGGGTAGCCCTTGCTCCTTAGTGATGAATATCCCTCTGACTGGACCAGTTCTATTACTGAAAAGCTTAAGACATATGGATTGTCACTGGTATATTTATGGGCTACAAAAATGCTAAATTAATTAATCAGTGTGTGGCTGATGTGGAATATCAAAAAGATTTAAGTCTGGAACCTAGGTATACTCAGACTGGAGATGCTAGGGTTGTTTACAAGCCAGCTAATTGTTTGTATAACCTGATATTACCAACACATAGAATGACTCTGACCGTGGCATGGTTGGATGTGTTGCCTTTGGTGGTGTTAGAGGGCAGGTTCCAGAAAATCCTGTATTTGGAGCGTTTGTGCCCCTGTGGGGATGGGGATGTCAAGTCAATTGATCATGTACTTTTATATTGCTCCTTTTATCGAGATTTGTGTCTTAGATTTATTATTCCCCTTATAAACACATATCCCAGTGATGCGGATAGGTTTTATGTTGTTTGCCTCCTTTCTGATTGCTATGTTAACATTTCACGTTGGGTATCTAAATTTTGTATGGCAGCGATAAAGATTCATTTGAGGTGTGTTAGGTTATTATCTCATTTTACTTTATAGTTTTTATATGTACTTGATTTGTATTACAATATAGATTGACATGTTCATTAGGTTAATCTGTATGTTGGTCTGGATATATCTTTGGAAGGGATGCTAATAGTTGTCCTGTTAATCTGCAACTTGTTATATGTAATTGATCAAAGATCATAATTTACTGACTGACTGGGAGTTGTAGTTCAGAACTCTGGAATGCTCTCCCAGTGGGTGTCTCTTCTCTACTGTCTGTGGCTGCTTTTTAAAAACCACTGAAAATGATTTTATTTGTTCAGGCTTTTACCCCTTAGGGTTGCCAATTGTCCTTTCTGACCAACCTGTCCTTGTTTTTGATTTTACCAAAATGTTGCTTTTTGGTATATTTATGTTTTATGGTCTTAATTGATTTTAACATTTTAATGTGATTTCGTGGAATTTTATTGTATTAACATTTTTGTAAACTGCCTTGGGATGAGTTTTTTGAAAGGTGGTATATAAATTGAAGTTCAATTACTGTATTCACCTGAATCCAAGACTTAAGTTTCCCCCAAGATTTTTGATATTAGAAATCAGGAGGTCATCTTAAATTCAGAGTCGTCCAATTCAGGTAAATATGGGTGATTGATTGATTAAGTGCCATCAAGTTGGTGTCAACTCTTAGCGACCACACAGATAGATTCTCTCCATGATGATCTGTCTTCAACTTGGCCTTTTAGGTCCCTCAGTGGTGCATTCATTGCTGTCGTAATCGTCCATCCACCTTGCTGCTGGTTGTCCTCTGCTCTTTCCTTCAACTTTCCCCAGCATTATGGACTTCTCAAGGGAGCTGGGGTTTTGCATAATGTGTCCGAAATATGATAGTTTGAGCCTGGTCATTTGTGCCTTGAGTGAAAATTCTGGATAGATTTGTTCTAGGATCCATTGGTTTGTTTTCCTGGCTGTCCATGGTATCCTCAAAAGTCTTCTCCAGCACCAAAGTTCCAAGCGTCAATGATTTTTCTATCTTGCATCTTCAAAGTCCAGCTTTTGCATCCATGGAGTGTCATGGGAAAAACCATTGTCCAAATGATTCTAATCTTTGTAGGTATAGAAATGTCACGGCATCTAAATATCCTTTCCAAGGCCTTCATTGCAACCCTACCAAGTGCTAGTCTGTGGTGTATTTCTTGACTGCTGGATCCTTTACTGTTGATCATCAATCCTAAAAGGCAGAAGCTATCTACCACTTCAGTGTCTTGGGTATTGAAAAATATGGGTATTGAACAATAAATACATAAATAAGTGAAAACCAGCTGGAGGACTGATGTTGTGCGGTCCTGATCTACTGTTTTCATTCATTCACATTTTAAAAACACAGCATTGGCTGCTCTTCTTACATCAGTGAGATTTGCCCAATGAAAATGGAATTAAACTTTTATACTCCAAGCAGTCAAAAGACTGTGGCATAGATCCAAAGCTATTTTCCATGTGCCCATTTTTCACACCCTGTATGGATGTGGGGTTTCCCCCCTTTCAGTTGGAGGCCTTTGTGCCATATAATGAACTACTACTTTTCTCTGAAGTTTCCAACGTGCTTTGGCGTGAGTAGTTTTGAGAAACGCAAGCACAAAGCTGTCTTGGGTGCATGGAAATATGTGTATAGATCTTTGGATCTGGAATATGCTTCCATATTCTTATTCTCCCTGTGCATAATGTTATCACCATGAATGACTTTGGTTAGTTCAGTGTTTATGTGACTGCACAGAACAGTGCTATGATCATGAAACATATAAAAAAAGCCTGGAAGGGCTAGAAACATAATCCTGTGGAAAAAACCTAATGATTAGGTGTTCTTTATGTGCAGTTACATCTCACGACATCAGTACCACTTAATCCAAGCCACTTAAGGCCAAGCTCAAATCTCTTTGTCAACATATTTTTTTTCTGTGAAAGCAAAATTAAGGTATCCAATAAAGATGGCTGCAACAGCTCTTCAAACTTGCATCACGTGCTGTGGAAAAGTAGTTGCTGCTTATAAAAATACAGTTTCCAGCTACCGTATTTACCTGAATCCAAGACTGGGGTTTTTCCAAGTGTTTGAATGTTAGAAATCGGGGCCTCGTTTTAAATTCAGAGACCTCTCCCTTTTGGGTAAATACAACTTGTATTTTTAAAGGGGGTTGTCTCAAATTCTGTTGAGCTAAATACAGTAATTGAATAGTTAGATGGCCCAGCACTTAATGTTTTTAAAAGATTTATCAGAACTTTGGACTGAAGACGAGAAGCAGAGGAGCAATTCCAAGGATAATGGAATCAGGCATGTTACCACTTCTTCAATGACTGTAGCCATAAGCAGACTTTCAAGCTGATACTATATATATACTCACTGGCAAGAGAACATGTCCTACTATAAGGCCATTTTTTTTTTTTTTTACAAAGCCCTTAAATATTATAGCTAGCTTCTGAAATTTATTGGTAACAGAATCAGAATTGTTGGACATAATTTCTGATTCTGTTATGGATGCATTTTGCACATTTCAGACACTATCTGTAATATTTAAGGGTTTTGTAAAAATGTAATACGAGATGATCTCTGATACTAATACAAATATTTATATACCGCTTTTCAACAAAAGTTTCCCAAGTAGTTTCTACAGAGAAATTATATATAAATAAGATGGCTCCATGTCCCCAAAAGGGCTCACAATCTAAAACAAACAAACACATAAGATAAACACCAGCAACAGTCACTGGAGGTCCTGTGCTGGGGGTGGGAGAGGGCCAGTTGCTCTCCCCACTAGACATAAGATAAACTGGAATTCGCATCACAAAGCCAGGTTTGTGTGTGGAGTGAGTCCAAGACTTTCGAGGAGACTTTGAGGTAAGTTTGGCTGTCATGTGAACGCGCACACTCTCTTCTGAAGGAGATTCAGGGTAGAATCCCTGCGTGTAAATGCTCCAGGAGAGTTCCATCTCCAGGTGCCGCTGTTTCATCTGGTACATGGGATCAGGCTTTCTCAGTGGTCACTCTTAGGTTGTGGAATGTGCACCCTGTGGGTATAAGAGGCTTACTATCTTTAGAGGCCTTCAATAGAGTCCTAAAGACCCATCTTTTCAGCACAGCTTTTAATAATATTTAATCGGTTTTAAAAATGAGTTTAATGTTACTATTTTAACTGCTTTTATTTTATGTTTTGGTTTAATTTTTTTTAATGTGAACTGCCCTGAGCCATTCTGGGATGGGCAGTATATAAACTGAATGAATGAATGAATGTAAATTTAAAAAATATGATTGAGATGGCTTTTTGTTTGGCCCCAAAACAGACCTAGAAATGAATACATTTCAAAACTAGAATTGTCATCGCCTATCCTGGACATAGAATAGAGACATTTCAGTATCCCTAAGGCAGCAACAGGCGTGGGCCTGCATCTGCCCGTTCTCTTCCTGGTCCTTTTACCACCCGCATTCCCTAGCTCCTTTGCCAAAGGCATAGGCAAAAATAAACAGATCATTTTTCTATATAGCTTTGGACAATTTTCTGCATAGCTGTAGAATGCAGATTACACATTTTGAAAGGGGGTTACTCTGTTTTAAAAACGGCAGCTTCAAGAGGAGGCGATCCAAACCTATTTCTAGAAAGAGAGAGAGAGAGAGAGAGAGAGAGAATGGCCAAGGTTTTTGGGTGCCACCAGTGTTTTCATTAACACCACCTCACTGCCCTGCAGGAGCTGTCAGGAAAAAACTGCAGAGAGTGGTTGGCAGCGAATCCAGAATCTTCCAGATGCCCCTGAAACATTGGGAATGGGGGAGGGTCCGGGTTGCTGTAACGAGTCTCCAGTGGCAAAACATATGCTTTGCACGTGTGTCCCAGATTCAGCCTTTCCCCTCTCCAGTTTAGAAAGATCTTAGATAGCAAGGCGAGGTGAGTGAGGGGTGAGGCTCATTTGTGGATGGGGCTGCAGTGGTCAAGCACTACTTGCTGCCCTCTGTGCCAAAGGCACACAGGTTCAGTCTCTGGTATCTCCGGGTAAAGCTGGGCAAGGCCGCAGTCTGGAACTCTGAAGAGCCTTTGCCAGTCGAGGTAGACAGTATTGACCTAGCTGAAGTGCAAAACCTGAGGAAAGTGCAGAAGTGGGCAACCAAGGGGATCAGAGTCCTGGAGCACCTTCCTTATGAGGCAAGGCTACAGCACCTGGGGCTTTTTAGTATAGAAAAGAGGTGACTGTGTGGAGACATGATAGAGAAGTGTACAAAATTATGCATGGAGCAGAGAGAGTAGATAGAGAGAAATTTTCTCCCTCATGAGAACCAAGGGTCATCCCATGAAACTGAAGGCTGGGAGGTTTAGGACAGACAAAAGGAAGGTACTTTTTCATACAGTGCATTATTACTCTGTGGAATTCTCTGCCAGGGGATGTGGTGATGGCCACCAGCTTGGGCGGCTTTAAAAGGGGCTTAGATAAATTCATGGAGGCCAGGTCTATCAATGGCTACTAGTCTGATGGCTATAGGCCACCTCCAGCCTCAGAGGAAAGATGCCTCTAAATACCAGTTGTAGGAAAGCAACAGCAGGAGATGGGGCATGCCCTCACCTCTTGCCTGTGGGCTTCTCAGAGGCATCTGGTGGGCCACTGGGGGAAAGAGGTTGCTGGACTAGATAGGCTTCCTTGGGCCTGATCCAGCAGGGCTGTTCTTATGAACCAGTGGCAACCAACCTAGTAGGTAGTAGTGACATAGGCATTGTGGAAGAAGGGGGACAAATGTTCCTGGGCCATGAAGGTCTAGGGACTGCCGCCCCCCCCCGCCACTCCCATGGATGGCACTTCTGGACCTAACTACGCCCACATGTCCATGTCAGAAGCACATCAACACAGGGGGTGTGGCCAGCATTGAGTCCAGAAGTGCTGCCGGTTATGAGAATTGTAGTCTTTGTCTAGTACCAGGGGGCTTCACACAGGCCCAATAAACAATTAGTCTGGGGGCTGCCACTGGCCCCTGGACCTTACAATGAAAAATGCTACATCATGCAGCAGTAGAAGCAAAAAAATATTCTAGCGGCTTCTGTGATGTTACCTTTTTTCTAAAGCTTTTACTAGACTAACTCCTCCAATTCAGCAGTTTTACATCATTTTGCACATCCGTGAGGGAAAAGGGTCTTTTTCAAGGTCTGATGCTCACCGTCGAGTTCAGAAGGTCCCAAAGGAACTGCATAAAATTAAGTTAGGCAAGAGGAGAAAAAGTGTTTTGAAACCACATTTATTTTTCAAAGCAGAGATATTTCTGAACCAACCCTTTCCACTTGTAAATATATCACTTCTTCTCCCCCCCCCCGCCCCCGTTGACATAATAATTTGCTTTGAAACATGCATCGCTTTGCTTATTACCACCAGACCAGGAATCTCCCCAGGGTCAAGAACCGGTGAAACGGATTTGCAAAATATGCAGCTTTCCTAGACTGCTGAGTTACTTTTCTTTCTGTCATGTTTCCAGACCTCAAGAATTGCTCAGTCTGATGAAGATAAAGAAGGTGGCTGGGATGCCTGGGGTGCATGGAGCGATTGCTCGCGGACCTGCGGCGGCGGGGCGTCCTACTCCCTGCGGAGGTGTTTGAATGGCAGGTTGGTGGTTCATGCTACACTTTAAAAAGTTATGAATGATGCAAACCAGGGGAGGGTTATTCATTCTGTCTTGCAACTCGCGACCTGAGCCCCATGCATTGAAATGTGTTTCCGTACAAGGGAATTTTAAACCAGTGTAAAGAAGAGATTACAATACATAAGGATGAATCACAAAATGTCTCCAAAGGCCATGAAGGCCTTTTATTCCAATCTCTGGTTCAGTGCAAGAAATGTCCAGATGGCCGTCCAGCCTCTAAAACACACAACTCAGTTTGCTCGGTTTTGCGTTTGCACAACAGTGTTCTTGCACATCTGCACCACCCTGACATTCCGCCACATGCGTAAGGAGGTGGAGCAGGTCATCTGCTGCATCCTGTGTCGATGTCAGCACCGAAAATACTGAAACGATTCTCGATCCTGTGGTTATAGTTTAACTGATTAGGTTTACTGCCTTGAATGAAAAGGATTGATCTGATGGTTTCAGATACTGGACCATAAATGGGGCCCTCCCTGTGTGGGGCCTGGGGTAATTGCCACCCCTCTCCACACCCACACCCACCCGTACCATTAAAAAAAAAGCCCTTGTCCTGGAGTGGCCAATCTCTGCCTTCCCATTCCTCACCCTTTACTGCCCTCTACCGCTTCCTTTCCGGCTTCCTGTCCCACCTGGGCAGAGCCTCTGTGCTTGGCCTCCCCATACACAGAGGTATGGATCACAGCCCGAATGCTTTGCTCATGAATAACTGGCTTGGCACAGTTCAGAGTTCTCTATTATTCATCGTGCAAATCATTTGTCAGAGCAGGCTGCTGGTAAACTATATCACATTTTGGTGCATAATAGTTCAGAAATGTCTTAACAGGTTGGGACTTTGCACAGATGTGGACCTAATAGCAAAAGCTGTAACTGCCTCATCAGTCAGTCACACTGTCCCAGTTGTCTTCCAAACAGCATTAAATCTGAGAAGCAATAACACATATCCAGTATTCAGGCAAATAGTTTACGGGAAACAATCGTTTTTTAGTGTTCCTTTCGCTTAGTCATGGCATTCAAATCTTGTGTTTTTTCCTCAGGAACTGTGAAGGGAGGAATATTCGATATAAAACCTGCAGCAATAATGTGAGTCTGTTCTATCGTTTTGTTGTGCCGTTCTTGTTTCTCCCAATCACCTAACTGTAAGGTTTCAGACATCCTTCTTGCTTAAAAAAAGAAAGAAAGGAAAAAGCAAATGGTAGAAATACAGGAGTAATGCAGTCTCTCCAGGTCACCCGAGAGACTAACCTGGTTGCCAAAAATACTAAAGGCAGTTTCTGGACTATGCACAAGGGCAGCCCTACAAAGAGTGCATTCCAGTAGTCAAGTACAAATGGATTTGCATCCATTTATGCAATTTCTTATGCAAGCAGGAGAGAGAACTCTCATGACACTTTCAAACTGCTAAATCACCTCTCTGTCCTTTTGTTTTTCCATTGCTCTTTACTGCTCTGCCTTCCATCTTTTCAGGTATCCTCCCACAGCTGCGTAAACAGTTTTAATGCAGGGTCAGCCCTAGGGTTTTTGCCTCCCTCTCTCAGCCGATAAGTGCGGACTCCCGGCTTTAACCTGCTCATTTGTGAGGCTGAATGATCTGCCTGCGCGGATGACCAACAAATGACTAGCCCATGCGGGTTTGAGGATACAGTGGGTGAGAGTTCCCAGTCTATTATGAGGGCAAAACTCTTAACATTTCAGAGAGGATATGATGCTGCTGTTGATCTGGAAATCCAGTCTGAGACCATTTCTTTTGGGAAATGAATGCTGAGTCAAGAGAGGGAGTGCAGCTTATGAGACTAGCTGTTTGTTGGGGGTTGAGATGCAATGAGCAAAGAAGGCTCTGTATTTTGGGGTGCAGAATGTGCAGGCCCTTTAGCGGGGTGCAGGGTACAATATTACATATTGCATTCTTACACCACTGTGCAGTACTTCAGGGGCGCAATGCAAGAGGGAGAGAGAGAATAATGGGCAGTGCTATATTCGGGCACTCTTTAGGCGCCCCCAAGAATTGGTGCCCTAGGCAACTACCTGGGTCTGCCTAGTGGAGGGGCCAGTCCTGTTTGAGTGAATACGACCACTGAGCTGCTCATCTTAGAGCATGACTCGAGCAGCCTTACCATGATGCAACCATTGTGTTTGTCAAAGATCTGGAAACGCTCTCTGTGTGCCTTTGCGAATGCAGTCCATAAAATAAATTGCTTGCGGTCTACTTCTTGTCCAGCACGGAACTGTCTGGTAGTGGCTCTGTGGAATGTCTCCCACATCTTTCCCCAGGATTTTGTTGCTTTTGTATCGTTTACTTTTTGTTGGGAATGGGCTTTGCTGATTCACATTGCTCTGAAGCCGTCTGCAGCCAAAACGTGCACAAGAGCCAGAGAGTCGGAACGGGAGGCCAGGCCAAGAGTTAATCCAAAGTCAGAATCAGGAATGTGTGCTGGGCTGGAGCCTGAGAAATGAGATTGTGCCATCAGCAGGATGGGACTGCAAGCCAAGAGAGCAAGTCTAAGCAAGATAGGAAGGAAGACAAAATATCAGGTACAGGAATTAAAGCATTAGGGCGGTGTCCGGAAGCTTTCCGGAGCAGAAAGTAGGGGGAGATGCAAAAGCAGGCTCCGCCCAGTTTTCTTATGGCAGTTTCATGCATGTGCTCTTTCCTGAAGCCGTTGTGTGTTACCTTTGCAATTACCCCAGGGATCCGCACTAGATCTCTGCTTTCAGCTAGAGTAGCACAGTAGTGTGTGTGTAAAGGATCCTCTTTCAATGCGCCACTGATCATTTAAAAGGGCAAAGTGCCAGGATCTGGTAGCCATGTACTCAGTGCCCAAAGCTGTCTTTCAGGAGCAGGGCCCCCACCCGGGGCCCCCACTCCCTTAACCCTCATTAAAATTACCTGAAAGGGGGTCCCGCACGGGCTGATTTGCCCCAGGCCCTGCAACCCTCCAGGACTCCCTAAGGACAGCCCGGTTAGTGCCCCTTTGCTAGAAGAGGGAGCTGCTGATCTGCTGTCCATTGCTCTTGAGCACCACCAGTGCAGATGGTCAGGCAGAAGTACTGCAGCTGGTTCGGCACCTGTTAGGCGGCACAAGGGGTCAGTAAGGTCTCACCTGGCCCTGTAGAGGCTGGCTGCTCAGTGTGTGAATGTCTCTCACGAGTACAGAAAGACAAAGCCAATGTTTGTTTGCAGAACTCATAGTTCACCTTTCTCTTTAAGAAGCCCTCAAGGTGACTTCGAAAAATGCATACAGAACATCGGTGGTTGCAGAAAACAGCATAAGAAAGTCTGTAAGCTAAGAAAGGAAAGCAATAACTGTAACAGAGCAGCAGGTTGTCTAGGTAGGCAGTTGGATGGGTGGCTACATGTGAGCATTATCTAAGACATTCCTCTTAGGGGATGGGGCTGTAGCTCAGTGGCAGAGCATCTGCTTTGTATGCAGAGGTTTCCAGGTTCAGTCTCAGGGAGCATCTCCAGGTAGGGCTGAGAAAGACTCCTGCCTGAAACCTTGGAGAGGTTGCCAGTCTGTAGACCAGACTGAACTGGATGTTCTGATGTTCTGACACTGTATAAGGCAGCCTCTTGTGTTCATTTAGAGCCCTTTAGGTGAAAACAACACTCTGAACTGAGCTGGGGACAAACTGGGAACTAGTGGAGATGTCTTTAAAACACGGCTGCGTTTTGACGTGTGGCAGTCAGTACCAATTGGTCAGTACTAGTTCCGCATCTGTGCAGAACTCAGTAATCCGGCTGTGGCGTTCCACACCTGTTGCGGCTTTCTAAACACTTTTCAAAGGCAGCCCTGCACACAGCACACTACAGTAATCCAGCCTGGATGTTATTATTAAAGCATGAATAACTTGACAAAGGTCATCTCTCTTTGAGAAGGGATGCAGCTGGCACATGAATGGTAGCTGATGAAAGGCACTGTGAATCTGCTACAGCACCCCTGACAGATGACCATCCAGTCTCTGTCTGGAAACCTTCAGTGAGGGAAAGCCCACAACTGCATGTGGCAGATGGTTCCACCGTCAAACAATTCCGGCAGTTAGGAAATTCCTTTTAATGGCTAGCCTGAATCTGCTTCCTTGTATTTTCAACCCAGTGGTCCTAGTCCTGCCTTCAGAAGCAACAGAGTAGAAGTCTGCTCCTTCTTCTATCTTGAAAGGGGCTAGAAACTTGCATTTTTTAAGGAAGCTGATTTCAGTGACCAAGGCTTCATTCAGTGGCTGTTCCACACCTCCATGGAACTGTAGCACAGAATGCTGCTCATGAATGCCATAATGCCCCTGGACTCAGTGGCTGTATGCTGTTCTAAAATAGGACCGTCACACCCTCCAATAGGAAGTTTGGTTTGGTGGGTGTATTGAGTCATTTTAATCTCCCTTCAAGCTGGCCAACTCCTCCCCCACTTTTACAAAGCTGTGTGGTGCCAACTGGCTCCTGCTACAAGACAGCACAAGGCTTGTAAAAGAGAGAGAGAGAGAGAGACCTTGAATTGCTAAAATTCTCCTCCCACCCTTCTTTGGATGGGATTTATAATAATGGATCATACTGCTGGCACAAGGCAGTGGAACAAACCCTTTAGAGAGCAGCATCCAATGCATGCAAGACTTGGATATCGGATACAGCTCCTATTTGCCCACTTTTGAAAAGAAGACCCACCCGTCTCAGTACCACTTCATTTTGTATTGCTGTCTGCGAACTAAATTCATAGCTACTTGCTGCCAGGCTCTTAGGCAAAGCATGGGCAGTACATGAACTGTTGTGGGAGGTGGAGAGCTTGGTCTGGTGGCAGCAAGCGTGAATTGCACCCTTTGCTAAGCAGGGCCTGCCTTAGTTTGCATTTGAATGTGTGACTACTTGTGAGCAGCGCTGTAAGGTATTCCTCTTAATAACTCAGTGGGAAAGCATTTGCTTTGCATGCAGAAGGCCCCAGGTTCAGCCTAGCATCTGCAACACAAAAACCCAAAACCTTGGAGAGCGCCTGCCTGTCAGTGTAAAGCTGTGGTTCCCAACCCTTGGTCCTCCAAGGGTTTAACTACAAGTACTCCAAGGGCTGAACTACAACTCCCATCACCCCCAGCCACAATTTGTAGTTCAACAACAACAACAATTTATATAACGCTTTTCAACAAGTTTCCAAAGCAGTTTGCATAGAGAAATAATAATGAAAGATGGCTCCCTGTCCCCAAAGGGCTCACAATCTTAAACACACATCAAAAACCTAAGATAGACCCCAGCAACAGTCACTGGAGGGGTACTGTGTGGGGAGTGGATAGGGCCAGTTGTTCTCCCCCTATTAAATAAAGCGAACAGCCATGTTAAAAAGGTGCCTCTTTGCCCAGTTAGCAGGCAGTTGGAGTACCAAAGGTTGGGAATCCCTGGTGTGGACAATGCTGGACTAGATAGACCAAAGGTCTGACTCAGTATAAGGCAGCTTAGGAATATAGGAAGCTGCCTTCTACCGAGTCAGACCATTGTTCTATTTAGCTCAGTATTGTCTACAAAGACTGGCAGTGGGGCTGCTTCAAGGTTGCAGGCAGGAGTCTCTCTGAGCCCCATCTTGGAGATGCTGCCAGGGAGGGAACTTGGAACTTCCTGCATGCAAGCATGCACAGGTGTTCTTCCCAGAGCGGTCCCATCTCCTGACCGGAATTTCTTAAAGGGCTCACACAGAGTCTCCCATTTAAATGCAACCAGGATGGACCCTGCTTAGCAAAGGGGACAATTCATGCTGGCTTCCACAAGACCAGCTCTCCTCATCCTCTCTATGTTCCAGCTCTTCCTATCTATGTTCAGCACATTATTTGCATGTGCAGGTTACGTTCGTTGTTCTCCAACTGCGATGTTTTGCAATGAGCCTGAGGCCTAAGGGAGTGGAACTTGGCTTTTTGCCTGCCACCACCACCCCCCCTTGCTTGAGATCAGCATCACCTTTCATGATGTTAAGTTCTTTCTGTTCCAAAACACCTAGATGAGCATATCTTGTGTCATTTTAACGTGTGCCATTTCCAGCTCTGAGAGTCTAAACCACGCCTGGGGAGGGGCCAGAGCTCAGTGGTAGAGTGGATGGTTTGTGTCAAGGTCACAGGTCTTGTCCCTAATATCTTCCGGTAGGGCTGGGAAATAACCCTCTGGGTAGTGCCTCTGGGTACAGTTGCTGGGTAGGATGGAGCCCTCTGACCTAGCGGACGCGTAGCAGGCGATCACTGCCCGTGCCTCCCACCTTCTTTTTCACTCATGTATGGACACAACATGGGAGCACACCCAGCTCCTGAACTCGGGAAGGGCATCTGTCCTCCCAGTTTCTGACCGTGTGAACAGGCCATGGATGGAAGGCCGTTTCGTCTGCTCAAGAGGGAGGGGTTATCACTGATCCCACCCACACCCACACCACTTCCCTTTGCAGCTCTCCACGGTCGTGCCACCAAGTTCTGATGGGTCCCAGCCATCAGTAACACATTTTAAGGGAACATGGGAGGCTGAGGGTGGGTGGGTGGAGGATCAGTAAAAGTCTGCGCAACAATGAAAGGACTTTCCGTCAATGGGAGGAGAGCTGGTCTTGTAGTAAAGGTGAAGTGTGCCGTTTCGACTCCTGGCGACCACAGAGCCCTGTGGTTGTCTTTGGTAGAATACAGGAAGTGTTTGCCATTGCCTCTTCCCACGCAGTATGAGATGATGCCTTTCAGAATCTTCCTGTATCGCTGCTGCCTGATATAGGTGTTTCCCATAGTCTGGGAAACATACCATTAGGGATTCGAACTGGCAACCTCTGGCTTGCTAGTCAAGTCATTTCCCCACTGCATAGCAGGCATGAATTGTCCCCTTTTCTAAGCAGGGTCTATCCTGGTTTGCATTTAAATGGGAGAGTACACTGTAAAATAATCCCCTTCGGAGATGGAGCTGCTCTGGGAAGAGCTCCTGCATGCTTGCAGGCAGAAGGTTCCAACTTCCTTCCTGGCATCTCCAAGGTAGAACCAAGAGAGACTCCTGAATGCAAATTTGGAGAAGCCGATGCCAGTCTGTGTAGACAATCCTGAGTTAGTTGGACCAATGGTCTGACTTTGTATAAGGCAGCTTCCTATGTTGCTATGAACTTGGGATATAACTCAATATGTTTTATGGCTATAGTGACCAACTATTGACCAAGTTTATTTCAGTGCCAGAATTATGTTGTCATTTTTTAAAATTTATATCTGCCTTTCCCCCTTGATTTTCCCTGACTCGTGCTTCAAATTGTAGATTTAAATCACCTTGATTTAAATCAATCCACCATGCTACCTGCTTGTTTCTAGGCTCGTTACCTACTGCTAGAAGAGCATTTCCCAACAAGTAAGGATTGTATCTGCAAAAACTGATAGCTCCTTTTCAAAAGCAAGCAAGCAATCAGACCCAATTGCTGAGTGTAGAAAAACAGAAGAAATTAATGAGACTGTTCTGTATACATATTTTTGTAAGAAACCAGACTACTGATTTAAGACTTTAAGTATTCAAGGAATGTTGTCTTATTGGTAGTCTCCACCCCTGCCATATGGAAATGTATGATCTTCTTTGCAATGGTTCAGATTCTGATGTCTAGATTAGAGGCTGATAGGAGAAGGGGAGATGTTCTGTTCTTTATCAGAATTGGTCAGTATTCTTGGGCAGAGCCAAAATATCCCTCCCTTGTGACCCCCGATTTCCAGTCATTGAAATTATGAAGGCATTTCAATTGCCGCACTGCTGCGTTTCTCACATGGCTATCAAGAACTAGAGGCTGTTCCTCAGAGGTAGAGCATCTGCTTTGCATGAAGAAGGTCCCAGGTTTTCACCAACATTTCCAGGTAGGACCGGGGAAAAAATCCTGTCTGAAACCTTGGAGGGCCGCTGCCGCTCAGAGTAGACAATACTAAGCTAAGTGGATCAATGGTCTGATTCAGTAGATGGCAGTTTCCTATGTTCCTAACTAGAGCCAAGTTGAAATTTGGGGAAGTGTTGGTTGGTGGAGATCTTTTCTACACCACTGTCTGGTTTGCAGCTGGTAGCAGTTCCCCTGGTGGGTATCTGGTCTTGGGGTAGCAAGCATGAATTGTCCCCTTTGCTAAGCAGGGCCCACCTTGGTTTGCATTTGAATGGAAGACGTGTGTGAGCATTGCAAGATATTCCTCCGGGGGATGAGGCCATAGCTTAGTGCAGGGTTTCTTAACCTTGGGCCCCTTTTCTTAACCTTGGGCCCCCAGATGTTGTTGGACTACAACTCCCAGAATCCCCAGCCACAGAGGCCATGTCTGGGGATTCTGGGAGTTGTAGTCCAACATCTGGGGGCCCAAGGTTAAGAAGCCCTGGCTTAGTGGAAGAGCATCTGCATGCAGAAGGTCCCAGGTTCAGTCCCTGGCTGTATCTCCAGGTAGTGCTGGGAGACACTCCTGCCTGTAACCTTAGAGATCCACTACCAGTCACTGTAGACCAGAGATTCTCAAGGTTAGGTCCCCAGGTGTTATTGGACTTCAACTCCCATGATCCCCAACCAAAGGCCACAAGGGCTGGGGATTATGGGAGCTGAAGTCCAAAAACATCTGGGGACCCAACGTTGAGAATCCCTGGTGTAGACAATACTGAGCTACACGGACCAATGGTCTGACTCTGTAAAACAGCTTCTTATATTCCTATGAGGCAGAAATGTTCCCTTTTCCAGCTGTTGGCCACCATTTCCCACCTCCCAGAATTCCCCTCCGAGTGGTGCTTCTTAGCATTCTTCTAAGGGGAATTGCATAAGTGGAGAAATGATGGCCAACAGCTTGCAGTCTTTCTGGTCTCTTATAAGCCTACTTTTGTCAATGTTGCTTTTCAGTACCTAGCAACTTGTTTTGGTGCTCCTTATCTTGCTGTTTTTATGTATTGCTCTTTTTATGTGGGTGTATTCAATATCTTGTTTTTTACCGGGAGTATTTTATCTTGCTTTACTGCAGATCATAAGCCACATTTGGTGATTGCCAATAGAATAGGAAGATGACTTTCCCCCCTGAATAATAGTGTATATAGCTGTGCAGAATCAATTATCTGCAAATGTAGTTTTGCTCTGTGACGGGTTACTCTGCTAAATTCCAGGCAGAGAATACAAATGAAGCCCGGATTAATATGTATGTCATTTTAATGAAAAGAACTAAAATCTTTTTACCATGAAATCGATTTCATCTGGATTTGTAAGAGGATAATAGTAAAGTTCAGTAGAGTCAATTGGAATAAGTAGCTCCTAGAATAATATTAACGATATTTCAATCATAAAATGAATTTGTGGTTACCAACTCAAGCCTTTTCTTTGGTTTGTTAACCAATGCCGTTCACCTGCACACTTTTAAAATAGAAATATATGTGTGCCTTAAGATGTTTTTATGGATATCTCAGCAAAATGAACTACATAAGCTATTCCTTATATGCTGCCCAATGAGATTTTTCAATCTTTCTTAAGCCCTGTGTTTTATATTTCCATTTCTATATATACTGCTACATTCTAATGCTATGATGTGCAGAATATGGAAGTGTTTAAGATAATCCTTTAGAGTCCTATTCATAGAAAAAAAAACATTATTTAGGCCATTTCCGCATAAATTTTATGTTCCTCTATGCCAAGAAGTCAGTTGTATGTTTGCCAGTATGACTTGCTTCCATTTAGGAAAAAAATAAAATAGAAATCATTGTATTAATCCACATTTCTCCCATAAATTTGTACCTTCATTTATACTCTTTGTTCTTGTGCCTTTTCAAACTCAACTCCTTATGCCAGTAATTACACGCTAATTGTGCCCCAGTCCTAATTTCCCTCTCTTGTAATGGTAAGGGACCTTCAGCCTTTTTTTTGTTACAGGACCCACCTTTACCCCACCCTGTAAAATGGGGCGGACTTCTGATTGTTTCAAGTCTTAGATATATTCTTTTACTCTGTGTAGATCTGGCTCTTCTCTCTCAGATCAGCCAAGTAGTAGTACCTTTTGTCTACAGCAGTTCAGGCTCCAGCTTCAGGGACTTGTACAGTTGCGGAACACTCTTTCCTGTTCTAGATTGCAAGGTAGCCACCACCCATAGTCGAGTTGGCCCCCAAAAATTCAGTTTCTGAGGGGAGACACCAAATGTTGCCTTGCCCCTGGAGAGGGCCAACCCCCTTTCAGAACTGACACTTGCAAGCTTTGGAAGTGGTGCAGGGGGCGAGGAGGAGGAGGAGGAGGAGTTGCCAGCAGCCTCCTCTTCTCACCTGGTGTGTCTTGCAACCTCTGCAAAGAGTGTGAGGAGAGGCATTCCTTGCAGAGTTTGCAAGGGTCAGATGGGTCATGGAGAGCTGCTCTGAGGAAGGTCAGGGGAGTGTATCTTGTGTCCTGCTGATGCCCCCATCAATCTGCTGCCTGAGGCAACTGCCTCGTTTTGCCTCTTGAAAGGGCTGCCATGGCCTGCAGTGGCAGCTGACAATCCCGTAGAGGCCCTTTGATAAGCAATGATGTTGAAGCTGTAAGACATTTCTGCCCTCCTCTTGCTACGTCCCTATATACTACTCTAGCTATGCGCATGTAACTGAAATAATGGTGTATTCTTCCCTTGTGTGCTCCTTCTCTTCCCTTTCTTTGTTGTGACACTTGTGTCACTATTGGGATTGTAAGCCCCTCAGGGCAGGGACCTTTCCTCTTCCTTGTAAAGCACATGGGTGGTGCAACATTACTGCATGCATGCTTTGATAAATGTGCAGGCTGTTTCATAATGGAAAGAGCATTCCATTGAAAAAATTGATCATTTTTCTGCACTCCCTGCCTTCAGGACTGCCCTTCGGATGCTGGTGACTTCCGTGCTCAGCAGTGTTCAGCCCACAATGACGTCAGGTATCAAGGACATCTCTATGAATGGATCCCAGTGTACAATGATTCCAGCTCTCCCTGTGCCCTGAAGTGCCAAGCTTTGGGGAAACCTTTGGTAGTGGAGCTGGCACCCAAAGTTCTGGACGGTACTCGTTGCAATGCCAAATCACTGGATATGTGCATCAGCGGGATATGTCAGGTATGGTGGCATTTGTAAATCTCCCTCCAACCCTGTAGGACTTTTCACATGGTAAACACATAAAGCTGTCGTATGCTGAGTCAGACTGTTGGTCCATCTAACTCAGTAAGGCCGTTCACATGATTAGAATTTGGGTAAGACAAGTGCCCTACTATAGTGATCAGCCAGCCCCTTAAAGAGTTAACTGGAAGTGAACCCTGCCCTGACTGACCGACTGGTGAACACCAGAGCTCAGCAAATCAGCACACCAGGTGGGTGGGACCTAGAGAGCTATGAGGAGGAATAGAAGGTTCCTTTGTTAGAAGAAGCAGGCTGGGGGTGAAAGCAGGACATGTGGCCATGGAGTTTGGCTGCAGAAGGATGGCTGCAGATCTTGGAAGATAGGACTGCAGGAGCTTGATTCTCAACTACGTTTTGGTGAGTTCAAGACAAAGAAAGCCAGGGCTTTGGCTTCAGGAGTTTAGTCTAGGGAACAGTCTGTTTAGTCAGATTTCACGTTAGACTTTCAGTTTTCTTTTGTGTGTGCTTTGCATATTCCTGATATTGATATATTATTGTTTATCTGCAATGTAACTAAACTAAGAAACTCTAGACTTCAGCTATCCATCCAGGATATTGCAAAAGACTCTTAACTTTTTAAAAGTACTTTTATATTTTCCTACATCCCTATTCCATGCAACTAGGGTGCTTTTTGAAGTATTCCTATAACCACTGAGTGATTTTACCTGTAACTAAAACCTGAGAGCGCCTCAGACAGAAGCCGTTTGTAGGAGGGAAGGTTGCCAGCAGCCTCCTCATCTCTCCTCGTGCTTCTTGCAAGCTTTGTAAGGAGTGTGAGGAGAGGCGCGCCATGCAAAGTTTGCAAGGGTCAGATCAGTCCCAAAGAGCTGTTCTGGTGGTGACGGCTGAGACTCTTTTGCCATCTTGCTGGTGCCTCAATCTGCTATCTGAGGCAACTGCCTCAGCTTTCCTCATGAAAGGGCTGCCCCGTTCCCTCCCACGAGAAACACCCTTGTGTTTTGTGATACTTGAGTCTACAAACATGAGTTCTGCTCCCATTCTCTACATTTTCAAGCATATGCCTGAAACAAGCATACATCTTTAAAAAGGTAATGGCAGAGCAGCCCTGTGTTGTGAAATGTGTTTTTTTTCCAGTGTGTTGTAAGACATACAGAGCGATTCAAGTAAGTGGGAGAGAGATTGCACTTTAATCGTGCATCACTGTGCTTTGATGCATGCTTGCAGGTGATTCTGCTGTCTATATTTTCTGCTGCTGCTGCTGCTATACTGGTTATATACCACTTTTCAACAAAAGTTCTCAGAGCAGTTTACATAAAATAATAAATAAATGAGATGGTCCCCTGTTCCAAAACGGCTCACAATCTAAAGAGAAACATAAGTTAGAGACCAGCAACAGCCACTGGAGAGATGCTTTGCTGGGGGTGGATAGGGCCAGTTGCTCTCTCCCTGCTTAATAGAAGAGACCCACCACTTTCAATGGTGCCTCTTTGCTCGGTTAACAGGAGACTGCAACACAAGAGCTGGTCCTGTGGTAGCAAGCATGAATTGCCCCCTTTGCTAAGCAGAGTCTGCCCTGGCTTGCATTTGTTCTGCCTTGCAAGTATTCTGATATCTCTAGTAGTAGTAGTAGCAGCGGCACGAAGGAATGCCCTTCAGTTCTGAGTGTCATAACCTGTTTGCAGTGGCTCCGGAGAGTTCATACAGCTGGTTCTCATATCCACTAAGAATGTGGCAGGAAAGCACAGAATGGAAAGCACTATGACCAAGATAAGAGGTGGGGATTCCTATAGCCATGAACAGGCGCAGATTTTAAGAGGAATGCTTTAAGGGGTCCTTTTCACACAGTCAGGGTTTTTTTTTTTTTTTTTTTGCAGCCAGGCAATACATGGGAACTGTTCACTTATAAATCCTGACTCTCAGTTGCTGGTTTGATCCTTTAGTCCTGCAGCTACCGGTTTGCTGCCTGATGCTTGGTGTGGTCTGACCATAGCCTGCTGGCCTGATCCCTGAACCCTGATGGGTTGCCTGGCTCTCCCACTCCTGGCCTAGGACTTTTGCCCCCTAGCAACCAACCACTGCCCACTGCTTTAACTCCGGCCAATAGGCTTTGGGGTCAGGGGAGAGTAACTCGGTAACTTAGGGACATAGGAAACAGCCTTATACTGAGTCAGACCATCGGTCCATCCAGCTCAGTACTGTCCACACTGACTGGCAGCAACTCTCCAAGTTTTCAGGCAGGAGTCTCTCCCAACCCTACTTGGAGTTGCTGGAGAATGAACCTGGTCCCTTCTGCATGCAAAGCAGATGCTCTTCCACTGAGCTTTGGCCCCATCCCCTCAGGGGAATATATAACAGTGCTCACTTGTAGTCTCCCATCTGAATGCAAACCCAAGCAGACCCCTGCTTAGGAAAGGGGACCATTCATACCAGCTACCCCAAGACCAGCTCTCCTCCCTGCAGCCCAGATGGCACCTCTGTCCTGCAAAGTTTAGCCTGCAAGGTTTGCAGAGCACTTGGTGGTGCAGCCTAGTGGGAGACCCCATCCAAGGACCCCCTCGGCACCTGCATCACCTCTCCATGGGTGTGAGCTTGTTAACACTTTTGAACATCAACTAGTTAAGAGCACTGGGAGGGGACGGTGTCCTGCTCTGGAAGGAACCTCTCCCACCCGGCAGGAGCCAACTCCGGCAAGCTGTGACTCATCTCCAAGTACTACTAATACCATTTCCTATTACACGATGTTCCTTTGGAGTGAGCTCTTGTGCATGTTAAAATTAGCAGTTCCAGGAAACAAGTGTTTAAAGCATCAGGGGGAAGACGGATCCAGAGAGATTCTGGGATACTTGGAAAGCTTTGCTCTTCTGCAGCGCGTGGCAGGGAGCGAGGAGGTGGAGTCGGGCAGTCCAAGGAGTGACGCTGGGCTCACGGTCTGACTTGGCGTGGCCGTCCTCGTGTGCTTATGAGGAGCCGCTTTTGTCCTGGTGGCCCAGAGGGACTCCAGCGGCTCCCTCTCCTCCCCAGCCCCGTCACATGGAATTCTCTGGTGCTTCTCGTTATAAACGCTTGTCAACAATTTAATCTTGTTTTCTTATTAAAAGCTTGTCTGAGGCCGGGCAGCAATCGGACAGGGGTCCCCAAATGCTGTTGTACTGTGTACTCACATCATTCCCCACCCTATTGCCTTTGACCCTTATAGCTGGCCCAAGGCCCTTGGGAGACCCTTGCTAACTGGGCCAAGGAACACCTTCCAAAGTGGTGATTCTCTTTATCTTAAGCAGGGGGAGAGCAACTAGCCAGTGGCGTAGGGAGGGCGTAGGTGGACCATGTTCTCCTGGTCAGTCCCCCGCTCCTGGCCATGGCACCGCACTCCCTGACCCAGCAGACCACGGGGAAGCTGCCCTTCCCTCGCCACTTAGCTGCCCTCTGTGCATGTTCAGAGGCCATTTGAGTGCCCAGCATGGCAGTGCTGTCCCGAGCACTCAAAATGGTGACTGTGCATGCACAGAGGCCAGCTGAGCGGCGGGGGCACGGCAATCTCCCTGCAGGCTGCTGGGTCAGGGACTGCTCCGCGGTGCCAGTGGAGACTGCCAGGTATCAGGCGAGGTGAGGAGAAGGGTCAAGCGAGGTGGCCCCATAAATGAGTGAGGCGGACCCGGAGGCTGGGCAGCATGGATTCCTGGGACCCATGTGCCCTGTTGCAGCTCCACCCTGGCAACTACCGGTATCTCTGTTCAACCGCAGAACCTCTGGAGGGTTGCGATAGGCCATCTGTTGAGTAATTTAGTCAGAACGTCAGCTGCTGGTTTTGGGGGACCACTCTGGACATATTTGTGGAGCAGCAGCATCATACAGATGGAAAGCCACAAAGGAGCAGGCGATGCCATGTTCTGGCATCGTCAGCCCACTTCATGTGGGTCGCCCTAGCCAAGGGCTGGAAATGGGAAATAGGCTGAGGACATCAAGTGTGAAGAAGTGGTGTGGTGGTGTGGTGTGGTATGCAGAAACAGGGTTGGCGTCCTCCAACCTCCGTGCCAGCCCCACATCGAAAGAGAGCCTTTTCTCTCCCTCTCGGTTTTTATACAGGAATAACGTTTTGCACCGAGCGTTATGGTTTTGCAATTAGTCTCCTCTCCGCAGAGCAGCTACCGCTCTGCTAAAGACTTGAACGTGCACAGCTCAAAGGCACTTGACACGGCTGATGAGCAGCGTAGGTGTGTACTTGCGGCGGGGTGGGGGGAGTGAGACATTTGGCAGAGAGTCCAGTGCTGGGATTACGACAACCTTACTCTGTATGCGCCTTGGGTTTTATGTGCTTTTAATGTCTTCTTCGCTCCGACCTACCAATCATTCCGGCACGTAGTAGCTCAGCTGCCTCTGCTCGAAGCCAACAGGTCACACCTAAGACGTGAGCCCCCCGTTTCCCTTCTGTCATTTATAGAAGAGGGGGGAAGGGGAGGCCTGTGCCGGCAGTTGGCAAAGGCTGGTGGCTTAATGTTTGCTACTGTATTTATAGCAACTTTCCCAAACTGGAGGGAAGCAGAGTGTTCCGCATTGCATAGAGCAGCCTTTAAAGCCTGTGTCTGCTACTTGGACTTCAGAGCAGCGGGCAGTTGGGTGAGGGACACAGTCAGCAAGCAGCAGGACAGAGTGTGCTGGGCACGGAGGCTGGAATGAGGTCCAGGAGATGTCCAGTGGAGCATAGGAAGCTGCCTGAGACGGAGTCCGACCCTGGGTCCATCTAGCTCTGTCGCTGTGCATATATTGGCAGAGAGGTGGAAGACCAGAGCTGCTTGGAGCCTCCCAGCTCTTAGAGGCATGGGGTTGTGTGGATGCATCCAACGTGGCGGCTCAGTTTTTCAAGTTACACTTCAGTCCCAATTCCGGCACGCTAATGTGGTGCAATGCATAGCAGCATAGGAAGCTGCTTCATACCAAGTCAGGCCATGGGTCCATCTAGCTCAGGATTGTCTACCCTGACTGGCAGCGGCTCTCTAAGGTTTCAGGCAGGAGCCTCTATCAGCCCTACCTGGAGATGCCGTCAGGGAGTGAACCTGCAATCTTCTGCATGCAAAGCAGATGTTCTGCCCAGGGGTGTAACTATAATTGAGCAGATGGGTTGAAAGAACCTGGGCCCCCAGCTCCTGAGGGCCCCACCCTAGCTCCACCCCTCCCTATTTTCTTCATTATCTCCCTCACTCCAAGGGGCTGCTGGGGAGAGGGGTGAACATGGGCCCCCTCTCCCCTAGCTACGCCCCTGGTTCTGCCTCTTGAGTTACAGCCCCATCTCCAATAGCTATAAGAGAATTACAACTTTACAGGGGGGCAGGCCTGGCATAGGAACATAGGAGGCCGCCTTGTATTGAGTTAGACCACAGGTCCATCTAGCTTTGTGTTGTCGATACTGGCTGGCAGCGGCTTCTCTAAGGTTTCAGGCAGGAGTGTCTCCCAACCCTACCTGGGACTTATTCACACATGGCTTCATGCTGCAGGGTAAATGTTGAGCGAAGCCACTTCGAAGTACGCTTGCGGCATTGAGGGAAGCAGCCCCTCCCCTCTGCTCTCGGGTTTGCTTGTGATGCAAGTTTACATGGCAGGCTTCCGTGTTTTCCTTCTGGCCAATGGAGAGGTGGGGAGAGAGAGATTACTAAAGAGTTATATCTAAAGAGAGTATCCCTCTTATCATGCTAATGATTCTACATCAGTGCCTCTCCCTATTTGCTCCGGAAAAAATAGAAAGTAGAGAAAAGGTAGCTTAAAACCAGCATTTTAAAAAACTGGAAATACACCGAGATAAAGTAGAGTTCACAAGACAAAGCCCGATTTGTGTGTGGAGTGGGTCCAAGGAATCAAGGATCTCAAAGGGACTTTGGGGTAGGTTTGGGTGGTGCACACACTCTCTCCCGAAGGAGATTCAGAGTAGAAGCCCTGACTGTAAAGCTAGTTATGAGACCTGAAGGCTGATACTCCCTTGGGGAACTGACATCTCCTTGGGAGTAAGCTAGTTTCTGAGGCCACAAAAGCCTCTCCCCTTCACAACGCTCACTATCACCAGACCAGCTCTCCTCTAGGGATGTGCATGCACCTCAGTTCGTGCACAGGTTCAGCGCCGAACTGGTGCACGGACCTCGGCTCGTGCACGGACCTCGGCTCGTGCACGGACCTCGGCTCGTGCATGGACCTCGGCTCGTGCACACCCCTACTCACCTCTGCGGATTCCTTTTGAATCTGTATCTTTTACCTGTGGCACTTTACTTCAGAAAGAGGTACTCGGCACCACGATCCTCATCATTCCTGTGAAACCAAGGCAGCCGACAGCTGTCACTGAGAGCAAGTGCACAGAAATGGAGATCCCATCCACATTTCAGTTTCAGTTCACAGGCCCGAGTCGGTTGCATCCTGACATCCACTTGGCACCAGCTGCCCAGAGCTTGGCAAAGGTTTTCACAGTGAACTCATCTAAATAAACATGTCACGCTGCTGATCCAGAGATCTTTGCCTCTGTGCCTGGGAGCAACAGAGACTTTGCTACAGAGGAAAGAGGACTTGCCCGCCTCGTTCCCAATGACTGCTGGTTTTGCTCATTTCTCGTCTCCAAATCTTTGGCAGATCACACAGCAACCCATCAAGCCTTTTAACACAAGCATGATTTCACTTCCATCTGTTTTCATAACACGGAAGGCCTTCGGACGGCTTGCTATGCTTCGCTGGTTCTCTCCCCTGCTCTCCACACCCATTCTAATAGAAATTTTTTTCCCCCGGGTGTGTGTGTGCTGCACATAATTTTTTGGCACCCATCTCCATAAGTCCTCTTTCCCCTCAGTCATTTGCATCTCACTTCTCACATGGATTCAAAGTAAACAAAGTCCTTATCAGAGGAAACGGAGACCATGGATTCTGCTCTCGGAGAGGGCAAGCTTGCTACTGTGGGAGTCAAACAGAGAAAGTTTCTGGGAAAGTTATTTGGGGGGGCCCTTGAGAGTGCGAGGCTCAGATCAGCCAGACCACTCAATCATGACTTTGTCTGCCACGGCCTGACTCCTGTTACCAAATAAAATATTTAGAGTTCCTACGTGAAAATTGGTCAAAGTTTTGGAAACTCTTCTGTCAGGAAGGTGGCTTAAAAGTGTCTGCTGAAGCCCAGTTTGTTACACACAGGCAGAGCAGTGTGGCTAGATGTGGATGGCCAGTGAATGACCAGCTCACACTGGTTTGCGGATACAGAGGGGGAGAGTTCCCCAGGCTATTATGGGGGCAAAACTGTCACACTTTGAGGATGAAAAGATGCTGCTTTTAATTTGGAAATCCAGTCTTGAGATCATTTCTTTTTGAAAACGAATGCCGAGGCAGGCAATTCATCCAGTTCATCCAAGGCAGGCAATTCAGAGCCAGCGTGGTGTAGTGGTTAGAGTGCTGGACTAGGACCGGGGAGACCTGAGTTCAAATCCCCATTCAGCTTATGAGCCTAACTGTTTCTTTAGGGGCTGAGGTGCAATGAGCAAAGAAGACTGTGTATTTTGGGGGGCAGGGGGCAGCCTTTCTTATTTCAGTCTTACACCATCATGCATCCCCCTTCTGGGGTGCAATACAAGAGGGGGAGGACGAATGCTGTCACTGTTTTTGTGCCCCCCAAGAATTGCTGCCCTAGTTGACTTCCTAGGTCTGCCTAGTGGATGGGCTTGCCCAGTTGCCCTGAGGAAACACCAGCTTGGGAAGGCATATAGATCAACATTTGTCACGAGTGGAGTCTGTATCTAAGCCAGTTTCCCAGCGTGTTCCTGGTTTCATATCTCTCTCTCTCGCTATGCTGTCGAATGGGCCACCAGCTCATTGACTTTATACGGAGCTATTATCCTTATCTTCTTGCTTGGAAGGAAGACCACTTGAGAACTGCGTGCTTAGACTAGTGCAAGCAAGTAAATAAACAATCAGCGCAAGGGGAACCTTGTGAATAAACGCAGTGCTGTCTTTCCAAGCAGTTGCCGAAGGACCGAATGCAAACTAACTCCTCACTTTGGACTCATGAGTCAAGTAACAGTTTTACTGTGACCGTAGAAGGTGTTCCACATTTTGCAGGCAGGCTTCTCTCTTGCTAAATAGCTTGCCAAAGTTTTACAGACTTTATTGCAGTCCTGGACGCTGTGCTCAGCGCACTTACTCTGGGTTTTGATGTTTCCCTGTCATCTGTGATCTCTTATGTGCTTCCCCCAACTTAAATGGCTCAGGGCGATTCACACAGAGAAATAACAAATAAATAAGATACACAAAATGGAACCCTGTCCCCAAAGGGCTCACAATCTAAAAAGAAACATAAGATAGACCCTCAGCAACAGTCACTGGAAGTACTGTGCTGGGGGTGGGTAGGGCCAGTTACTTTCCCCCTGCTAAATAAAGAGAATCACCACATTAAAAGGTGCCTCTTTGCCATGTTAGCAGGGGTATTTCTAGTCTGACCATGCTGTGGTCCTTGCTCTGCATCTTGAATGCCAAGTCAGATCATTCTGGAATTGGATCCCTGCTTGGAGAGCCCAAGTAGAGTTCAGAGTAGCCCAAAGAGGCCAAGTAAGTTTAAAGGTAAAGTGTGCCGTCGAGTCGATGTCGACTCCTGGCAACCACAGAGCCCGGTGGTTGTCTTTGGTAGAATACAGGAGGGGTTTACCATTGCCTCCTCCTGCACAGTAGGAGATGATGCCTTTCAGCATCTTCCTATATCGCTGCTGTCCGATATAGGTGTTTCCCATAGTCTGGGAAACATACCAGTGGGGATTCGAACCAGCAACCTCTGACTTGCTAGTCAAGTCATTTCCCCGCTGCACCGTTAGGTTTAGGATGCTTCAAATTAGGGTTGCCTATTAACACAAGTGTCCTACAACCCGGAGATCAGTTGAATCATATCTTCACTGTGCTTGCCTTTCCTTTTTCCAGAAGTGGGTTTAGGAGCACCACACCTTCCTGCCTGAAATGACTCTGCCCTTGCTGCCCCATATTCCCGCTAACTGGCTCCCAGAACGCATCTGTGATTGTCACCTCTCCCCACAGTCTTCCTCAGAACCCGACTGTTCTTTTTGGGATGACGTCTTAATCTTCACCCCCTGCTAAGTATGTGTAATTGAATGGGATGCATATTCTTTCCCCATTTACCATCTCCTTCCTCTGTTTTCTCCCCATGCTGAATTTTAGATTGCAAGCTTCTCTAGGCAGACCTGTTTTTGTTCTATAAAGTGCTGTGCACATTAACAGTGCCTTACATGTCCCGCAGTGTCACACGGACAGTGCCAGGTGCCTCAGGTGATTTTCACATCACTGCCTGCCAGCCAGTTCTTGCTTTCTGGGAATAGCCACCCGCCTTTCATCAGTATTTTTCTGGTGAATGGGGAGGAAGGGCTGGTTTTTCCTAGAAGGCAAGAACTGGCCAGCAGGTGGTGCTGTGAAAACCGTGCAAGGTCTCTGCTCAGCCTCTGAGCACAGTGTGGCATCCTGCTGGGAAAGAGGACAGAAGCCTGTGGGACTGTGTGGAGGATGAGTAAACTCTTGCTTAGAATTTGTGCATCAGTTTCTCTCATTGTGTAGCTTATTGCCATTGGGAAAGACCCATAATTTCAACCTGTTGGTCCTAGGCATGTGGCAAACAGGACAGAGAATTGTAGCACCACAAATAGGGTACAGTTGTGCTATTTTTCAAGCGGGGGCCACTTTGCCCCCCCCCCCCAAAACCCCTTCAGTGAGAGAGCCATCTCCCATTATGCTAACTTTTGCACAGTCCTGTGTTTTTCTCAGTGCTGGGAGGGTCCTCTAAGAGAAACAGAGCCCTCTTTTAAGAGCTCTTTGGGGAAAGTGCTGGGAAGGGCTACACTTCCCTATGCTCCATCTCCGTGTACACCTTCCAAGATGGTGCAGGGGCTCAAGAAGGCTCAGTTTCTCCGAATGAGCCTCCCACTAATGCTGGGCAAAGCACAGGGCTGCACGCTGAGAATGGTCGTCTCCATATGGTGCCTGCGGGACTATGCAGAGGATTCAGCTTTGGCCAAAGTTTCACACAGGCCCAAGAAACAATTAGGGAGCCACACTTAGGGTTGATGGGAGCTGCTACTGGTCCCCAGCATCACAGTGAAGAGCACTGCCGGACAGCATTCTTTAATCCAGCCTTATGTTTGGAAACAGGGTCACTAGATTTGGAAAAACGACTGTGTACAGGGCTCAAGGAAGCAGCCTAAGAATGGTTCTTGTTCTTCAGTTTGGGAATGGGGCGCTGGGTTTTTGGCCAGCTTTCACTGCAAGCGGAAACAGCGTCCATCAGTGATATTGATTTCATTGGGAACTACTTGTGTGGCCCACCCTTCGGTTAACTAGCTGGCTTTGGGTTGCAAATGCTTCTGAAACCTCAGGTGCTGAGCGTGCGGTTCAAATGGGCTCCATGAAGGGTGAAGGCAAACATTATGTTGCAATCCGGAAAGCAGGTGATAATGCAATTCAGCCTCTTTCATTCCGTATTTGTGTAAGTTTGAAAAAAGAAAAATAAGCCAGGGCACAAATCGGCACCCCTCTTCAGTCAATGGATGTTTTGTGTCCTGTATATTTTTTGGATCTGTATCAGCGGTCCATGAGGAGGCACACTCGCACCCTCCTCTCATGGGTGGTCTGCAATCTCCAGGCAGCCCCTCCACGCTTCAGTACAATTTTTAATGAGAATTTAATATTTCTGAAGCACTCTGTTTTATGTGTTGGAAGTGAGTTTACAGAATGGAGGACCGTTCTTCAGCTGTTGCTGACCTGGGTATATTAAAAAAAAAAGTTTGCCAAAAAACCAAAACATGGGGAGCCTTTTTTAAAAACAGTGAATTTTATGTATTGCATGTTGCACTCACCCACTCCTGTTTTCCTCATTGCTTAATAATAATTTCAGTGGTTAATGGCAATATACAGTTGTCAGTGTGGTTTATGCCTCTTCATGGTGGTGCTCCATGTTTTAATTGTGCGCCATGTTTTATTTGTGAAGTACTTTGTGTGGTCCTCAACTTTCACAGCATCCCAGCATTGTCTCTTTCTCACTCTTTAGCGTCACACTCTTGTGTGACCAAGAAACACAAGGCTGTGCAAATGGATTTATGTTATTCAGAGACTGACTGTCCTTCCAGTACTGTCCTCCTAATTCTCAAGGCACAGAACAACAAATAAAGCCAAATACAACCTGAAAATGCCCCCCAAATCATTTTATTAATTTATTCCATTTTCATACTGCCTTCCATAAGACATCCCAAGGTGGTTTACAAAAGTTAAAGTGCAATGAAACTCCTTAAAAACACACACAACCGTAAAATCAGTTAAACAGTAAAAACCATTAAACAAATATTTTATGAAGATAACTAGGCCATTCTCAAAATAACCAAGTCATACTACATGTTGTACAGTTGAGCCCAGTAAGGAAGAGCAGTAGCATAAGAGTACATGTTTTGGTCCCTGCTATTATGGGTTGTACATCCAATTAAGGGGAACTACCCTCTTCCCTCCACCTGATGTACTGCATTAAGTCATTATTGATGGAGCAAAACACAAGGAACCAAGGGGGCCAGAGCACTGAATTAAGGATCTCCATGGCATCAAAGCAAGTTCAGGCTCTTTTTCCTTCTCCTGTCCTGCTTTCATTTTATATAATGTCAGAGCTGAGGTACGTCGGCTATTAAGTGACTTGTGCAATAAGGTCAAAAGGAAAAGCATACACTGAGCATAAATCAGACTCTCAGTACTTTGGAAGCCAACCACGTCAGGCCAGGGGAAGCTTAGTTTTATACAGGGGGGATAAAGTGGGTTCCAACCAGTGTTCCCTCTAACAGAGATTCCCAGATGTTGTTGACTACAACTCCCAGGATCCCCAGCTGCAATGGCTTTTGCTTGGGGATTCTGGGAGTTGTAGTCAATATATAAATTATATATATGGGATATAAATGTAAAATTAAAATAAATAAAATAAAACTACTCAGGACACGAAAACCAAAGGAGGAATGGTGTTGCTTTCAGAGTCAGGAAGGATATAGCAATGACAGTGTTTGGGTACAATGCTGTCAGTGTCCGACTAATATCAGTTAGATTTCGTGGACAACCTTTTAACATGGCAGTTCTTCAAGTCTATGCCCCGACAACTGATGCAGAAGAGGAGGAAGTTGATGAGTTTTATGCTCAAGTTCAGTCTGAAACTGACAGAACATGCAAGCAAGATGTGATGGTGGTAGTTGGAGACTGGAATGCCAAAGTTGGACATGGTAAGGAGGAAAACACAGTCGGCCTATATGGCCTAGGAAACAGAAACAAAGCAGGAGAATGACTTATTAGTTTCTGCGAAGCCAATCATCTCTGCATTGCTAACACATTCTTCAGACAAAGTGGTGCCTATACACATGGACATCACCAGATGGAGTACACAGAAATCAAATTGTTTACATTATTGGTGCAAGGAGATGGAAGAGCTCAGTTATAACAGCCAAAACATGGCCGGGGCCCAATTGTGGAACTGATCATGAACTGTTCATGTGCAAGTTCTAAGTCAAGCTAAAGTGGAAAAACAAAGCTATCCAGCTTTCATGATAAGATCTTGATAATGTACCCACCATTTTCAAGGAGAACATCAGGAACCTCTTTGAAGTTCTGAACCTCATTGATAGGGAACCAGAGGAACTGTGGAATGAAATCAAAGAAGTTGTTAAGGATGGATGTGAAAAGAGACTGCCAAAGACCAAGAAACAGAAGAAAGCAAAATAGAACAGATGGTGGAAATTGCCAAGAAGAGGAGAGAAGCCAAAGTCAAGAAAGATAAAGATCTCAGGAAGGAACTTAATAAGGAATTTCAGAAAGCTGTTAGAAGAGACAAGGAGCAATACTACAATGACATCTGTAAAGACCTTGAGGATGAAAATAGACATGGAAAAACAAGGCAAGTTTTCCAAAAGATCTCTGAACTCAGAGGGAGGCACCAACCTCGAATTGGTATGTCAAGGGATGCCAAAGGACAGATAGTAACTGATTCAGAGAAGATCAAACAGAGATGGAAGGAGTATACTGAAAATCTGCATAGCAGGGACATCAGTGTCTGAGATACTCTAGAAGATATTCCCTACTTGCAAGAACCTCTAGTACGGGAAGATGAAGTTATATCAGCACTCTGGTCATTATGAAGTCGGAAGGCTACAGGAATTGATGGAATAGCTACAGAAATATGGCAGGCAACACAAGAAGAAGCAGTCAAGGCTCTAACCAAACTATCATTCATTCATTCATTTTCTATAGCCCCCTTCAAAAATGGCTCAGGGCAGTTTACAGCAAACTATGCCAGCAAATTTGGAGAACAACACAGTGGCCAACAGATTGGAAGAGGTCAGTCTACATACCTATACCAAAGAAAGGAGACTTAACAGATTGCTCAAACCATCACACAATATCCTTAATTTCACATGCTAGCAAAATAATGCTCAAGGTCATCCAACGCAGATTAGAGCCCAGCCCTACATGGAAAAGGAAATGCTGGTTTCAGAAAAGGCCGAGGAACAAGAGACATCATTGCTGATGCACACTGGATAATTGAGAAAGTCACAGAATACCAGAAAGAAGTCAATATGTGCTTTATTGACTACAGAAAAGCCTTTGATTGCATCAACCATGTCAAGTTGTGGAATATCCTTTGGAAAATGGGCATCCCAGAACATCTTATTGTTCTCATGAGAAACCTATACACAGGGCAGGAAGCCACAGTCCAGACAGAACATGGTGAAACAGACTGGTTCCAGATCGGCCAAGGAGTAAGACAAGGCTGTATACTTTCTCCTTATTTATTCAATTCATATGCTGAATCCAGAATTTTCACTCAAGGCAACAATGACCAGGCTCAAACTATCATACTTCGGACACATTATGTGAAAACCCAGCTCCCTTGAGAAGTCTATAATGCTGGGGAAAGTTGGAGGAAAGAGAAGAAGAGGACGGCCAGCAGCAAGGTGGATGGACTCAGTTACAACAGCAACCAATGCACCACTGAGAGACCTTAAAGGCCAGGTTGAAGACAGATCTTCCTGGAGAGAATCTCTCTATATGGTCGCTAAAAGTCGACACCGACTTGATGGCACTTAATCAACCAGTCAATCAGTCAGTCAGTCAGTCAGTCAACAACATCTGGGAATCCCTGTTAGAGGGAACACTGGTTCCAACCCAATAAGGCAGAGGTGCACAACTCAAATGTCCTGGTGGGTTGGAACCAACCATAACTAGGTGTGCAGGGGCCCAGGTCAATTTTCAGCACATTAACTATTACACTAAAATTAATTATTTAAAAATTAATGAAAGTGAGGAGGCAGAGGGCTGGAGGAGGAAAGGCTGGAGAGGAAAGAGGGATGGCATTAGTGGGCTCTAGCCCAGAGCCAGGACTGGCCAGGCGGGTGAGGAACATCTAGCAGATGCTCCGCCACTGAGTTATGGCCCCCTCCCCAGTCTGGTTAAAAACCTTGGGGAGTGTAGAATGTTTGTGCGCACACACCTTGCAGGAAAAAAATCTCTCCAGTTGAAGATGTAGATTTAAGATGAAATCATGAATTGAAAACATGTAATCCCTGAAATAATGAAATCTATTCTAGCTAAATGGAGGTGACTCCTGTTTGCAACAGTTGTCTTAAGGAAAATAAATTGAGGAATTCTGTTTCAATGAAAAAGGATAATGAATGTGTTAATTAGACTGTCGCTGATCTCTGATGCTTAAGTTAAATGATCCACTTGGGCATTTAACAGAATGGTTGAAAATATAATTTAAAAAAAATTAAAGTCTACCTGTGTAATTGGAAGCACTTTTTAAAAGTCCCAAATGCATGCCATTGATTCATCCAGTTGATTATGCGTTGCAGGCCTCATCTCATTTGGCCCAAGCTATTCTGGCAGCTTCAAGTTTGCTAAGTGCTCAGGGCAAAGGATGGTATTGCCGCAACTCAGCAGGGATCACGAGATCCAAAGCGCCAATAGGACACCACCTAGTAATTCAAAGCTCTTGACTCTGGCTTGGCTCTTCAGCCTTGAACAGCTTCTCTCTTTGGCACAGATTGTCCATCCCTGCTTGCCTTCAGACCCCCCCAGTCCGTAACAAATCCTGTTTGGTACATCTGGCAAGGATGGAGCAGGGGCAGAAGACAAGGCTTGAGCAGGAAGGAAAAGCCATAGCTGCCTGGTCTACTCTTGCCACATTGGGTCCTGCGAAGGGGCAGGGCAGATCTCCGGCTGCAAGCTGGCAATCCTTTGGCAGGCTGCTGCACCCCATGACAAGCAGATCTGGAGATAATAGGCATGTGATTGGAGACAGGAGCATGGCTACCGGACCAAGCAAAACTGCTGTGCTTGGAGCTGGCATGGAACACGTTTTCATCCCTATGGCTGGGATCGGTGGGGCTGGGCTGGGGTCAAGTTAGCTTGCAGGGATGCCTCCTCCTCCTCACCCCCTCCTTTGCTTTGCAGCATGCACGCTGCACACAGGCCCACAGAGAGGTTTCTCAGCATGCGATGCTTCCGAAGATCTGTGCCTTGGATAGCGAGTGCTCTGCTCGCTCTCTGGCCCTGGTCTTCTTTCCTCCCCCACCCTCCCCGCCCCTCTTTCTACCCCTCCTTTTCTTCTCATGATATTTAAATCCCACCATCTGCTTAAGAAATGAACATTCTTGAATGTGGCCAGTGCTGCATTAACCTTCACAGATCGAAATGAAACATCCTGTGTTCATGGTTTTCATTTAAATCTAATTCCTCGGCCGAATCCAAATGAGAGGGAAGGAGAACTGTAGAAACAGCTGTGGAAACTTCTGGGTGATTCCTGGATTTACGTTTTGTGAGATATTTATGAAGTTCCATAACCCGCTCTAATGGATCGGGAATAATTCCGCCTTGCCTCTTCCTTTGGAGTGTGGTGCGATACCTGCTGACCCCGGTGCTCAGGCCCTGTCATTGGGGAAGAATTAGAGTCATCGGTTATTTCTTTGCTTCTTCCCCCCATAGCAGGAACAAGTGGAGATCTAGCTTTTAATATAGTTTTAATGTATATTAATACTCTGGTGGCATAACTGTGTGTGGCTCTGTCTGTGCATTCCAGAAAAGAAAAGGAGCTTCTGTGTCAGGGGTTTCCCCAAGTATGAGTAAGACACTGAGTGGTTTGGTTTTGCTTTGACATTTCTATCCCACTCTTACTCCAAGGAGCCCAGAGCGGTGTGGTCTACATGGTTATGTTTGTTCTCACAACAACCCTGTGAAGAACGTTAAGCTGAGAGAGAAGTGACTTGCCCCGAGAGGCACACCCAGCGGGTTGCATGGCTGCACAGGGATTTGAACTCGGGTCTCCCTCGTCCTAGCCCAACACTCTAACCGCTACATCATGTGAGCTCTGCCACTTATCGAACCTGAGACAATCTTTTGACGTGGGCAGATTTTTCTGGGAGCAAGGTAGTGCATTGACAGGGGTTTGGACTTTGACCAGAGAGACCTGGGTTCGAATCCCTGTTCAGCCATTTTAAAATTACATTTATATCTCGCTCTTCTTCCAAGGAGCCCAGAGTAGTGTACATGGTTATGTTGGTCCTCACAACAACCCAAACAACAGGCCTAGAGTCACCAGTGGGTTTCATGGCTGAACGTGGATCTGGACGGAGAGGAGAGCTGGTCTTGTGGCAGCAAGCATGACTTGTCCCCTTAGCTAAGTGGGGTCCACCCTGGATGCATATGAATGGAATATTTGATGTGTGAGCACTGTAAGATATTTCCCTCAAGGGATGGAGCCGCTCTGGGAAAAGCAGAAAGTTACAAGTCCCCACCCACCCATCCAGCTTCTCCAAGATAGGGCTGAGAGAGACTCCTGCCTGCAACCTTGGAGAAGCCTCTGCCAGCTTGTGAAGACAATACTGAGCTAGATGGACCAGTGGTCTGACTCCGTATATGGCGGCTCCCTATGTTCCTAACTTGGGTCTCCTTGGTCCTAGTCCAATGCTCTAACCACTACACCACGCTGGCTGCGTGAGCATTGAACTGGGCCTTCCAGCAGCCAGGATCTGGTGAGTACTGTCCTGCATCAGCACTGCTCTGCCTTCCGTGGCAGCCCAAGACCTCCTTGTGCCTGAAACAGCCCCCACCTTTTCCCAATAGCCACTTCTTGGTTTTCTGTGCATACCTTTGTGCATGCACACACTAATCTCTGCCACCTGCTCCTCCTCCTTCACTGCAGCAGAAGCTCCTGCAGATGAGACTCTGCAAGCATCGACTCTCTGCACCTGTCTATCCTTCTGACCACTAGGGGCTTTAGGAGCAGAGGTAGTGAGTAAGGGAATCCTTGATTGAGTCTGCTCTTTGTCTCTGCTCTGAGCTCACCTGACAGGTAGACTGATATTCTCAGGCCACTTCTTTCCTGTTCCTTCCACCTCTCTCCAAGCACCTAAAGCAAAAAAGAAGAAGAAGAAAGAGTACCAGTATTGACTAGCAAGCCAGAATTTGCCGGTTTGAATCCCCGCTGGTATGTTTCCCAGACTATGGGAAACACCTATATTGGGCAGCAGCGATACAGGAAGATGCTGAAAAGCATCAAAATGAAATACAGAGCCATAAAAGAATATATATTCAACAAACAAGAACTATGATACTAGTGAGTGAGAGTACAATAAATGAGGACTGAAAGAACAAATGTAACTGAGTCCTGAATCACTGAATTATTTGTTCTTTAATCATCATTAAAGAACACTTTCACTCACTAGTATCTTAGTTTTTGTTGTTGAATATCCTTTTATGGATCTGTATTTCATATTGTAGTGCATATAAATTTTGTAATCTTGGTTTTAAAAATTTGCATTTTATATTATATTGCATATAAATTTTGTAATACTGGTCCTCATTGTTTTTTGCTTTTCATGCTCGCATTGTCCCCAGGTTCTCTTAATGATGCTCTCTCCTCACACACACATCCTCTGCTGCATAAAACCCTCCAACAGTAGCCACTACTGCCACACAGTGCACACACATTTCCCCCTCCATAGAACAACTCCACTACTCTAAGGCACTTTCCTCCTCTCCTATTCTGCTTCCTTCCCCTTTTCATCATTAGGCAAACAGCAGCAAACAGGAGGAGGCCGAGGTAGCAAGGAGAAGGTGTAAGGAGCGGCTCTAGGCTGAATGGTGTTTGTACCACAGCTTGGTGAAGAGCTGCTTTGATAGTGTGGGATGGGAGAGGGAGGAGGTGAGCTGGCAGGGTACATTTTGTTGCCAACATCTGGGAACTCAGGTTTGAGAAGGATGGGGAGGAGAGCTGGTCTTGTGGTAGCAAGCATGAATTGTGCCCTTTGCTAAGCAGGGTCTGCTTGGTTTGCATTTGGTTGTGTGACTACATGTGAGCAGTGTTGTTCCCTGTAACAGGGATTCCCAGATGTTGTTGACTACAATTCCCAGAATCCTCAGCCAAAGGCTGTTACAGCTGGGGATTCTGGGAGCTGTAGTCAACAAAATCCCTGTTACAGGGAACACTGCATTTGAGTGCTGTATTATATATGAGGGGATGGGGCTGTAACTCAGTGGAAGAGCATCTACCTTGCATGCAGAAGGTCCCAGGTTCACTTCCTGACATCTCCAGGAAGGGCTTGGAGAGACTCCTGCCTAGAACCTTGGAGAGCCACTGCCAGTCAGTGTAGACAATACCAAGCCAGACGGACCAATTGTCTGACTTGGTGTAAGGCAGCTTCCTGTGTTCCAAACCCTTGGATTAATAGACACAATTGCAGAATGAAGACTTCACCTAAATTGTAGATTGGATCAATGGTTTGGGGCCATAGTTGATGATGATATTGTTAGGTTAAAAAAAAATCAATAAATCATTGATCTAAATAACTCTGTAATAAAATACGAATTATGTAATAAAGAGACCAAGTGTCTTCTTTACGGGGGTGGGGGGAAACCCTCACAGATATTTTATGAACACATAATGGTGCACTTTTTAATTTGAAATACCATTTGCCCATTTCACAAAAATCTCTGTGTTAATTTTTTCCTTTCCATTACATAAAAAAAGGTCACAACTTCAGCACTAGTCTCTAGAAATGCGTATCACTTTATGGGAGTTTACCATAATCAGGCTATTACAATGTTTTTATCACTTCTTACAGTTACACCGTTATGGTTCTTTTTAAAAGCTTGATATGGTCCCAGTTCTTCCATTACCCTATTTTTATATTGTCACTTGTTTCATTTAGGCAATCTGTGTTTCGGGGTTTTTTTTTTTTGTTTCTTTCTTGCAACACACAAAAAAGATCACCTACTTATAATTATTTCTGAATATGCCCTAAAAGCTTGCAGATGTTTTCCCAATCTGCCTGTAATATTTATAGTTGATCCCTTTGCTCAGTAAATAGCCAACAATGTGGGGTAGATTAACTTGAACAAATGCCTTCATCGTTAAAATCTTTAGGCCTTTATAGCCGGCTGACACGGAGTGTGAAACTGAGTGAGGCAATTCGTTGGGCTAAACTGTTGGCCCACAAACTTCAGCTCTTTTTCTCGAAATGGAGAATTCCTAATAAATAGTTACACATACATCCCATTTTAAGCTTATGACAACTTTTTGGTTGCTAACCCTTGCTGAAAGTTGGCCCCTGGCCAGCACTTTCCAATCTGCCTGCATAAAATTAAACCTCTGTATTCAGCACTAGGCAGTATTTGGCTTTCTCAGCCGCCCAATATGGCTGCCACTGTTTCATTGGGCCCTGCCTGCATAATTTTGTCTTCCATTGTAGGACAGACTCAATCTGTTCTTCCTGCCTTGTTCTTCGCCCTATCCCCCCCCCCATCCCCAGTCTCAAATATCACGAGAAGCAGGGGTTCTCAAGCTTGGCTCCCCAGATGTAGTTGGACTACAACTCCTATCATCCTCAGCTACAGTGGCCAAAGTTCACCTGGAGATGATGATTCTCATCCAGAATCTCTTCATCCTTTTCATTCCTTCCCTTTCCCCCATCATTTGGACATACTTACTTTTTAGGGGTGACTCCAAGGAGTAGCAATGGGGGGCTGGGCACTCATCCCCTCCCCCCCCAAAATTATTCCCACTCCCATCCGCTAGACTGGAACGTTACAGCAAATTGTCAGTCAATAGAGTCCTAGCACATCATCGTCCTATAGCTTGAATTAATTATTTTAAAGCCCTTCCGTTATTTAAAGAAGCCTCCTGCACCCCAGAACAAACAGCAGAAGCCAGGTCAGCCAGGTAGGGAGGAGACTCCTCCAGCCTCCCAGGAGCCAGGCCAGCCAATTCACCTCCTTCCTGGCCAAGAACTGGACTGAGTGAGAACATGTGTGCAGGGGGTGGGCAGGGTCCCACTGCGGATTTCAGCTGGCCTGGTACTGACCTCTCTCCCTGCCACATGGTCTTGGACTGGAAGAGAAAAGTACCCTGGGAAGCAGACTGGTTTTGTCTAATCCACAAAGATGGCGTTTTCTACCAGGAATCTGGCCCATATTCTGAACAAATTTGAAAATGTCAAGCAAGCTTCATTAATACGGTTAATGAACTAACCCAGGGTTTCTTAGCTTGGGCTTCCAGATGTTGACGGACTACAACCCCCCATCATCCCCAGCCACAATGGACATGGTTGGGGATGATGGGAGTTGTAGTCCATCAACATCTGGAGGCCCAAGGTTAAGAAACCCTGAACTAATCACATTAGTTACTTTACCTCCATACGCATTTACTAGATGGTTAAATCCTCGCTCCCCTAATAATAATAACCACCCTGAGCCATTTTGGAAGAGTGGTATACAAATCAATCAATCAATCAATCAATCAATCAAATAAATAGAATTCTTCGCCACCTCTTTGCTCCCGCATACTACTGCTTGTTCTAGAGGAGCCCCTGCTGCTCACTTTATCTCCTTGTTGTGCGTTGTATGTATGAATGGAGGTAGGATGTGAAAAAAGGCCTTGCAAAAATCCAATTAATATGGCAGGAGCATTTGCCGAGGATCTGAAATTGCAAGGACCATATTGACTGTGGGTGTGAAATTTGAGGGATTAAAACAGGGAAGGGGAAAATATATATAAATCTGATATGTCCAACAACAGAAAAGGGTTTTTCTCAGTCCTGATGGAGATGCTTCTTGGGACCTTCTGCATGCAAAGCATTTGCTTTTCCAATGAGCTATGGCCCCTCACCTATGACCCTGCCTAATGATAGGGTCAGCTCTGTCCCTGAATGTGTCCCACTGCCGACCAGCTTCCCAGGATCTCTGGCACAGCCGCTTACATTAATCAGTGCAATGAATAAGTTATTCAGATATGGCGCATGGAGGAAGCACTGTGCAAAGTTTAATCTGGTATTTGGAATTCAATGTGTGGATAAACAAAAGCTTAACATTTTCTTAGCACTCAAAGGGTAAGATTACATTACGCGGTAGAATGTACTCAGTGGTATTTGTGGGAAGCGTTCTGTCTTTAGTGGTTTCTTTCACATGCTAATGTTTATCCTTAGCAGGTCAAAAAAGACAGGAGAGGCAGTTATGAGAGCTAGACAAATCCTGAGATCCAGCACTACTCAGTGACTGATTTTGGAGAGAGAGCATCACCCCTTTAAGGCTGAAAAGATGAAAAGTTCTCCAGATGAAAAGTTCTCTCCTCAGCTAGCGGCCCCTCTGAACCAGTAGGCATACCCCCATGTTGTGGAGGGCAGGGTGAGGCCGCTCTGTATTTTCCCCATGGAAAGGGCGTCTGCTTAAACACTGCAGAAGGATATGCAGCTTCCAAATTAAGAAAGAAAAGAAATCCTCCATTTCTTGCATGCACAGTACTTCTTTAGAACATGCTAATAATGATGATGTGGTAGCCTTTCCCTACATAGTTTGAGTGCTTCATGCACATTCACTTAGTAATTTTTACAAGACCCCTCTAAGAAAGAAACAAGAAGAAATGGAAACATGTGGACAATGGGAGAGATTCGTTGATGTCGCAGACAGTAAGGTCATCCACACAGTCAAAAATGGTGTTCTACCCGGGTTTGGGAGCTGTGTGTGCTCCCAATTTTCGGTTGTGTGGAAGCACGGTCGGAGGAAAACCTGGGTAGCTTTTCCTCCTAGCTTGCTTCCACACCGTCACTTCTACCCAGGTTTTCCTCCTACCATGCTTCCACACAACCAAAAATTGGGAGCACACACAGCTCCCAAACCTGGGTAAGAACACAGTTTTTGATTGTGTAAATGACCTCACTGTCTAATAGGTGCCTATCACACTAGTATAACTACTTTCCCCACTTAAATAATTGGGCCTGAACATTTCTAGTTTCCAAGGAATGGGGTTACCAGTTTTGCTGATGGTTAACCAGCAGCCTTTTTCAGGGATTCTTTTAAATGAGGGGGCTGGTTGGGATAGCTCCTGCTGGTCCTGCTCTTGACATCCATGTGTTCAAGGATCATGCTTTGCATAGGGCCTATGTGCACACATCTGAAAGTGTCTGGCTCCCTCCCTGCATTATACCTACAGGAGCTTATGTGCATTTGGGTGTACGTGCAGAAGGTCAGTGGAAATGTGACTCTTGAATTCATGGAAGTCAGAAGCAGAGCCTGAAGGCACAATCTTCCTCCACATGCTTAGGAGAGGATTGCTGGTCTGGGGAGGAGAGCTGGTCTTGTGGTAGCAAGCATGAATTTCCCCCTTTGCTAAGCAGGGTCTGAATGGGAGACTTCATGTGTAAGCACTGTAAGATATTCCCCTCAGTGTGTGGGGGCTGCTCTGGGAAGAGAGGCTGCAGGCTTGCATGCAGAAGGTTCGATGTTCCTTCCCTAGCATCTCCAAGATAGGGCTTAGCTGAGAGACACTCCTGCCTGCAGCCTTGGAGAAGCCATTGCCATTCTGTATAGATAACACTGAGTTAAGATGGACCGATGGTCTGGCTTAATATAAGACAGCTAGATGTATCGATGGTCTGGCTCAATATAAGGCAGCTTCCTGTGTTCCTAGAAGGATGCCCAAATTAGGGCTACTCTTTCCCTTACAACAGGAATGCTTGCTGGGACAATGCTGTCCAGGGGTCTCAGCCACCTTTCTTGAAGTCCTCCTATTGTCAAGAAATTCCACTCTCCCTAAAAAAAATAAAAATGCAGCCATTCACCGCACGCCCCCCCCCCCCCAACTTTCTTTAGCCATGTTTGTAACCAGTTTGGAGGAAAGTAGTGTTGATAGCCCAGGAAAGAGCAGCACTGCTTTTTCTAGTGGGAAAGGGCTGTGTTTCTTTGCTTAGCAGAAAAGGAGGAGAGTGATGTTTGAGTCCTTCCTTGCAGATGTTTATCTTTTTTGGCAGCAGGCTTTCCAGACTCTTTAAAAACACCCTTAGAAAGCGTGAGAATTCCCGCAGAAGAAACATTTTACGGAATATTCCTCCAAAGATTCCTGGGGATAAGGACAATCCAGCTAATTAAATCCTATGCATGTCATGCAGAAAGTGATAGTTGGAAAGGAGCATTTAACCAGTCTGCAAGTCCGAAGATAAAAGGGGAGAGGACAAAATAAAATGGCCATGGAATAGCTGAACGGTAATCGGTAGAATTATGCAGACTTTCAAGTTTTACAGAGCTCTTCATCGAGCAGAATTCTCTGTGACTAAGCTTGCACGGAGGACCCCTCCATTCTGCCTGCTCTGTTCCCCTTTGCTTGCTTTGCAGGGCGAGTGGAATTTGGAAGGAGGAAGAGTAGGGTGGCCAAGGTGGCTAATTTGTCAGTCTTCCAATCCACAGTTCAAGACCTCTTTACTGGGCTGGCTTGTGTTGGATGCTGCAGGGGAAGCTTAATTCTCTCCTGAGAATTAGGATCTGGGACCTGGGTTATTTAGTTTACAGTCTAGAGAAGGTTGAGCAAGAAATTTGGACTCACTGAATTTGGGCTCACAGATTTAGTTACAAAGAAGCTGCTTCTTCCCGAATTATGATGACGTGAGCTGCCCTACTGTGTTGCGTGAAGCCTTCCTTTCCCCATCCGTCTTGACTCTCGTCTCATGCCAATCAATTTCATTAGATGATTCTGCTCTTTAGTGTTATCAGAGAGGGAGAAGAACTTCTCTGTACCCAGTCCCTCCACATTTAATGCTTGAAGGGATGTTATTCGCACCTGGCTTCATGCTGAAGGGTAAATGTTGAGTGAAGCCACTTCGAATTACACTCGCGGCATTGAGGGAAGCAGCCCCTCCTCTCTGCTCTCTAGTTTTGTTTTGGTGCAAGTTCACATGGCATGCCTCTGTGTTTTCCTTCTAGCCAAGGGGGGTGGAAGAGAGAGAGAGATTACTAGGAGATTACTAGGGTGGGGCGGAAGAGAGAGAGAGAGAGATTACTAAAGAGCTCTATCTGCTTTTCTAAAGAGAGTATCCTTCTCATCATGCAATGATTCTACATCAGTGCATCTCCCTATTTGCTCCTGTGTTTTCAGAAATAGTAGCTTAAAAGCAGCATTTTAAAAACCCAGAAATACACCAAGATAAGCTAGAATTCGCAAGACAAAGCCTGATTTGTGTGTGGAGTGGGTCCAAGGATCTTGGAGGGACTTGGGGGTACGTTTGGCTGGTGTGTTAATGCACGCACTCTCTTCTGAAGGAAATTCAGGGTAGAAACCCTGTCTGTAAAGCCTCAGGGAAAGTTTCTTCCTGGCAAAATGTTAATCCACATCAGTCTTCACTCTCTTGTTAAGGTCCCCTCTGTTATTGAAGTGTGCTCCTTCCTGATAAGCTGAAATTAATTCTCCTCTTGCTGCCCCAATAGTAGAATAGATAAAAGCTCTGCTAAAACTCCTACACAGAAAACCCAACCTTGCGTTGAGGAGCAAAATGTTGCACTTCTAAAGGGATCATGGAAATTCCAGATGGGCCTTTTGGTGCATTCTCACTTTGCTGTGCATATGTATCTCCCCCCCCCCCATTTCTCCTCTTTTTAAGGAGTGTCTTTCGATTTAGCTTTTGTTTTTCACACCTCGGTTTGTGCTGGCACTGAAACTGGTGGCAGAACTCTGACCTTGTCAGCGTTGGGTTGCAGGCAGCCGCTGGAGGGGAGGTCAAATCCTGAATCGGCACTGGGAGGGCCCAACAGAACATTAGATGAGCCTGGTTCCGATATTATGTCCAACATTTGTAGTCTGTATACAGTGTACACAGGTACAGATCCGTAAACAGGCACAGTTATATCTTGTGTTAAATGCAGGCCCAGCAGTACACTTCCAGTCCGTTTCATGCATTTGAGAAACCTGTACCCAAGTTCCCTTTTTAAAGAAATGCAGGTACAGTCATTCACACAAAAACCCATATGAGGATAAAGACAACTCAATGCCAGTGCAGCATAATGTCTGAATAGGGCTTTGGGTTCACAAGAAATTCAGGAGTTAACGTCAAAACCAATGGGCAACACTGAGCATACAGAAATGAGTAGCAGAAGTCAGGCCAAAAGCCAGAGGGGTCAAGCAGAGTGCAGCTCATCCCAGTTTGCTTAAGGTTTAATGTCTTCAACTGGAACCGAGGCTTTTAGAAGACACATTTCTGCCACTTGTGATGATGGGTTGTTTTTGGAGTGAGAACCTCATAGAGTCTTCATCTTTCCAAGACTGAAGTGCCATTTTGCAAAACTGCTGATTCCGTTATCCATATGCTCTGGATGTGACCACTTCATGGTGATAATAAATTGGGAAAAATATATGCTAATATTCTCCCCATCTATGTCCTTGGCTCAGTACTGCCTTTTATTTGTAAGTCACAGTGAACCTTTTGGGATTTTCCAAATCTCTGTATAGTTCTTCAGCCAGCAATGATAATGACAATCTTATCTTCTTTGCAGATTGGACTGAAATTTCTTCTGGTACACATGCATGTACCCATGGCATTATATCAGCACACATGTTCTTTATATATGGATCATACATTTAATAATCAATAACGTTTATATCCCAGGGGTTCTCAACTTTCAGTCCCCAAATATTGGGCTACCACTCACGTCATCTCAGCCACAATGGCCAAAGGTTATAGTCCCACAACATCTGGGGACCCAAAGTTGGGAAGCCCAAGGCTAGACTATTCCTAAGGCTGGGTTCATATGTAATGTATCTTTGTGACTGAAGTTAGCAACTGATGGAAGGCAAGTTCAAAACAACACAGTTACACACACATTCTGTGAGCTACATTATAAGAAACAGTATTTGATTTATGAGAAACACAGGTATTTCTTAGGCAAGGACACTATAACATGTCTGAGAGTCACAGCCTAAACAATCACGGTTCTTTTCTAGTCTTGTTGCTGGCTGAATTTTGAGAAGCAAGACGTACTTTTAAGAGAATTGTAAATTGTAAAAGCTTGTGAATTGTAAAAGAGAATTGGTAAAAGCTTGTACAATCCAAAGGGACAATCAGTTCAATGAAAATTTGAAATTTTGAGCAGCCCATTGGCAGATTGGCTCTCTCTTTAATTGTGGTGTTGCTATTGACAGGCGGTTGGCTGCGATCGTCAGCTTGGAAATCACGCCAAGGAAGACAACTGTGGAGTCTGCGCAGGAGATGGTTCAACATGCAGGCTGGTGAGGGGGCAAGCGAAGACGCATGTTTCCGCAGAAAAAAGTAAGTGGCTTGCCAATATTGGTTATTTCCCCCCTTAGCATTTCCCCTGCTAGTATATGAGCAGGGCCATGTTGCAGGCTGTGGTACTTCCATTATGTGTGATGAGATTGTGTTAATGCAGGAATCCCCATCATTGGGTCCCCAGATGTGGTGGGGCTATAACTCCCGTCATCCTCAGCCATGAAGGCCAAAGCTCACTCGGAGATGGCTCCCACCCAGACACTGGATGAAAAGTTGTTCCCATGCTCAATCTGTGTCTGGCCTCCATTCCTTCCAGTCCTTGCATTCCTCCACATTCTGGGCTGATTCTCATGAGCAAAATCAAGTGGGGAGGAGTGTTCAGCCAGGCTCCATGCTGCAAGCTCCCGAAAGACAAATGTCAGAGTAGGAGGAGGGGGAAGTGATTGTGTGTGAGCCACAATCTGAGTGGGACAGTGGCAGCTAACCCACATTGTGTACCCAGAACGATCATGAGGGGGGAGAAAAAGCACATCCCACGCCGTCCACTCAGATCGATACTAGCAGATGATCACCCCACTTCCTCCTACCTTGATGTTTGCTGACACATGACTGTTTTTCAGAATATAGGGAGGGGTAGAGCTGGGGGACCCTCAGGAGTGGGGGGGCCTGGGTTCTTTGAACCCATCCGCTCAATTATAGGTCCATCCCTGGTGCGAGTAAACCCATTAATATAAGAGGAGACCTGGATCTTCAAAACCAGGTGCACCAAATAAACAGGTTCATCTGCTTCATTTGCATAATAGATTCTGGCTGGTGCAGATGCCAGCTTGTTTGGATGGCAAAGATTCTATACAGCCCTTCAAGGTTGCGGTGGTTGGGAAACGAAGCCTTATTAAAGACCAGAAAGAAGGCATTCAGTCCAATATAAGGCCAGAGAGGATTGGGACTCCTGTTGTGATGTGAATGCAGCTGGAATTTGGCTTGAGAGAGAAACTCATCAAGAGGGGAGTTGAACTTCTTGTTCATTTTTGAGTGTGCAGTCATTTTATGGATATGTTGAATTGCTGCCAGCAGTGGAGGCTTCAAAGAGAGTTTTGAGAAACGGCCGGCTTCATGGAGGGCCTGATCCCCACTGAATCTCTCTGCAAAACAGCCTATTGCAGACTCCCACTGGTCTCGATGTTCTTTGGATTGCAGCCACTGTCGCATGGTTTTCTCATCATCCCAGTTCAATGGGACTTTTTGTGATAGACTTCCCCGACTCTTTCATTTTGCTTTTCGGCCATAAAAGTGTGACTTTATAATGCACATCAGCATTACTATGCATACGGCTGTATTTTAAATTCATAGGTTTTTGTCACTGACTTGTTTCAGTGCATACATTAAACACAAAACACAATTTTTGTGATTGCTTGTGTAGCATATGGAGGTAGTTTGATGAAATGATCCCTGGGGTGAAAGGAACGGGGAAACATGGTATCTCTTTGTGGTACCACATCACTTGAGGTGTTCACAATATTTGCAGCTCTTAGGAGTGTCCCGCCAGGGGACGACACAGACATTTATTTGCCTTTTTTCCTGCAGCCTGACTTGGTGAACTGTTGCACCAGAAAGGAAGTGGTTAGGATGGGATGCAACAGTTGCTGGGCTGGGGCAATAGCATGACCGTCTTTGTGTGGTGCTAGTGCCTCGAACACAACATAATGCGACTGCATGCAATGGATGGGGGAGCAGGACAGAACTATGCATCATCCTTAAAGGGCCCCGAGAGGGGCTTTCTGGGAGGTATATGGGGGAAATGAGACACTGCTGCTTGTTACAAACTGAATGGAAGTGTTACACCTGTCAGGGAGGGGGAAGTGCAGACTGGTAATTGAGTGCAGAGGTTAATTTGCCTGGGAGTGCAGGTGGTAATTTGCCAGATCAGATCTTCTGCCTTTTTAATAAATTGGTATAATAATGGCCAGCCCCCAGTTCCCAGGAATACACACTGTGAGATCAACACAAGTACCGTATTTTACGGACTGTAAGACGCTACGGACTATAAGACGCACCTTAATTTTAATCCAGTTTTGCAGAGTTTTAACTTATTAAACTGTTAAAACATATAAGACGCTCCTGAATTTTGGCGGATATTTTTCGAGGAAAAAAGTGAGTCTTATAGTCCATAAAATACGGTAAATAGTGCTGCCAGGGCAGGCACCCACTCATTTAAATTTGCTTTAAGCAGTTCTACAGGGATATTGTCATTACCTGGGGCTTTACCAGATTTCGGCTGGGAGACAAGCTTAACAATTTCTGAACTGGACTCTGGGGGCGGAGGGGGAGTGCATTAGCCCTAGGCTCGCCGCAATACATTCCAATAATGCTAAACCATGGTAATCCTAATCAGATTATTAATCAACCATGGTTTGCGATTTCTGAACCAGGTCAATATCCCAGAAAAGGCACCTGTACTGACATTTTAGTCACTCCTGCCAATCAGAAGTTCTCTTGTATTTAGCAGGGGGAGAGTATCTCTTCCAATTCATCTCAGCATGGCATCTTTTCCAGTGGCTCTTGCTGCTCTCTCTCTCTCTCTCTCTCTCTCTCTCTCTCTCTCTCTCTCTCTCTCTCTCTCTCTCTCTCATATGTCTCTATTTAGATTACAAGTCTCTTTGGGACAGGCAATTTATTTTCCTGTTTTTCTTCCTTGTTTCATTTTTTTGCTACATAAACTGCTTTGAGAACTTTCGTGGTTGTTGCCAAGTTCTTAACAATGGCATCATCCAAACTAAGTTAGTCATGACCAGGTTCTTTTGATATTCATTTAATGTAGCCATGACTGTCCTTTTGATTTCAGTGATGCTTAGTTATGATTATCTAGTCTGATGCTGCACAGTAATAATTGTAATAATAATAATTCACAAATTCCATTGAATAATCAGTTAAGCAAATGCAAATTAAATTGGGAGATGATGAATCCACAAAAAGGGTTCTTTAATCAGTCAGCAGCCCTAATCCTGGTAGCTGTTTTATCACATAGTACAAACATTCTGCTGAATCAGAAAGTTTAACAACCTTAGGGGAAAATGAGCTGCTTTGAACTTAGGAAGCAAACTGTCAATCTAATGGCCTGATTACCCTTTTAAAAAAAAGAAAAAGAAAGCAAAACCACTACTAAGTCATCAAGCCAAAAAATCTGACTTTCTGGGAAAATGATCAAACATTTTGACTGAGAAAATGAGCAAACCTTTGACAGATGATATGCAAAAACAGAAAGTGTAATAAGCTGTAAAATCCTGCCGTGCCCCTGGGAAAATGGAATATTTATCTTTGGTCTTCTGTGCATGGAGCTCCCATCAGCATCAATATAAGTTCTACCCACTGGAAAACTTCTAATGTTGGACTCTGATGTCCTTAAAAAAAAAATTATGATGATGATTATTGCCTCTTTTTTGCCTTTGCTTTATTGACTGTCAAAACAGGTTCAGAAAAATGCTATTCTTGATGCGATCAAGAACAGAATGAAGCATTCAGTCATTCTGAGAGTTTTTGATGCAAGACTGGTCCTTCTGCACAATTGCTCTGTAAAGGAATCCCCGAGGTGGAGCCGATCACTGCTGGTAAACATGTCGAGCTTCATGTTGGGGCTTCCCCTGCCTGAGTCTTGTGGGAATGACACTATCGAGTGGGGAAATAAGTAGACACCAACACACCCACATGGAGGTGTTCACTCTGGCTCCGGCAGGGAGATGTCGCTTCACCATCAACAGATGGCGTAGCTTCGCAGGGTCGGGTGCAGCTCTCATGAGATCTCAGGGTGAGATCTCGTACGACTTGCCTCAGCTTTCAGGAACTATATAAGGGAGGACTGGCCAGTGATAAGGGGCCAGTCCAGGAGGAGGGCTCTGGGACTCTGAATGAGCCTTAGGGGTAGCAACACTGGCAGTGGGGAGGGTGGCTGGTGATGAATGGAACAAGCCCTGCCTGTACCTCAAAAGCTCCCCCGGCTGAAAACTCCGAGGCAACCACAACCTCCTTTGGCAGAGAGAGAGCGTCACAGAAGATGCTTGGGTGATATTTTACCAGGTGTAAAATATCCATCCATAGGGCAAATGACAAATTAGTCATAGGGCAAATTTACCAAACGTAATTGTCCATCCATAGAGCAAATAAAGGCTTCCGTTACATCCTGTCACACTCCTGCCATGTATTAATATCCAAGGTAGTTTATGCAAAGTAGTTTTGAATCCACATCAGGTGTACCAACGATGTGATGAGAGAGGAAGCATAAGTGATATGCATGTCCTTTCCCTTCACTTCTGGGTTTTGTCCAAAGCGGGGAGGAAGGGAGTATGTGTAATTCACTCTGCCTCTCCTACCATTTCTTTGGAGTCTTCAAAATGGCTTCTAGCCAAGCAGGACATGTAGGGGAGAATTTGAATCAACCCCTTATTCAGCAGAGAAATCCCAGTTTGATGAGAACAGAGTTCAAGGCAGAGATTTGGCACTGATCTGGAGATAATTGCTTAAGGGCTAAAACAAGTAAAGGTTTATTTGAAGAAGTTACCAGCTTAGAAAGAAAGCCAGCACCCTATGTTACCTATCTCATGGTGGAAGGCAGAAGAAGAAATAAGAAGCAGAGAAAACAAAGAAGAGGGAGTGTCCTAAGGATATAAGTCTACCAATCAGGACAGACTTAGAGCAGAGGTTGAATGAGTAAAGAGAGAGCAAGGGGACAGTCCTACACTCTCTGCCTCTGTTCCTAATATCCTTAGTGGTCAATGGTGTTGAGAGTTGATGCTTATGGAGTCACATCTATGTCCAAGGGAAGAACCAGTGTGATGAAATGGCTTGGATCTGGCCAGCCACCTTTCAAATGGACCCTTGCAAGCGTTGAAAGTGGTGCAGGTTGGGCAGGGAAGAGGAAAGGTCACCAGCAGTTGACCTCTACTTGTCTCCTCATGCTTCTTGCAAGCTTTGCAAAGAGCGTGGGGAGAGGGCATAGCAAGGTTTAAGTGAAGATGAGCCCCCTTCCTCCTCCTCCTCCCTCCTCCTTCTCCTTCTCCCTCCTCACCTTTGCTGCAGAAGAACTATACAGATGTGGTGAAATAGAAAATGTCCTTCTCATTCCCTTTCTCTCACTCCTGTGCAAATAATATCACACATCCCTGTAGTCTGATCAGGAGCCAGTAGCTTACCAGTGAGACAGGGAGATGGGAGGGGAGAGTGAAGAGTGGGCTGTTTTTTGGCCTTCGTGCATGGGCCAAAGGACATCTGTCACCCCTTGTTCAATTATAGCTGTGCTCCTAGTGTGAGGAAGGAACGGCAGCCTTCCTTCTTCACTCCATACTTCTTACAAAGCTTGCGAGGGTCAGATTGGTCCCGAAGATGTGCTCCAATGGCATTGCTGACACCCCAATAATCTACCGCCTGAGGTAACTGCCTCCCCTTGCCTCATGAAAGGACCTCCCCAGCTGCCCCGGGATTGTGGAATCCACAATCATTTTGTGATTGATTTTAAATTGTTGAATTGTTTTAACTTTTTATATGTCTTTTAATTGTTTTATGTTAACCGCCCAGAGATGAAAGTTTGGGCGGTATATAAATGTGACAAATAAATAAATAAATAAAATTTAAGCAGCCTGCAATTTACAAGTGATAAACCTTTTCCTCTAGAGTGTTACAGAAAGTGCGTGGGTCTCTCTCTATCAGTGCTCCTTTATATGGAAAACACATCTGAAGTTATTTCAGTAGCTGTCCCACAAATCAACTCATTGTTTAAAGGTTTCAGGAGGATCTTCTGGATCTGTGCCTCAGACCATCAAGTGTTTATGGCTGAAAGCCGATGCCCTGATGGGTATCATAAGGGACATAATGATGTAACATTTGGTCGCAGGCAGAAACAGTTTTCAGTGTTGGTGCTGTTCCTACCACCTCTGTGGTCCCACCTGAGCCCCTTCTTTAGAGCACTGCTGGAGATTTTGCTGAGAGATATCACATTCACTGGAAATAAGTTGCAGGCTCTGGTATTTCTTTCTGTTGAATGATGTGGCACCAGACTAAGATGGATTTTATCTGTCTAATGACCCATAAGTCCTTTTTTATTTCCTGAGATCTTTCTTGCTTCTTTTAGAATTTAATGACTTCATTTCCCCCTACTTTGGAATGTACTAACCTTTAACTCTTTGGGAGTATAGCAAGCTTCGCAAAAGTACATCAGTGCTTACAAATTGTGACATGCTTTCTTTTTGTCCCCTGAGACCTGAGAGAGGAAAAGGCGTGTGTTTTAGCTCTAAGGGCAAATAACTTGTATTAAAAACTCTTCTTCCCCAGTTCCCAGCATATAACCTGCTGATCACTAGAAAACTAGTGGTCTGCAGGGAGGCTAGGCTCTAACCTTTCTCCAGTATATGCTAATTTACTCAGTGCAGGGAGTCTTTTTCTTTTAATATGCTGAGAGAAAAACCCAAGTATGCAACTCTTCATTTGCAGTCTGCAGTGGTATAGTTTCAGCAGAGCTGTACCATATGACAATTGGTTCTGGATTTATTGCTTTCTGAGAAGGATTAGGAGTCATTTCCAAACCCTGGGTACATAGGAACATAGGAAGCTGCCATATACTGAGTCAGACTATTGGTCTATCTATCTCAGTATTGTCTTCACAGACTGGCAGCGGCTTCTCCAAGGGTGCAGGCAGGAGTCTCTCTCAGCCCTATCTTGGAGATGCTGCCAGGGAGGGAACTGGGAACCTTCTGCTCTTCCCAGAGCAGCTCCATCCGCTAAGGGGAATATCTTGCAGTGCTCACACATCGGGTCAGCCATTCATATGCAACCAGGGCAGACCCTGCTTAGCTAAGGTTTAAAAGTCATGCTTGCTACCACAAGACCAGCTCTCTGCATTATCCAGATCAAACAGGATAATGCACTGCACTCTGTCCTGAGCTCCTTGGAGTAATAAAAGGACACAAATGTGAGCAATAGATTATAACACCTGAAATAGAAAATCTATAGTCCCTATCATGGTAGAGATGGTGATTGATTACAAGGGAACCTCATTACTCGCGGAGGTTCCATTCCTTGCCTACTACTGTGAGTAACAGAACTGCAAATAACGAGACTTTACAGCTATGGGGAAAGGGGAGGGGGATTAGGTTCCAGGGTGGAGGGGGAAAGGCAGAAAAGACCCCTAACAGTGAAAAAACCTACTGTGGCATGTCCCCCATCAATGAGCCACAAGATGGCTCCTTTAGACAAAATGGAAGCTGGAACTGACCTCTGTAGTCACTTGTGGCCCTCTCGGATCCATGGATCCATGGGTTTTAACTCTTTCATATCCGTGGATACTGGAAACGAGTTTACAGGGAGCTGCAAATAGTGGTTCAGCGAATAATAAGGTTCTCCTCTATACTGAATTACTGATAATTTCCTGCCTTTTAGTCACACTCAGAATCCGCTACTATTGCTTCATGGCAGAACTGACCATGCACCAAATGAATTCCTCTGGAAATTGCACATAGGGTTTGGTTACAGCTTTTTTTTCCTTCTAAAAATGTCACAGGACTTTGGTGTGTGCTTTTTCCTTTAACACACGCACGGCACGGGTCTTATTGATTTAATAGAATTGTGCAGCTTAACGGGCCCCCGAGCACGGCTTTGTGAGAATACAAGGGGTTTTATTTCAGTCAGGGTATGGATTGTACGCTTGACAATTGGAGAGCTTTTAAATCTAAAGACTTGGTGGCAGATTGTGGTTCAGGGTGAGGCCCCGTTGTGCTCATTAATGTCCCAACAACATAAAAAACAGCTGAGGCTTCCTTCATGAGCAACTCTCAAAGTTTCCCATGGTGCGGAGTCTTTACTTTGGAACTGCTGGATCAGTCCAAAGATGTACCTAGGCAAGAATCCTGTTTCCCACAGTGGTCAACATTTGGGGATGGGGTTTTAGCTCAGTGGTAGATGTGACAGAGGTGTATATGCAATCAATCAATCCTTTATTACGGTCAGAGACCAGCATAAAATTGATACAGGTTAAAAATTATATGTTATGTGATGATGGTATGATGGTACATAACTTGACAAATCTAAAATTAAGGATGATTGCAGTTTAAAAGGCAAGTTAAAACACATATTAGTACGTAACATCAAAATGCTAAAACTAAGAATGATTGCAGATTAAAAATTAAAATAGCTAAACCGTCTAAAATAGCTAAAGTCTAACCCAAAAGGTCTGCCCCAAATGTATCAATTTATTACCAATCAATTTTCATCAAGTGGCCCTGACATTTAGTGTTGTAAGGGGGTGGGGGGGAGATAATTCTCTATTCATTCCCTGCACACCATTCATAACTTTTATATTCCTGTTGTTTCCGTAGCTTCAGCTTTTAGGATTTTCCCCCAGTAGTATTGCTCTTATGACTATATTATTATCCATTTCCTCAATGCAGTGGGTGTCTGATTTGTGGTTGCATAAAAGAGAGGAGTTATGCCCTTATTTAGAAGAGCTCTTTCAACTGCCGGAAGGAACCCGCTGATTTGTGTGTGGTGGTGTTTTGGGGGCACAGATGCAGTACCCGGGTTGGGTTACAGCCCAGGATGCTTGGCTAATTGACCAGACAGATATAGTTGAAATAGTGCCAGATTATGGCCGTCATGGATTTATGAAAACTTAGACAGAGAGGGAGACTTGCAAAAGAAACAAAAATGTACTGCTGTTAGGACAGGCAGCAGTCACATCATACAGAGTAGTAAAAGGACACCCTCAGTGTAAAACATTCTCAGGGTGTCTTTTTTATATGAGAGGCATCATTTGTGGTGTGCGTGAGTATATGTATACTACAAGAACCTTGAGGGGGCAAGTTTTATTTATTTGATTTTAGGTATTTATAGACCATCCTCCATCAGAATAACATTCTGAAAAAGAAGAAGAAAAACCCAAAATAAACAATGCATAACTGCAGCAAGACAGAGCAATGGCAACAGATAGAATGTCAAATAAACGGCAGGATTTAAAAGGCACTATGGCACTCAAACAATTTGGGAAGAAGATAAAGATGAAAAGATTTTGAAAAAACCAAAGAGTCTTTGCCTGGCTCCTAAATGATAACGTCAAAGATGCTGGGCAGATCTCACAAGTGAGAGGCGGGACAGCTGGAAAAGTGAGATACACCTCTGATGAAGTTGAGAAGGATGGTTTAACCCTATTAACAAGCTTTTAACCCCTTTTGCTTTATATGGAGATAAATCTATAGATATAGGAATTGTTCACAAATCAAATGTAAAAATACAGAATTGGATTAAGGCTTATTATCTATAATACAATGCAGGTGCAATGTAGGTACAATGCAACAAGACATATAGTATAGTGCAGCAACTGTTCTATAATATGCCCAGTTTAATTCCTGTGGGGTCTCTGAGACCCCAGATACTTTATTTGTATACTTTCCTCTCTTCTTAAAACCTCTTAAACAACTAGTGATTTACCACTTCCTTGTCTTAATTGCTATATCAACATAATAGTCGGTATTGTATGGGGAAATTATTGTTATTATTATTTTTTACCATGTTCGGAGTTTTTAAACCCGCAATATACCTGGAACATGCTGTGCCATTTTCTCCTTTCTTTTGAATTGGGGTCAAATATTGTTGTTTTCCATTTTCTGGGAGGGGGGGATTGAATTGGGAGATATTTCTTATTTGACATATTTGAATGATGGTTGCTTTTTGGTTTTAATTTACTTTTCTGTTTACCCACCCCTACCCTCTGTTAATAAACAAATAGTTTGGGGTGCGTGTGTGTAAGAGATATATGCTTCTTAGGGGTAGTTAAAACCCCTTGGGGGGGAGAGAAAGTTAAATTCAACTTTGAAGCTTAGCAGCTTGACTGGTATTGTTTCCATTCTTCACGTTACTAATTAATTTCATGAAATAATGCAATTTTTGAGCCGGAAAAGTTTCCATGGAAAAATATCATGGCAGAAAAAACTCTATGATGTTTGTTCCATATTGCTGGGTGAACCCAGTGCCCTTGAAGAGAATCCCCCAAATTCAATACATGCACACAGTGGGAAGAGGCTTTGAAACAGTACAGAAGAATCGGCTCCTTTATTGTGTGCTGATTGATGTTTTCCTGCTTGGGAGGGGGATGTTTTACATATCTGAAAACCACTTTGGGGTCAGTAATGACGTGAAATGAGTAAGAGGTTGGGATCTTCAAGCTGCCAAATTATGCATGATTCTAGATGGGTGTAGCAGACCTTAAGGACATGCAGAACTGAGGCTGACCTTGTTAAGGTGCATAGTGGTTGTATGGTTCCAAGCCTCGGGTGTGGTGGGTCTGGAATCTGGAAACTTTGGCCATGGTCCACTAATTTAAGCTTGCTTAAGCCCTTCTGAATTACATAAATTGCACATAAGCACTTAATGTTGCACTTGAGTGATTTATTGGCTTAACTTTAATTGATTTTATTTTATAATGGAAGAATAAGGCTGCAATTCAGAGAGAGGCGTTTATCCACTTTTTAAAAAGTAAAATTGTGTTTTTGCACCAGGGCTTTTGACCTTGCCCGACCAGCTCCTCTTCATGGTTTGCAAATAGCTTTTCAACTCAGATGTTCTAGGGTGGCTTACCATATTGCAAAGAGAAGATTTTTGCTTGAAGGAAGAGTTAAATGGCCCACTACACACCCAAAGCTTAGACATCCTGAGTTGCACTCAAAGGCCCTCCTTTCCTGTGTGATTTATTTATCACTTTCATATCCCACTCTTCCTCCAAGGAGCCCAGAGCAGTGTACATGGTTTATACTCACAACAACCCTGTGAGGTAGGTTAGGCTGAGGGAGAAATGAGTGGCCCAGAGTCTCCCAGTGAGTTTAATGGCTGAATGAGGATTTGAACTCAGGTCTCATTAATACAAATGTTGCTCCTTCTTGGTATCCAGTAGGATTTCTAATTTAGAAACCACTGGTAGGTGCAGTGTCACTTCGGAAGAAATAAATCTCACTTCTCCTGATGAAGTCCTGCTCAAGCAGGAGGAAACAGGTAAAAATTTCCTAGGACACCTGTTGGGTATTATTTGGACAAGGAGCATCAATCAGAAGGAGCAACATTTGTACAAGGAGCTACCATTAGAATAAGAACTTGCAAGGAAAAAGATCTGGAAGAATTTTGAGTAACATTTGGAGCAACTACTTGAACAAGAACCAATAAGAGAAAAGATCTGGAAGGACTATATATCTACATGTACTAGGACCATGGGCATAATTGACCTTCAGCCACACTTTTTGGGGTCTAGAACACAGACAATTTCTTTAGTAATCATGTGTTTCATTAAATATATTTAATTTATCCTTGTTTCATGAAAGTTGTGTGTGTGAATAGACTCTTATACACGGTATATATACTACCTAGTATATGTTTAGTCCAGTATGTTGGGCCTACCTACTATCTTCAACGGGAAGGACACCTATGCTTCACCAATCCAACCAGAGAGAACCAAGACACTATATCAAATACGGGAGAGAGTGTCATGTAGTTGCCAACTAGGACCGTGCAGTGTGGAAATAATTTGCTTGTGCAAAAGTGGTGCTATCGAAACATTAGCCTGTATCTTTCTATACTGTAACTTTTATAAGGATCAAGTAAAAATAAATGTGCCATGCCGTGTGATTCAGTCACATAGGTTTAAAAAAGAGAGAACAAGGCAGCACCTTTAAAGCCAACTAATATTTTAATGCAGGAGCTTTTGTGGGTTAAAACCCACTTCCTCAGCGACAGAGTGAAAGCAAAAGTGGTCAGACAGGCAGGTAGTGACTAACCTTACAGTAAACTTGTAATGTACACAGAATGTTAGTCACTACCGGCCCTCTTTGCTTTCACTCTGCCTCTGAGGAAGTGGGTTATAACCCAAGAAAGCGCATGCATCAAAATATTAGTCAGTTTTAAAGGTGCCGCCTTAATCTGCTTTGTTTTATAAGGATATTAGAGCCCGTTTGTATAAATGACTGCTGTTTCTAACACAATGACTGAAAATATAGCAACATTTATTATGGTAGCTATTAGAACAGGGTCAGGGATATCGAGTGAGTCCAAGTTGTATTTAGTTTAATTCAATATTGTATTGCATTTTTAAAATTAACTTTGCTGTATAATTTGATTGGATTCATGCTTTTTAGTTTTTTAACTAAGGTTTGATATTTGGTCCAGATGTATGTTGTTGTTTTATGGTTTGTGGACTGAAATAAACTCCATTCTCTCCCATTTGAGGAAATTATTGGGGTTGCAGTCCGGTAGCGGTTAACCAGGCAGCAATGATGAATGACCAACTTGCAGGCAGAGTGGCTTTTGCGTGGAGAGAGAGAGAGAGAGAGAGGAGCAACCCGAGCTGGCTTATTTGGTGCCCCCTGGTCAATAGAAAATCATTTCCAACAGCTGGAAGGATTTACAAGTCCCTATGTGGCTTAATAGCCATCTGCCTCAGAAAGCAGACCTGGGGGGGTCATTGTGGTCTTCAGGTGCTATCTCCTACTGGAGGTTAGCTATCATTAAGGCTATTCTGGCTTTGGATGCCGCTGCTCTAAAGGTTTAAGGATGTACATCCAAAGCATTCTCGCAAGTTTTTTAGCCAGGATGTTCTTCTGACACTTCTTCTTCCTTTAATCTTTCGCTGCATGGTTAACTGCAGTAAGAAGTATTTCCCCCCTCTAACAACATGGCCCAGTTATTCAAGTTTTCTTCTCTTAATGATGTTAATTAGCTCTTTCTCTTCCACCATTCTTCTCAAAACTTCTTCGGTAATTCTGTCTACCCGTTATATTCTTGATATACGTCGATATGTCCAGAGCTCGAAAGATTCTAGTTTGTTCATCTTCTGTTTTTTAAGTGTCCAAGCTTCCATTCTCTGGGGTAGCATACTTAATAACATGTGCTTAAAGAAATAGGAGGTTTATTTTCTGAGCCACGTTTTGTGACCGGTGAGTTGTGATGATTCTCTAGTGTGATATAATTTCTGAAGCAGCTCTTTTCTTTTTCCCCAGGGGAGGAAACCGTGATTGCTGTACCGCATGGGAGTCGCAGTGCAAGAATTACTGTGAAAGGACCAGCACACCTTGGTATGAACAGCTTTCTGCATGATTAAAACATTCCATTCAAATACATTCAAGGGTTTGGGTCCCCCCCCTCCTCCTTTTGGTGTAATAGCACACACCCACACCCTGCAGATAGGAAGCTAGCCCAGCAGAGAGAACGTGTGGGGCATAATATATCATCCTCTCTGCTGTGCTATTTATTTATTTATTTATTTTGCTTTGCGGGAGTTTATTCCATTGCAGAGCCTTCAGAAATGGCACTCTCCTCTTGAACGTAGGAAGCTGCCATATCCCCGAGTCAGACCCTTGGTCCATCTAGCTCAGTATTTTCTTCACAGACTGGCAGCGGCTTTACTCCAAGACTGGAGGCAGGAGTCTCTCTCAGCCCTATCTTGGAGATGCTGCCAAGGCGTGAACCTGGGACTTCCTGCATGCAGACATGGATGGACCAATGGTCTGGCTTAGTATAAGGCAGCTTCCTGTGTTCCTAAGCTCTTCAGCTTCAGCCCTCAGCTGTTGGTGCAACAGCAGTGTTCCCTCCAAGGCATGTGCATGTCCATGTGTGGACACATTTTTTTTTATGTCTGCTCAGTTAATTTTAGATCCCGCTCAAGTTGGATCAGGAAGGCCTCACCCTGAATGCACGTGCACACACACTGCCTTGATACTGCCACCCAGAACAAAACTCATTCTGCACACAGATGAAAAAAATTAGAGAGAACACTGTGCAATGGTCCCACTTACTGTGCTTACCTAGCGATCTTGTTCCTGCACTGCTTTGCTGCTGGGCCACCAGCTACCTTGTTCCTGAACCACCTCTCTACCTGTCTGCCCTGAAACCTGGCTCCCAAACTGCCTTGCTACCTGGCTCCCTTGCTTCCACGACACCTGGCTCCTACACCTCCCTGCTACTTGGCTTGCTACCTGGCTGTGCAACAGCCTTGATACCTAGTTGCCTTTCTGTCTCTCTGCCTTGCTACTCATGACCCTGCTGATGTGCTGCTTGTTTCCTAGCTGCCTGTCATTTGCTTTATCCAGATGGGGATTAGACAGGTATAGTCCAGAAACCCATCTCTTTAGTCCTACTCTCTTATAACGCCGTGGGTAGGATAACTAGCCCCAGAGCTACATGCTCTTTACCACAGTGTACCTGAACAGCTAGGCCATGGGGAGTTTTGGAATTAGACACACTAAGCACAGACCAGCAGTTACAAAATCAAACGGTGGTTTATTTTACCAAAGTAAAATGGACTCCTCCTTCTCTTGCGTTAGATTTCCCTGGGGCACAGCAGGCACTCTTGGGGCAGGGCCCATCCCATCCCTGCAAAGCTTTTTCTGCTCTGCAGGGCATCCAAGGCTGTGCTTGCAACTTTTTGCTCAACTCAAACTGAGGGGAGTTGCAGACCATAGAAGCCAGAGCTTTACATGCAAGGGTTTCGTTGCACCCCTCTTTCTGTGCCCTTGGTAGACCAGGCCTACAAATGAGTCTCCTGTTGTGCATCTCGCTACTGGAGCTTCCCCAGATTGGCCGCTTTGCTGCAGCCAGAAGGGCTCCTTTCTTTTAGGGCGCAAAGAATGTGCAGTAACTGCAAATCATCGGGGGGCGGTGTCAAATAATGTCATTGGCTGTAGAAACAGCACCTTCTGCCATCAACCTGACCTGTAAATCAGGGCTGCTCAACTTTGGCCCTCCTGAAGTTCTTAGCCTACAACTCCCACAATCCCTGGCTATTGGCCACTGTGGCTGGGGATTATGGGAATTGTAGTCTAGAAACAACTGAGGGGGCCAAAGTTGAGCAGGCCGGCTTTAAATGGTTCCCTCGTTTGACCTCTCCTCCAGCCTAAGTGTAGCAAAGCTGCATCCAGTCACCATTTGGACAAGCTCCTGTCTAGGCTGACCTGACTCCACCCCAACCTGCTAGATTCCATTTTGGCTCCACCCCAGCCTGCCAGACTCCTCCCATTCCCCTGGCTGTATTGCCAAACCACAAGCTGGCAAGCCTAGTGACAGGGACACCCTCTCCCTAGCAACCATCCCTCCTGGAGCGGTGCACCTCTGACTTTCAAAATAGCATCCTGTGAGCGCCTTAGTCTGCATTCCTTTCTCTTTCTTGGGTACCATCTTGATTGCTTAGCGGTCAGGGTGCCTCTTTTGTTTACAAACACGCAAAGAGCTGTCTGGGCGGCGGCTGGAAACTCTGTGGCGTTGACATCCTTGTTTTTAGTCACCCCACCCCCAAGTTCCCGGTTTTCACAAGCAATTGGATAAGGCAACTCCATTATTGTCACTTTCTTCTCATTTGGCATTTGAAGTGGTCTGGAGTGGAGGGGGAGGCTGAAATGTGGGATGGGGTGGAGAGAAGGGGTGTTAGAATACATTATAGGCTTTCCAGAAGCTGTTTTCTTAAGGGCTTTAGAATCCAAAATAAGCCAGAGTCCTCTGAAAATAATCCCCCTGCCGTAAAAACAACAAAACCAGAAGCTAATATTTTTATAAGTGGCTAATGCTAGAGATAACCAAGTTCGTGAACTTCGCAAGAGTCTAGCTGGAAGGAACTGAAAGATGCTAAATTCTTGACTTCGCCAGTGACAGCAGCTTGCATTTTTAAATATTTAGCCATACATGTGAACTCTGTTTTTATCCTTTATGGGGATTAAGGGGGAAACATGTGGCTTACAGTTTGAGGGGACGAGAAGAGGTGCGTGTGAACGGAGGCTCGTATTCCCGACCTGGGAATTATTGGTGCATTTGTGGGGGAGGAAAAGTTCATGGATTCCAACAGGTAGGTTTTCTAACAGGAGGGAGCAGCATTCCGTGAGTCCACTGACGACAAAAGACATGACATGATGGATAAGCACCGGTTTCATACTTAAACCAGAGTGATGCTTTCAGACCCAATCTGGAATTTTGATGTGAACAGAAATCGTGGTTTTTGCAGAATGGTCCCTCAGCTATTCACACTCATTTTTACTACAGTGCTCGATTGGCTCTCCAGGGACACCTGTTTCCCAGAACGAGAAGATTTCTGGTCTCTGGTGAAAGCCAAATCAAATCAAATTTCTTTGTTTCGGTCAGTGACCAGCATGAGAATAAAACAAATGTAGAAGAGAAAACAATCAAAAGTCCCATCTTGAACTACCTGCCCTTCTCCCACTATATGCCATCGTGCCAGAAGGACTAGAGGGGGAAAAATAACTTGAGGCTCCTGGTTTGTGTCTCAGGATATCAAGGAACATGGTAGCCTCCTACACAGACAATACAGACAGAGGAGAGCTGGCCTTGTGTTAGTAAGCATGAATTGCCCCCTTTGCTAAGCAAAGCCTTCTGGTCTTTAGGATAAACCTGCACTTTAAATTAAATATGAATTTAAATAGGAATTAAATAGACTTTTCAGGCCATCACTTGCCAAACCAGTCCGGAGAGCCGCCTGCAGATATTTCCAGATGCTGCCAGCGAGTTTGTAAAAATATGACCGAGTTCTTTGAAGAAATAGCTCTGCAAACATTACACCTGCAGAGTGCTTTGTATCCATCCCACAGGGACGCTGCTACTGACAGGCAGGGGCTTAGAACAGGTGAAAATATACAGGAGCCAAGCTTACAGGTAGCCCCTGGAGCAAATCTCCCGTCTCCCTTTGAGAGGCTGCTTCTTGGAAAAAGTGAGTAGCTGGGCTTTACTTTCCGTGCTGAAATACAGACTCTCTCCGCCTGGCTCTTAGCAGATGACCGTTGGAAGAAGCCATGGATCTCGTCCATCACCGTCCTCCGCTGAAGTGGCTCCAGAAATGGGCTGTGACTCACTGCATGCTTGCCAGTATTTATTGTGAGCACGTGGAGTCACAGGCTTGGTTCAGGTGCTGTAAAGATTCACCCACGGAGCATCCTCACGGAATGCAGGTGTGTGGAGGAGGAAGTCACACCCGAAGCCAGTTGCTTCCTCCTCCTTCTCACCAGTGATGCCAGGGGCCTAGCTATAATGGAGCGGATGGATCCAAAGAACCCGGGGCCCCCCACCCCAGCTCCTGAGGGCCCTCTAGCGCCACCCTTCTCTATTTTATGTCCCTCACTCCAAGGGGCTTCCGGGGAGAGGGCTGAACACGGCGCCCACTCCCCTAGCTATGCCCCTGAGTGATGCTGTAAACGTTTGGCAAGCTCAGACCCAGATGTGAGCTTTTTAGGGGGCCCGTAATGCCCGCCTCAAAGAAGAGCATTATGAGGTCCCAGCATTGTTCTGCAGTTCCAGTTGAAATCTGATCCCGTGGAGACTTCTTGGCTTATTCCTCTTTCCCACCTCACCAATCCCCCAAACCACCTCAACCCTTCTCTTTAGACCTGACCTGACTGGGCCAGTGAGAATGGGGACAGCAGTCCTCTCTTGCCCCAGGGAAGGAAATGGGAAGAGGTCTCTCCCTTCCTTCCCTGCAGTGTCTGGTCAGGGGCAAGCAGGGACTGAGGCAGGCAGGCTGTGCAGTTGGCAGGCTGCAGAAAGGCAGGAAGCAGGCTACAGGCAGGCAGGCTAAACTCCAGCAGACAGGACAAAGACATAGGAACATAGGAAGCTGCCATATACTGAGTCAGACCATTGGTCTATCTAGCTCAGTATTGTCTTCACAGACTGGCAGCGGCTTCTCCAAGGTTGCAGCCAGGAGTCTCTCTCAGCCCTATCTTGGAGATGCTGCCAGGGAGGGAACTTGGAACCTTCTGCTCTTCCTAGAGAGGAGTTTCTGCCAGCCCTACCTGGAGGCTTTACAGACAGGACTGTTACCCCAAATCTCCTTTGGAAGAGAGTGTGGGTGTTCACACACCAGCCAAACCTACCCCAAAGTCCATTTGAGATCCTTGGACCCACTCCACAGACAAATTGGGCTTTGTCTTGCAAATTCTATGTTTTTCTGGATTTTTAAAATGCTAGTTTTAAGTGACTTTTTCTGAAAATCCCAGCACAAATAGGGAGAGGTGCTGACGTAGAATCATTAGCATGATAAGCGGGAAACCCTCTTTAGGAAGGCAGATATAGCTCTTTAGAAATCTCCCCCCACCCGCATTGGCTAGAAGGAAAACACGGAGGCATGCAATGTGAACCTGCACCAACCCCCCCTCCCCCCGAGAGCAGAAGGGAGGGAATGCTTACCTCAGTGCTGCAAGTGTAATCCATCTTATTTTGATTTATTATTTCTCTATGTAAACCGCTTTGAACACTTTTGTTAAAAAGCGGAATATAAATATTTTGTTGTGGTGGATGTAATTCAAAGTGGCTTCGCTCAACATTTACCCCAAAGCATGAAGCCATGAGCGATTAACTCCCTGGAGATGCTGCCAAGGAGTGAACCTGAAACCTTCGGCATGCAAAGAAGATGCTCTGTCACTGAGCTACGACCTCATCCTTTAAGGGGAAATTCCTTACAGCAGAGAGTACTCACTTCTAGTCACCCATCCAAATGCAAACCAGGGTGGATGCTGCTTAGCAAAGGGGTCAGTTCATGCTTGCTACTGCAAGCGCAGCTCTCCTCATCTCAACTTGTCGATGTTTCCACTAGGTAGCTTTCTGCAAACTGCAGTTTGCTCAGCCTCAATGCCCTTCCTCCATCTGTAATATGGAGTTCAGAATACCCGTCTTACCTTACAGGGGTGTGTAAAAAGACCACTGAGATGATAAGTATTGAGGCACACCAAGCACTCAAAAGCCACTCTGTAAAAGCTGCTTTTCTTATTTGTAAAAGGTCAGATTTCTTTATCTCCTCAGGATTACAAATGCTTTAAACCCTGCTTTAATGAGGCACGTTGTTCATAAGGAAATGTGACAAATTATTTCCTCTCTTTTTAACAGATAGGTTTCGGTACGCTTCTGTCTAGACACAGTGGACCAATTATATCCCGATCCCAACCCCGTTGCTTTCATTGGAAATAAACCAAGGATAAATCTGTACAAGCATCCTTTATCCAGAGAGAGCAATTGCCGTTTCTCATTCAAGTCTTGCATTATCTCTTCGCTTTTAAGAGCTGGGGAATGTTCCTGCTCAAGATAGTTCACAAGTCGGCCCTGAGCCATTAGTGGGAAGTTTGCACAGTATTTCAAGAAGCCTAGTGGCACAGCAGGGACATGACTTACTTAGCAAGCGTGAGGTTGCCGGTTCGAATCCCTGCTGGTATATTTCCCAGACTATGGGAAGCACCTATATTGGGCAGTAGTGCTATAGGAAGGTGCTGAAAGGCATCATCTCACACTGCACGGGAGGAGGCAATGGTAAACCCCTCCTGTATTTTACCAAAGAAAAACCACAGGGCTCTGTGGTTGCCAGGAGTCGGCACCAACTGGACATTACACTTACTTTACCCATCTTACAACTGCTGTTGCTGCTGAGAAATGCCATGCATCTGTTTGCCCTTCATTTTAAAACTGCATCTCTGTTGCTTTTGACCAGCTGTAAGCCAATTGCTAGCGGGTAATTTCTTTCATCTTTGCCTTACAAGGATTCAACCCAGTCAACTCTGTGTTGGACTTTTCTTCTCTTTTCCTGTTTCAGTGATTGAATCAAAGACGTTACAGGGAGACAGCGGAGAACACAGTTTCAGTGGCCCTGGAACATTTGTCATTGACAACACGACAGTTGAATTTCAGAAGGGAGCAGAGAGAGAAACTATAAAAATCCAAGGGCCGCTTGGAGCAGATTTCATTATCAAGGTGAGATGTGCATCTCTGGTGCGGACTGAGTCTGGTGTGCCAAAACACTTGGAATAGCTGTGTTTTAAAGAACAAAACAAACTAAGAAAATGAGAGAAGATGCTAGTACTTGCGGTCGGAGGGTGTCCCCCAGCCTGGAGGCTGATAAGTGCCTCCTGCAGGCGGGCTGTGGCAGGCACCCTGAAGTTAAGCCAAGATGCAAGCAGACCACAGACTGGTAGTCTGGCACAGTGGAGAGAGAGAACCTGGTGGCTTCTCTCTGTGATGTTTCCCAGGTCTTAGATTGATGGAAGTCCTCTAATCCGGGTGTTAACATTGGCACCAGATTGACCTTCTGGTGCCACCTGATATCCCAAAGGATCAGGAGGCTCTAACGTTTGTTTATTTATTTATTTACTTACTTATTTATTTATTAAACTTTTTTACCGCCCAAACTTTCATCTCTGGGCGGTTAACATAAAAACAGTTAAAACATATATAAAAGTTAAAACAATGCAACAATTTAAAAACAGCCATAAAATTAAAAACAGACATTTTTTTAAAAGCTGGGAAAGCTTGGGTGAAAAGAAGAGTTTTCAGGTGTTTTTAAAAAATTGCCAGAGATGGAGAGGATCGTATCTCAGCAGGGAGCGCATTCCACAATCTCGGGGCAGTGACTGAGAAGGCCCGTCTCTGTGTAGCCACCAGACGAGTTGGTGGTAACTGGAGATGGACCTCCTCAGATGACCTCAGTGGGCAGTGTGGGTCATAGTGAAGAAGACGCTCTCTTAAATACCCAGGGCCTAAGCCGTTTAGGGCTTTATAAGTTATAACTAGCACTTTGTATTTTGCCCGGAAACCTATTGGCAGTGAGTGAAGCTCCATCAGCAGAGGAGTAATGTGGTCTCTCTGAGATGATCCAGAGACCAGCCTGGCTGCCACATTCTGAACCAACTGGAGTTTCCGGACTACGTACAAAGGCAGCCCCACATAGAGCGCATTACAGAAGTCCAGTCTGGAGGCTGCCAACAAATGTACTACTGTCTTGAGGTCATTGATCTCGAGAAACGGGCGCAGTTGGAAGTCAAACTACTGGCCCAACTAATTTAGCATTGTCTGTACACTGGCTGGCAGTGGCCCTCCAGAGTTTCAGAGTCTCTGCTCTGGCTGGCAGGGGTTCTCCAGGGTTTCAGGCAGGAGTATTTCCAATCCCTACCTGGAGATGCCTGGAATTGAACCTGGGGCCTTCTGCATTCTTCCACTGAGCTACAGCCCTGTCCCCTAAAAGGGAATATCTGACAGCACTGACATGTAGTTCCCCCATCCCAAAGCAAACCAAGGCAAACCCTGCTCAGCAAAGGAGACAATCCATGCTCACTACTGCAAGAGTGGTTTCAGTCTTCCAGTTGAGCGGGGTTGGTGGTGGTGGACCCAATTCTGGGGCCATGACAGCACCGCCAAGGATGAGTTCCAAACCCACCCAATTACACATCTCATCTCCCCCAACCCCCTTTTTTCACTGCTTGTGAATAGGATGGTGAAGATGAGCAAGGTGAGGGGTTTTCACCTGCCCTCCGAACGGCATGCAGTAACAGCCAAAGCACCTGCCCTTCAGTCAAACCCACCAGAGCAGCATTTAAATGATAGCATTTTTAATCGCATTTAAATGATGGCACTGGGGGTGGATGGGGTGGGCATAAGGCCTAATCTGACGCAGGACCCAGCAGGGCTCAGACCTGGGAACCCTTTTAAGCCCCTTCTATATACAAAGCAAAAAATAACGAAGGAGGATATGCAAAGTGCCCAGGTGTGAATTCCAGACCGGCATGGACCCTGTGCCTCTTATTTTTAGAAATTTATCACTGAGCAGACATGCCTTGACTCTGGCACTGGGTTTTGCTGGAGAGCTTTCCAACTTAGCTGAAGTTCCCTGTGAATAAAACCGGAGCGAGGGATCAAATACAGCATCTCAGGGGAGGGGGGTGCAGGGAAGGACCTGCTGAGTGTGTGTTCTTTTGGGCAGCCTTTATCTCCTGCACGTGCCCCTCCCGCCATCCAAGAAGCACAGCCACCCTTTCTGGTGAAAACGTCGCCTTAATCATTTCTTCTCCACCATTGCAACTGCATCCTTTGCTGCCCTTGCCTTTCCCTCCCCTCCCCCTTTTTAAAACTTCCCTTCCTGTCTGGATTTCTGGCGGGGGGGCGGGGTGAATTGTTGGCAGAGGTTCCGTCTATTTCTTTTTTAAAAAAAATCATTTATTTTCCAAAAAGCAGACATACAAATATAATTAAAGCATTCAAAACGTATAAAAGTTGGCTTGTAAAATTGGTAAGTTAATTGGATATGCCACACATGAGCGGGCCGGCAGGGGAGAAGGCATGGTCCAACTCACCTTCCCCCCAGACAATCCAGGAAATGTAGCCGGCGAGGTGCAGCCTCGCGCCCTTTAACCCAAGTAAAAGCCCGGGTAAAAAACCTGGGCTTGTGGGTCGATCCTGGCACTGCACACAAAGAGACCTTCCCAGGTGGGGCTTCCCTAACCTGGTTAGGGCTGTTCATGTGCATAGCCTTTGTGTTTTTGTGTGTGTATTAATGTAGCTTTATCCCATCAGATTAAGGGCTCAGTTAATTCATAAACAAAACCATATTTTTAAAAACAATCTCACAAATATAAATAGCCTGCAGACTTTCTGGTCTCTTATAGTTAGATTCAGATCAGATTCATTTATTACGGTCATCGACCAGCTGTGTAGCTGAATGTAATTTTTCTCCATCCCATAAGGACTGTTAATTCATAAACAAAAACATATGTGTAACAATCTTACAAATATAAAAAGCCTGCAGTCCTTCTGGTCTCTTATAGTTAATTCTATATCTACTACTACTGCAACAACAAATATTTATATATTGCTCTTCAAACAAAGTTCTCAAAGCGGTTTACATAGGAAAATAAATAATACATAAATAAGATGGTCCCCTGCCCCCCAAAGGGTTCACAGTCTACAAAGAAACTTAAGGTAGGCACCAGCAACAGCCACTGGAGGGGTGCTGTGCTGGGGGTGGATAAGGCCAGTTGTGCTCCCCCTGCTACATATAAGAGAACCACCACTTTTTAAAAGTGCCTTTTTGCTCGCTTTCTCGAGACTGCTCCCCCTGCTGTTTATGTTTTGGAAGTGATTTGCCTGAACCGAAGCATTTTGCTGCGGCTGAGCAGCTAATCTGGAAAGCGCCCAGGCAAAGTCGATGCTCCACCACTGAGCTATGGCTGCATCCCTGAGGGAAATACCTTCCATACTTACACTTAGTCACCCATCTGAATGCAAACCAGGGTGGACCCTGCTTAGCAAAGGGGACACTTCATATTCACTACCACAGGAGAGGCCGTTCTTTACTGGTATGCAAAAGAGAACAAGTCTGAAAGTGACGGGACCAAGTTTCTGGATAGATTGCAAAGGGCCAGTTCAATGCCCCTTCTCCCTTAACAAGGGGTAAGGAATTAGAAGCAGGCTGTGGTCCTTTCGGCTCTGTGCCCAGATGGGATGATGCCCTTTGATCTTACCGTTCTAATCCGGGGAAGTGCACTCAGTAGCTAGTAGGAACGCCGGTAGCTTGCCAGGCTTTTAAACTTCAAATACACTTACATGTATGGACCACCACCTGTTATCCCCAAGATACTAAGCCACATTGCATACGTGTGTATATATAGCAGTTGCTTCACTTTTGGAGTGGGAAGGAGCAACGATTTTTCAGTGTGTAGCTGAGATACTACCGAGGAGGAGGAGGAGGAGGAGAAAGGGTGACCAATTCAAAGGGCAGAGAGAGTTTAGTTTGGCAAGGTGAGCAGAGGTGGTATGATGGATCCACCACAGCCCAGTTCTAAAACAGTCCATGCAAGGCATCATTGGTTTTAGTGGGACTTCATTACAAGTTAAAATCATGAAATGTCAGAGCTGTGGGGGACCCTGGAGGTCTTCTAGGCCAACCCCCTGCTCCGTGCCAGAACCTGCAGCAGCACCCCGACAAATGCTTCCCAGGCTCTGTTGGAAAAACCCCAGCACAGGAGAGCACACCACTGCATGGCCCCCTAGCTCAGTGGAAAGGCATCTGCTTTGCATGCAGAAGGACTCAGGTTCTTTCCCTGATCAACCCAGGTAGGGCTGGGAGAGGCTCCTGCCTGAAACCTTGGAGAGCTGCTGCCAGTCAGTGTAGACAATCCTGAGATAGATGGACCAATGGTCTGGCTCAGCATGAGGCCGCTTCAAATGCTCCTGTGTCCTCCCTGGTTCTTGTTTTAATCCCATAATAGCCAATACTGCAAATCTGATTGGCTGGTTGAGTGCGGACATAGCCGTGCCATTTAATGCACACTACTGCATGACCCCATAAAGTAAAGTTGTGCCATCGAGTCGGTGTCAACTCCTGGCGCCCACAGAGCCCTGTGGTTGTCTTTGGTAGAATACAGGAAGGGTTTACCATTGCCTCCCCCCACACAGTATGAGACGATGCCTTTCAGCACCTTCCTATATCGCTGCTTCCCAATATAGGTGTTTCCCGTAGTCTGGGAAACATACCAGCAGAGATTTGAACCAGCAACCTCTGGCTTGCTAGTCAGGTCATTTCCCCACTGTGCCATTAGGTGACTGCATGACCCCATAGCTCAGTGGAAAAGCATCTACTTGACATGCAGAAGGTTTCAGGTTCATTCCCCGACATCTCCAGGTAGGGCTGGGAAAGACTCCTGCCTGGAACCCTGGAGCAGCTGCTGCGAATCAGACCCATCTAGCTCAGTATTTACACAGACTGGCAGCGGCTTCTCCAAGGTTGCAGGCAGGAATCTCTCTCAGCCCTGTCTTGGAGATGCCACCAGGGAGGGAACTTGGGACCTTCTGCTCTTCCTAGAGTGACTCCATCCCCTAAGGAGAATATCTTGCAGTGCTCACATGAGGTCTCCTATTCATATGTATAGTACATAGGAAGCTGCCATATACCGAGTCACACCATTGGTCCATCTTGTTCAGGCTTGTCTTCACAGACTGGCAGCAGCTTCTCCAAGGTTGCAGGCAGGCGTCTCTCTCAGCCCTCTCTTGGAGATGCTGCCAGGGAGAGAACTTGGGACCTTCTACACGCAAGCAGGCAGATGCTCTTCCCAGAGCGGCCCCATCCCATAAGGTGAATATCTTACAGTACTCACACATGTAGTCTCCCTTCCAAATGCAAACTGCCCTGAGCCAATTATGGAAGGCCAGTATAGAAATCAAATAAATGAAAGAAAGAAAGAACCTGGTACGAGACAACTTTCTATTTTATCCTACGCAATGTCTCTGCGTGTGGGGTTGTGGGGTAGGCTGAGCTCCGCCTGAAAAGGAGTGCCTCCACCACTGGTAGCGTGTGAATGGGGCAGAGATGTCGACATAAGTGGCAGGAGGACAGGTAACGCGTCACTGATAACTCCAAACTTCTGTTTTTAAAGTGTGGTCCTCCCAGATGTTCTGGCTGAGGGGTTTTATCCCCCCCCCGCCCCTTCCTTTGTCATGCAGCTTTCTGAGCCGTATTTTTGTGCATGAATTATGTTGTAGCAGGCGGCAGAGTGCTGGCGCGCGGTGTACAAATGTGTTGTAATGGAACTCTCTTCAGACCAGGTACACTGCCCCCAAAGACAGCGTGGTGCAGTTCTTTTTCTATCAACCCATCAGTCACCAGTGGAGACAGACGGAGTTCTTCCCTTGCACCGTGACGTGCGGAGGAGGTGAGTAATGGCGGTGGCTTGGGAGTGCGCACAGCTGTGGCTTGTAAGTGGCAGGTTTACAGCCTTCTAGCTGCACTTTTTTCCCTTTAATTTTTTTTTTTAAAAAAAAACAGGAATTGCTATAAATTTGCGCTGTGTTGTAACGTTGGGCTCTTCCCTGTTTTGCATTTTAGAAAGCGTGCAGGAGGCCAAAATTTGCACCTAGTGAAGTTCGTAGAGATATGCTGCTGATATATTCGGTTTTCTGAAAGGAGTAAACCATAAGCTTCCAATGTAAACCTGAAATGGAGGCTGTGGTGTATTTGCAGTGGAAATGCAGAAGGAGTGATGGGCCAGTGTGGATGATAGTTTACCAGGGTGCTTTCCAGATTAGACCCTGCAACGGGGTCACGTTGTATCTCGGAAGTGTGCTTCCACACGTCCTGTGTTGTGACAATGCATTTCCTGTGCGGACAGCAGGGTGCCGTCCACATTTCCAATGCCTTGTTTTGAATTTAATCGCTACGATATAGAGCTAGGACGTCATAGATCCGGCGTAAGGGAGTTGCTGTTTTTTCGGGTTGTTCGTTTCCACGAGACTGCTCCCCCTGCTGTTTATGTTTCAAATGCGACTTGCCTGAATGAAGGCATTTTGCTGCTGTTGAGCAGCTAGGCTGGAAAGCGCCCAGGGCATGCAGTTAAGAAGGGGGCATGGGGGAGAGGGCATGGAGGAGAAGAGCTGCTCTTGTGGCAGCAAGCATGAATTGTCCCCTTTGCTAAGCAGGGTCTGCCCTGGTTTACATTTGGTTGGGTGACTACATGTGAGCGCTGTAAGGTATTCCCCTTAGGGGATGAAGCCATAGCACAGTGAATGCTCCCGCTAATGGTGAGCTTGCTACTCCATCAGGAGACTGAGCTCTAAGACATAGGAACTTAGTGTAGGAAGCTGCCATGCCATCTAGCTCAGTATTGTCTTCATAGACTGGCAGCGGCCTCTCCAAGGTTGCAGGCAGGAATCTCTCTCAGCCCTGTCTTGGAGATGCTGCCAGGGAGGGAACTTGGAACCTTCTGCTCTTCCCAGAGTGGATCCATCCCCTGAGGGGAATATCTTACACTGCGTTCACAGTGTGGCCAGGAGCCGTGGCCGCCTTGTGAATGTGGCGCTGGCTGGTAAATGCTCTCAGACAGGGCAGTGCGACCTTGTTTGGGAGTAAAGCCACGCCCCCTGCTTCTGACGTCAGACGTAGGGGGTGTGGTGGGTGGCCGCCAGCAGGAGGAACACGGGCCGCCAACTGGCTTCCTCCTCCAGTTGCAGCAGCTCTCCAGGGTATCAGGCAGGAGTCTCTCCCAGCCCTACCTGGAGATGCCAGGATTGAGCCTGAGACCTTCTGCATGCAGAGCAGATGCGCTACCACTGAAATATGGCCCATCTCCAAGCTTTAAGACCTCCAAGTTACGACCCAGATATGGGAGACATTTTAATTGTCTTGGTCCGTTTTCTCTGACCCCCTTCGAAAGGAAAATAACAAGGGATGGGCGAAGAGCAGAGCTGACTCAATTGTCCTTCAAGCAGCAGATCCTCTTACTGGGATGTGCACGGAACTGGCTGGCCCGGTTCGGTTTGAATTCAGACAGGACTCAAACCTGACTGGGCCAGGTTGGCCCGGCACCCCCTCAAACCCTCCCCCCCGCAGTTCAGTCCGGTCCGGGAGGGTTGCAAGTGTTTTTTTACCTCTTCCATAATCCTTCTGTGTTCCTTCCGCATGCAAAGCCGACACTCTACCACCGAACCATGGCCCCATCCCCTATAAGGAAGCTGCCTTATGCAGAGAGACCATCTAGCTCAGCACTGCCTACATAAAACTTGCACTTCAGCCCTCCGATAGATGTTGGACTTCAGCTCTCATCACCCCTGACTATTGGCCACTGTGGCTGGGGATGATGGGAGTTGTAGTCCAGAAACAGCTGGTGGGCCCGAGTTGTGCAGCCCAGCTCTACACTGACAGGCAGTCGCTCTGTAGGGTTTCAGACAGGGGTCTTTCTAGGCCCTGCCTGGAGATGTCAGGGGTTGTGCCCCGGTCCTTCTGCATGCAAAATCTGTGCTTGGCCCCCTTAACTGTGGTTAGATTGTGGGGAGTGGGCTCGGGGATTGTGCGCTCCCCACTTACTCCCCTCTAGGGAGTGAATTCCTTCCACCAGCCCTTGCCACCGTGAAGCGTTGCGCTCCCGCTTGTGAGCCCTGAGATACCAGAAACCAAAAGAACTCGGAGAATGAGGTTTATATGCCATGTAAAAAAAAAACCCACCCCAGTATTGAGAAATAAATCTCCATCGGGTATTTCAGGAATCTCCTTCTGTTTCTGCCTGGCTTGAACGTTCCATAAAGCGTACAGTTCCTTGGTAGCGGTCTGACTCCTTTTGGCTGCTTTCACGTGCTTATAAATGACTCGGAGATGTTTTTGGAGATGATCGCTCCGAAAGCAGAGCAAAAGAAAGACGCTGTAAACCACACCATCGTCCTTCATTCCACTGAATATTTGTTCAAAAACAGTTCCCTTTTGCAAGTGTTCTCACTGTCAAACCATGGGGGAATCATATGGCTTTCAGAAAGCATGCGTCTCCCATAAAGCGCAGCCGTGTTTAAACAAATAGCTAAAGTGTCCAATATTTACGTTTCATGTGTTAGCTTTTTCTTTTCTTTTCGTTTTTCTTTTTTTGCACTGAGCCTCCTCTCGCTTGCTCAGCAGACTTGGCTGCACGGATACACAGCACCAGTGGTGCTGCTGTCCTCGACTTTACAGTTTTCCCTCCCTTGTGTGATAATGCCTTGGCTCAGCCAGGAAACGCATAACTGGAACCTTTGATATGTAACACTGAGGAGTTGGATGCTGGCATCGATGCTGTTTGGTTTCTTGACTCCATTTTGGATTTTCATTCTTGTGCACTCCCTCTCTTTCTCTCTCTCCTTTTGTTGTTTGCTTAAGAACTCATACCAGCACATGCCCTCCTTTCCTTACATGTGAGTCAGTTCTTGTGAATAAGCACTCCCTACCCTCGGCCCGGCATCAGCCAAGGAAGCAACAGAGTGACCCATAAAACTCAGATGTCTTACCCAGATTATACACACCAGCTCGATTTCTCCAATGTTTTCCCCTCTCTTCTCCCCTCCCTTCATTCTATTAGGAGGAATGTTCTTAAAATATATATTTTGGGGTTTCGTAACATTAAGCTCGGTGGTATTTTTGGATCTCTTCTTAAGAGGTTCTGGCTCTCCGTTTTAATTGTTTCCCGTACCGCTTGGCACTACTCAATACATAGCAGGGTTGATTTGAAGAGGCTGCCTATCTCTCCATGGTGCCTCAGTAAATGACAGGCGTGCCACGGACCACAGTGTGAAGCCACGCACAGACTCATGGGTGCGCTGAGCTTTTCTGGGAGTTTCTGTTTCTGCGGCCTCCTTCGTGATGGGAGCTCAGGCTTGCAGTGGGTCCTGGATGAGGGACTTGAGAACTGCAAGTCTGGGGGTGGGATTCAGCTTGTGTGTTCCCACCCCACTCTAGCCAAAGGAGGAACATAGGAAGTTGCCTTGTACTGAGTCAAAGCCTTAGGAACATAGGAAGCTGCCATATACTGAGTCAGACCATTGGTCCATCTCATTGAGTATTGTCTACACAGACTGGCAGTGACTTCTCCAAGGTTGCAGGCAGGCATCTCTCTCGGCCCTATCTTGGAGATGCTGCCAGGGAGGGAACTTGGAACCTTCTGCTCTTCCCAGAGCTCCATCCCCAGAGGGGAATATCTTACAGTGCTCAACACATCAAGTCTCCCATTCATTTGCAACCAGGGCAGACCCTGCTTAGCTAAGGGGACAAGTCATGCTTGCTACCACAAGACCAGCTCTCCTTTCAATCTAGCTCAGTATTGACCAGCCATGGCTCTCCAAGGTTACAGGCAGGAATCCCTCCCATTTTTTTGAAAAAAAAATTTTTTTAATGGCCATCACGCATGCACATATGGCCTCTGCGAGGCCCTCGACCATGCCAGGCCTCGCAGTGGCCATTTGTGCATGTGCGGCGTACAAAATGGCCACCGCGCCAAAATACAGAGGTCCGAACGGGCCGGAAAAAGTGGCCGAACGGGCTGCAGTGGTGATGACTGAAGCCAGCGGTGGGAGAGGGAACCTTTGTGGACTAGGCCTAGAGGAAGCTCCCCAAAGGGGCTAAAGGTTAAAAATAAATACATTTTTTAAAATTCGCAAACTCCCCCGAACAGTCGGGGGGGTGTCGGCTCGAGGCCGGACCGAACAGGGGGTGGTTCGGTCCAACCTCAAACTGAACCGGCTCGATGTCAAACTTTCGAATGTCGAGCCGGTTCCACACATCCCTAGAACCTGGTCTTGGATTTGGGTAAAGACAGTAATTTCTAACGTCTGGGATTTCACCCCACTGTAGGTTATCAGCTGAACTCTGCCGAGTGTGTGGATATCCGTTCGAAGCGCGTCGTGCCAGATCAATACTGCCATTACTACCCTGAGAACAAGAAACCGAAGCCTAAGCTGAAGGAATGTAATATGGACCCTTGTCCTTCTAGGTTTGTATTACAAATGTATTAATGGGTGGTTGGCATTTAGGTTCCGGTAGGGCTTTGTATACTGCAAGGAACTCTGGGTTCTCTACCCCTCTCCCAGGGATCCCTGTCAGTGGGGGCTGAATCACCCTGTGTTGAGTGTAGGGAAACTTTGTACATGCAAAGCTTCACTTTTCCCCATGGCAGTGAAAGTCAGTAAATTGTATTATTTTGCAAACTCGTATCCATAAGTGGTGCATTCAGATTTTGATTCAGTGCGGGCATGCCCTCACCTCTTGCCTGTGGCCTTCTCAGAGGCATCGGGTGTCCCACTGTGTGAAACAGGATGCTGGACTGGATGGGCCTTGGGCCTGATCCAGCAGGGCTGTTCTTATGTTCTTAACCAGCAGTGTTATCTGGATCTGCTTGCAGTTGATCGCGGGTAGCCATGTCAAGCTATTCTAGCAAAATAACCACGGAAAATCATGTGGTAATTTAAGGACAAAGGCCGGCATCCTAACACTTCGCTTGTGCAACCAACAAAGTTGTACTAGGGCAAGGCCACCGGCACGGAGCCTCCCAGGAGTCTTAGGGGCATGGAACTGTGAATGCGTCCAACATGGCAGCTTCATTCTTCAAGTCGCACTACAGTCCCAATCTTGGCATGCTTGTGTGGTGCAGTGCCGAGGAGCGTAGGATGCTGCCTTATGCCAAGGCAGACCATTGGCCCATCAAGCTCAGTATTGTCTACACAGACTGGCAGTGGCTTCTCCAAGGTTGCAAGCAGGAGTCTCTCTCAGCCCTATCTTGGAGATGCTGCCAGGGAGGGAACTTGGAGCCTAGATGCTCTTCCTAGAGCAGCTCCATCCTCTGAGGGGAATATCTGACAGTGCTCACTAGTCTCCCTTTCATATGCAACCAGGGCGGACCCTGCTTAGCTAAGGAGACAAGTCATGCTTGCTACCACAAGACCAGGTCTCCTCCCACATGTTCTGATGTTCCAGCTCTGCTTGGGAATGCCAGAGATTGAACGGGGGGGGTTCTGCATGCAAGGCCGATGCTGTAGCATTCCATTTCAGCCCTGTCCACCAGTGTACAGCTAGGGAATCACTGGCCTACTTGATGCCAGCCTCCCATCCTCTTCCTTATATGCACAATACTAAGTCAAGGCTTTCACTTTTTGTAAAGACGGCAGGCTCCAATAAAACAAATAAATGCAACTCAGAGGGAAGACACTTGTGGTGCAAAGACCACACGCCACTGTTGCCAAGTTCCTAAAGGCTGCCGCGTTCATCGGCCGTATTGAGTTGCACAGTGACATTTAAGGCGCGCTGGCTGCTGGATCATCTGGTGCTGTTTCCTGGCTCGGCTCAAGTATCTTAAAATAACACAGCAATATCTAGCCCAGAACCTCACATCAGAATGCCAGCTGGCAGAGCTAGAGATGGATCCGAGAAGAAAAGGAAACGCGCTTGGTAGATTTCATTTCCTATAACTAGACTGCCCTGTTTCCTCTAATCCCGGCAGTCATCAATAGTGACCCCTCAAAAGGGTAGATGTAGACCCATTCTGGCAACACTGACAGATCGTAAGAGGTTACAGAGTTTTTTTGGGGAAGCGGGATGGGAGCTTTATAAGACAGGTGGGGGAACGTAGCCCATGAGTGGCTGTCATAAATATTGATACTATAAACATGAAGGTGCTACGATGCTGAAGGGTGAACCTTTATTTCTTATTACTCCTTCTTGTAGACGGCAGGACCAGGCCAGGACTGTAGGCAGATGTACCAGGGCTTTTTAAGGAAAATTGATAATTGTGCAATAGCATGACCGTTGTACAATTTCATGTGAGTGTAATTTTCAGATGTGGCGAGTGCCTCTGCAGCAAACGTCTGTGCATTTCCCTTTTCTGTGCACGCATTATTCATTACATTATAATTATTCATTTCAATTAAAGGTAAAGTTGTGACGTTGAGTCGGTTTCGACTCTGGGCCATGTGGTTTTCTTTGGTCGGGTTTACCATTGCCTCCTCCTGCGCAGTATGAGATGATGCCTTTTAGCTTCTTCCTATGTCGCTGCTGCCCAATATACGTGTTTCCCATAGTCTGGGAAACATATCAGCGGGGATTCGAGCCAGCAACCTCTTGCTCCCTAGGCAAGTTACTTCCCCGTTGCACCATTAGGTGGCTATTCATTACAATTACCATTGTGCAATTTCATGTGTGTAATGTTTGCATGTAGCATACGCCTCTACAACTCACATCTGTGCATTTTCCTTGACTGCACACACATCCTTTGTTGCCAACAGTCACATTACGTGACATTTATAGGCCCATTCACACCTTATGTTAAACACTCGTGTAACGAGTGTACAGTGTACACAGGTACAGATCAGTAAGCAGGTACAGTCATTCACACGTTACGTTGAACATAGTTACAGCAATATACTTTCTATTTGTACTATGCATTTGTGGGCCCTGTACCTAGGTTTACTTTTTAACATGAATGCAGGTATAGTCATTCACACAAACGTGTATGAGTGTTCAGACATTTCTACACTCGCACCACATAATGTCTGAAATGGGGCTTTTGAAGCCTAAAGAGGGAGGAAAACGTCAGAAATAAAGATTTAACAGCACTATTGCAGAAGAGTGTTATATTCATTAAGACTCTGTAGGGAGTAGCAGTGGAGTCTGTGGGAAGCATCTTTGGTGGGGGAGCAGAAATAGGTATGCTTTGTCAAAGTCTGGGTTCTAGAGGAGCCTGGACGTCTCCCTTGACTTTTCTCATCGCTATCGGACACTTTTTACATCACCTAACATAATACGACGTTTGCACAATTTGAATTTTTGAACTGCACAAATGTTCTTTTAGAATGATTTTTCCGCCTACCTTGTTCAGAAGCTGGAGACAGAAGCTGGATCAGACGCGGTCATCCTACCTATCTGAGGCTTGACAGATGATCAAGCTCCCTGGCTCCGACCATGTTTTTATCTAACACACGGTCAAAAATCAGGAGCGCACCCAGCTGCAAAAACTGGGTAGGACTCATCATCTGCCTCGTTTATGGTTGTGTGGATTGCCCTAGAGGTTTCCCAAAATTGTGAGTGTGTGTGTTTAGTTTGTTTTTTCCCCAAGGGAGTGTGTTTAACATGTTAAAAAAATCTGATTCTTTAGCAATTAACTTTGTAATTTCTTGTGTCTTTTTAATTCGCAGTGATGGATTTAAAGAAATCATGCCGTATGATCACTTCCAGCCACTTCCTCGGTATGTACAGAATCAACTAGATATAGGTTGCTACAGAGATAAACATGCAATTACTAATTTAGTATTGATTGATTGAGTGAGTGATTGATTGATTAAGTGCCGTCAAGTCTGTGTCGACTCTTAGTGACCACCTAGATAGATTCTCTCCAGGATGATCTGTCTTCAGCTTGGCCTTGAAGGTCTCTCAATGGGGCATTCATTGCTGTTGTAATCGAGTCCACTCTACCTTGCTGCTGGTCATCCTCTTCTTCTCTTGCCTTCAACTTTCCCCAATATGATGGACTTCTCAAGGGAGCTGGGTCTTTGCATAATGTGTCCGAAGTATGATAGTTTGAGCCTGGTCATTTGTGCCTCTAGTGAAAATTCTGGATTGATTTGTTCTCTGATCCATTGGTTTGTTTTCCTGGCTGTCCATGGTCTCCTCAAAAGTCTTCTCCAGCACCAAAGTTCAAAAGCATCAATGCTTTTTCTATCTTGCTTCTTCAAAGTCCAGCTTTCACATCCATAGACTGTCACGGGGGAAACCATTGTTGGAATAATTCTAATCTTTGTAGGTGCTGACACATCACAGCATCTAGTTTAATCTAGTTTAATATAGTGCATGGTTTATAACCTTTAGTCTGTGTTGCAGGCTCCTGCTTACTCAAAGCAAATAGGAGCAACCATTTGCCTTAGATGGCAGTGCTAAGTTGTCTGTCCAGACATTCAGTTCTTAAGATAAAATCCCTTCAAAGCACATGGCATTTAAATGCACAACCCACCATTAATGCTTAAGTGCAGATATTCCATTAGTGAGTGGTGCAAAAGATAGCATTTCTGGAGTGCAGTGCAGCAATCAGCTAAATAAAGCACCTCCAAGAAAAGGAACTGACACTCCAGACTGGAGTGCTGGTCTTCTGGTAGCAAGCATGAACTATCCCCTTTGCTAAGCAGGGCCTGCCCTTGTTTGCATGTGAATGGAAGACTACATGTGAACCCTGTAAGATAGTCCCCTTATGGGATGGGGCCATAACTCATTGGATGAGCCTGGTTGCATACAGAATCCCTCCCTCCAGACAGGGCTGGGAGAGACTCCTGCCTGCAACCTTGGAGAAGCCGCTGCCAGTCTGTGTAGACGATACTGAGCTAGATGGGCCAATGGTCTGACTCAGCCACTGAGGGAGATGGGCCAGTAATATCCCTGCTTCCACTGCCTCCTGTGGCCCCGGCAGCACAGGGAATAGGAGGTATCCATGCCTGACCGGTAGAGATCCTCCTGGAATTCTCACGGCAAGTAACTTGTTCACACGTAGCCACAATGAAGACAAAGTGCCTGCCCGGAGCTCAGTGGCACCCTCCTCTTCCTTCCCTTGAGCCACAGTTCTCCACAAACAGTAGGGCCGTCTGCAAGCATCCTTTATGACCCCACAGTGTGCCCTGTTGCCCTCCTCGGAAGCTGGGGCATGGCAAGGCGGGCGTTCCAGCATTCAGTGGAGGATCTTGAAAGAACAGAGCTGTGGCTCAAGCTGTAAATGCACCACCGGACTGTTTTAACAGATGGAGAAGTCTTTTGAAATAAGCAGGGGGGAAATCCCTGGATAAATGCTCCCCCCCCCACCTTCTAAACACACGTGCATGCACGCACACCTTTGAAAGCTTTTGGAACAGCTCCGTGTAGTTCAAGCTTGCTGGAGTGTCGAGGGATTCCCTGACAGGCAGAGACCCTGGAAAGCATCTACCAAACAGCCTGCCTCCCCACCCCTTTCCCAGTAGCTCTTAGACCTCTTTCCACCTGGAACGGGCTCTCGGGAATTTGGGACATGGAGCATATTTTTTAAACCGACGAGATCGGGGGAAAGAGCTGCAAAAATACCATTACGCCATAAACACTTCTGCAGCTAGCCACGCACGGAGTGTGTTTGTTGTGGCATATACAAAATAATTCAGCGTGTCCTTTACATGGCAGTGATTTCGTCCCCCACTCCTCGCCATATTTACCTGAATAGAAGACGCCTCATTCACCGTAATGAATTCAGGCTCTGATTTTTCACTAAAGGTAAAGGTAAAGCGTGCCATAAAGTTGATTCCGACTCCTGGTGCCCACAGAGCCCTGTGGTTTTTTTTGGTAGAATACAGGAGGGGGTTACCATTGTCTCTTCCCTACTAGGCCATTTTTAAAGTGTTCAAAAAGTTTCACATACGGAACGTTGGGAATCCTCACCACCCCAGTGGTTCTGAATAGCAGTTGAAAAGCCGTATGCAAATTGTGCCAGGGGTATTCAAGCTTGGGTCCCCAGATGGTGTTGGACTACAACTCCCATCATCCCTAGCCACAGTTGTGGCAGTGGATGATGGGAGTTGTAGTCCAACAGCGTCTGGGGGATCCAAGTTTAAAAACTCCTGAATTATGTGAATATATCACTAAAGCCCTGTAAAGCAGGTCCTGAAAGAAAGGCGTGTTCCTAAGGGGTGTTCCTTGAGTTCATGGCTGAGAGGAGATTTGAACTGGGAGGCAGTTCACACTCTTAGTGCCTTGCCACTCGTGCCTTTTTTTAGATGTACCCCTGATATTTTTTCAGTGTGCACTTGAAAATGCAAAGTGCAAGTGGCAAGTGGGAACGCTGTGACAGGTTGCTTTAAAGACTAGTCTTTAGTGTGCTATGTATTACATGGATCATTCCTTTGAGTCCAGCTAACACAACGATAGCAGCAGATGAAGTCCATTTATCAGGGCCGATGGTGAAATCATTAGCAATTTGCTCCGCGTGGCCTGGTTTTGATCATGTCAGTTTGGCTTAAATGTCAGCACCTGATCCCGCAGCCGTTTCCATATTCGGTTTGTGTACCGTGTGATGAATTTACTCAGGGCAGAGAGTTGGGTGAATTATTTCAGGCAGGGAGCATTCTTGATTTACCTCCTGTATGGGGAGCAGTTATTTACATTCACCTTTTGGATTTATAGGCTTCTGTTCGGTCTGCTCTTTGTTTAATTTCTTTACAATGCCTCCGTTCCTCCCAAAGAGAGACACTTGGTGGTTGCAGTTGCTGACTTCAGCCAATGGAGTGGTTGTCATTTGCTTAGGTCTCACTTTTAATTTTTTCACGTTTTATATCCCACTTCCTTGCCAGAAGCTCAGGGCAGCATTTAGGGTTGGGGATGGAGCCATTGCTCAGTGGTTGAACACCTGCCTTCCTGCAGGAGGTCCCAGGTTCCATCCCTGGCAGCATCGATTAGGGCTGAGGAAAAAGGCTCCTGCCTGAAACCTTGGAGAGTCGCTGCCAGTCAGTGTAGACAGTAATGAGCTAGATGGACCAAGGGTCTGGCTCAGCATGAGTTCTCACTGTGTTCTCACTGGCTCTGGTTTTTAACCCCATAATAGCCAGTACTGAAAATCTGACTGGCTGGCTGAGGGCATAGCCATGCCATTTCATATTGCTCAGGGTTTATTTATATATATTTATTGTTTACATTTATATCCCTCTCTCCCGCCAAGCGGTCCAGAGTGGCGTGTGTGGCTATATTCATCCCCACAACCCTGTGTGGTAGGTTAAGCTGAGAAAGAAGGGATTGTCCCAGAGTCACCCAGTGAGTTTCATGACTGAACAGGGATTTGAACCTGTGCCTCCCTAATCCTAGACCAACACTCTAACCACACTATAGCATGCTCGCTCTCCTATTCATCCCCCCCACTCCAGCTTCTTCTCCCTCAAAGCAGCCTCTCTTGCTCCCTTCCTATCCTGCAGCCAAATTCTCCTAGAATTCTGTGGCTGAGGATACTATTCAGTTGATGGAAGTTATTGTAGAATCCGCCATTTTGTGCCTGGCTCTGCATCCCTGAGCTGCTGCCTTGTGCAGGTAGTTCCCAAGGCTCTGGCCAAATTTTTTTAAAAAGTAGCTCCCAGAATCCTTAAGGCTGTCCACCCCCTGAGATAGAAGGGGGCTTTGGTTGTGATTTTAATTTTTGTTTTGTCTCCCCAGCTGGGAACACAACCCGTGGACTGCGTGTTCCGTTTCGTGTGGCGGTGGAATTCAGAGAAGGAGCTTTGTGTGTGTGGAGGAGACCATGCATGGAGAGATCCTGCAAGTGGAGGAGTGGAAATGCATGTATGCCCCCAAGCCCAAGGTCATGCAAGCTTGCAATCTGTTTGATTGCCCAAAATGGATAGCTCTGGAATGGTCTCAGGTAAGACGGGGAAAGGACGTAAACCTGCATCTTTAAAAGAAATGCCTTCCATTCTTTCTAGATATGCAGCAATGTTGTTAAGGTCAAATAACCAAGGCCCTTGGTTGCAGGATTTACAGGGGTTGCCTAGTTGAGTGTCTTGCATATATACAACTTATAAAGTTATCAACAGCCTGTGAAACTCTTTATGTAATTATTCCAGCTCAGAATATTGAACAAACTTGCTAGAAAGCAGCATGTCTTCAGAAAGTCTGGAAGACATGTATGAATTCACAACAAAAGGCTGCAGTACGTCCCTAGTGTGCATGTGTTACCTGAGTGTGCATGTGTTACCTGAGCCTGTGCCTGAGCATGATGAAAGTGTTAGGCACCTTTCTCCCTCTGAAACCAGAGGGGTTGTTACTGCCTTGAAGGAGTATTTGTCAAACTGAGCAATTTTCTGGTCTTTTTGTTCAAGTCCTTTCCCCCGACCCCCTTGCCACTGAGTTCCATTAGCTCCGCCCACCTGGTTGTCTGTTAACTGCTCTTTGAGTCAGCAAACGTTCCACTCTATTGTGTCACATTGGGGCAATTAGGAGGTGAGGAGGTTCAGATTTTTGTGAAACTAATGTATCTGTGGGCTATCCCAAGCCTGCCAGTATCTCCCTCTCTCACCCATGGGTGCTCTGGTTATACATCTGTAAGGATCATAACATTTCCAGCTCTTTCAGAAATAGATATATAGGTTCTTGTATGAAGAACCTGCTTTTTGCATTATCATTTGGTCTGCATGCAACTTGTTTCCATGAAAACTGAATGTATAAATGATTGGCTACTTTTCTCTTCCAAATACATGAAATTGGCAATAGGGAAAGGACCCAGCAGTGTTGTTCATGACAAGAGTGTTTGGATGAGAAAAGCAACAAACGCCACATTAGCCCATGGGGCAGGCTCACCAATTTTGGCCATCAGTACCATCTCAGGGGATGGATGCTCATAATGATTTTTGTCAATGACTCCCCCCTAGGAGATGGAAAATAGGTGAGAGCATTGTTGCACTTACAGCTTTCTCTGTGTTATCACCCCTTTTTTTAATCAGGTACCCGGGTTGAAGGGTGCGCTCGTGCCCTTCTACTTAGGTAATAGCCCAGCAGAAAACCTCAGGCTGCCTGGTGAGGCAGTGCTGGGATCGGCCCCAATTCCAGCACTCCACATGAGCAGCTCTACCCAGGCAGACCTGCTTGTGTGAACAGCCTCATTGTGTTCTGAAAAGCTTTTTGAAACACCGTTGCAAATTGGGCAAATTGGGCAGCCCCATGGTCAGGACAATAAATCCATGATTACACACTGAAAGCTGAAAGTCTTGTAATGCTCTCAGCTCTTTTCCATCCCTAGAGGAGTAGACCTTGTCAAAGGTCACAGTGAGCATCCCCCCCCCCGATGGGATTGACCACCCCAGTTGTCTCATGTACTAAAAGCTATCTAGCTAGACAGGGCTGTCCTGCTCAACTTAGTCCCTCCAGCTGTTTTTGGACTACAACTCCCATACTCCCCAGCCACAGTGGCCAATAGCCAGGGGATTATGGCAGTCGCAGGCCAACATCTGCAGGTTGAAGTTGAGCCACCCTAATTTTGGCTAGAGCCTTGTTGAGGCTGGTGGGTTTGCAGCACCCTAGACTTGCTTTCACTCCTCGTCGGCTAAAGGCAGCCGATTCACCAATTAAGAATGATTTGGTTGATTTGACAGCCCTGGTTATGTGCGCTGTTTGGTCTCCCGCAGTGTACGGTGACGTGTGGCCGAGGGTTACGCTACAGAGTGGTGCTGTGCATTGACCACCGTGGGCAGCACACCGGGGGCTGCAACCCTCAACTCAAGCTGCACATCAAAGAAGAGTGCATCGTGGCAGTCCCTTGTTACAAGCCCAGAGGTAAGAACATCAGAACAGCCCTGCTGGATCATAGGTCACCTAGACCCTGCCTCTGAGACAAATACAAACACAACAAATATTTATATACTGCTTTTCAACAACAGTTCCCAAAGTGGTGTACATAGATATACATAAACAAAACGGCTCCCTGTCCTAAAGGGCTCACAATCTTTAAAAAAAACCCAAACCACACCATAAAGTAGACACCATTAACAGCCACTGGAGGGATGCTGTGCTGGGTCTGGATAGGGCCAGTTGCTCTTCCCCTGCTAAATACAAGAGAATCACCACTTTAAACAGGTGCCTCTTTGGTTTGGTTAGCATGGGGTAACGGGAGTGCCCGGGGGTAAATGGAGACCACAAAAGTAGGAAGCAGATACTTTTACGTCTCTCCCAGAAGTATCTAGTGAAGACCTGTGAATGTGGCGTTAGCACACTCTCTGGCTTCCCCATCTTCACTTCATTGGCTGCCACTTGTGCAAATGGAGAACCACTGAGAATGATGACATCATAGCAAGCCTCTTTCTCCCCCCATCACCCAGTGCAGGGACGGGGTGTGCATTAGCAGCAGTCATGTGACCCTCAGCCATCATGTGAGCCTTGGTTTTGAGCTCAGTACTTCCTATCTTGCCTTCTCTGCTGAGGTACTTCTGGCAAAAACAGCCCAGGGACCCTCCTGGACCTTCTGCATGCAAAGCGTGTGCTCCGTCACAGAGTATGGCCTTCCCCATCTTGAATAATGTCCATACCTGGGAGGCAAGAGATGAAAGATAGAGCTAAGGAGCCAGGAGCCCTACCCCTTCCTCGAGCTCTGGCCAGCCCTGATCTAAAGCCTCACCAAAGTAAGCCTCAGCTGGCCTCCCCTTCTCCTGAGTAGGCCCATTGAGAAGGAGAGCCCAAGCCGCCAGCTGAGCACTTCACCCCAGATGTTGGAGTTTGGCCCTGGTTCGGCATTAGCTCCCGTTCTGGGGGTCACAGAGGGGCTTCTAGGGACAAGAATTTAGCTGGGGCCCCCTGGTTCCCCAGAGCTTCTCCAACGGGATGCCAGCAGGAGGGGTGATAAGAACTAGCTGCTCTGGGTTTGTTAAATCTAGGGGGCTTCCATCAGGGTTGGGGGTCCCGAGTGGTGCATGCTCATCTGTCTGATTTGGGAGGACGTCCTCCAGATGGGTCTTGATAAATATATAGGTGGCCTCACCGAATGCCTTTGCCTCTTCCAGAGAAAAACCCTGTCGAAGCCAAGCACCCTTGGTTCAAGCAAGCACACGAAATGGAGGAGACCAGGGTGGCCTCAGAAGAACCAACGTAAGTTCACCATCCCTCTCCCTTTCCCTCTTTTCAAGGTGGAGAAGAGGTAGCTGATGTATTTTCCTGGCTGTTCGTAAAGACTGCAGCCCCTGGCCAGCTCATCTGGCATTTGTATTTCCTTGGGCTGGGTCTGCCTTTGCCGCTGTGGTCTCAGGTTCTTCCCAGCAGTTTTCCTGAGTGACGCAAAAACACTCCGTGCCAAAAAAAAAAAGTATTTAAATTGCATGTTTCCAAAAGGCTCTCAAAATTTCCCAGGTAGGCAGATGCTGGACCTCTAGAAGGTGTGGGTTGGGTGAGCTGAGTTCCATGATGGAATGAAACTGACCATTTTTTCAAGGGTCAGGGACAGAGCGAATGAGCAGAGTGATAGCAGGCTTGCTCGCAGCTTCATAATTAGCATAGGAGAGGCCTGCTGCCCAAATTCGGGAGCTGGACACATGCCCATTTGCTGACTGTCTGTCCATCAAAGGCAAGGTCAGAGGTGCCACCTGTGACCGTGAGCTAAGCAGCTGCTGGGTTTGAGGACTCCCTCCTACTCAGCAGCTGTACCCAGCGGTTGAATGCGGTAGGAGCAAAAGTCCTCTGATCCAGCGGTTGCTTACCCCACAACCCCCGGTGGCACCTCTGGTTTTAACGGACAGATGATCGGCAAACAGGAGCCATATGCACAGCTCCCGAAGGAAGAGGGCAGGCTTCTCGTACCCTAATTATGGGCGTGTGGACTGCCCTTGTGTCTTATGTCTGCTAACCTATGGGAATCCCAAGACTGGGATTCTCTCTCTCCATTTTCCCTTGGTGAATTGGGAACAATTTCCTTAGAATGGTGTAAAGGGTTTAGGAACAATGTCTAGCCCGAACGTCTTTTCGACAGGGGTGCTAGAATGGAGGTGTGGTTGTGCTCTTTGTGACTAATTTCTGCTCCCCTTGGATTAGCTTCCTGCAATTAAGTTTGTGTTCCTGATGCAGTGTGTATCCATAGGGTCAGTTCACACTTAACTCAAAATTCAATGTTTGTGCAGCCTTCCTTGGTCCTGAGAGCATGCGCTTCCCCCCTCCCACCCCCACGCAAATATCTACTTCCTTTGTAGGTAAGGATATACTGAGATTGATCAGACGTACGAACCTACCAATCTTGGCACATTGCTTCAGGGAACCCGAGATCTGAAACTCATTCAAGTGAGTTTCAGATCTCGGGTTTCTTGGAGCAATATGCCAACATTGGTGGGTTCAAATGTCAGGACTGATCTTGGCATATTTATTCATTACATTATGTTCCGCGCTTCCTCTGAGGAGCCCAGAGTGGTGTACATGATTATTTTTATCCTCACAACAACCCTGTGAGGTAGGTTAGGCTGAGAGAGGAGTGACTGGCCCAGAGTCACCCAGTGAGTTTCACGGCTGAATGGGGATTTGAACTCAGGTCTCCCCAGTCCTAGTCCAACACTCTAACCACTACAGTACACTGGCATTTCCTAACCTAAAAAGGAAGTATGCACTTGCACAGGGGTGGGAGATGGGAGTTCGTGTGAACCTCAGGTTCTGAGTTAAGTGTGAAGCCACCCATAGAATTACTTCTACATAGAACATGGTTGGATGAAGCTTAGCTCTGCCAGATGGGCCCTTTTCAAACTCATGATGAGTCCCATTTTGCTGACTTGAGGTGCATAGAAGCTGTGGTGTTTGGTTCCCACAGAAATATCGCTTCTGGTCCATGTACTCCTGATGTGCTTGCATGAGGGCTGCTGTTACATGTGAATCAGGTCAAAGCCTTAATTACTACAGTTCTGAGGTCTCGGTGTTGTGCAAACGGCCTCCTTTCTCTGGAATACAAGGGGGCATGTCCTGTCCCACACTTAAGAACCTGTGAGGCAAGGCAGTTGAGGTTTCAGCACCCTGGAGAGTTCCCAATGAGCAGCTTGCTCTGATGAAGGAATGAGGTTTTAAATACCTGCAGGCTTGGCTTGCCCCTCCCAGGCTCTGCCTCAATGCCTGGACAGCAGATAAATTTAAAGAGGCAGCCCTCTAGCCAGAATCTAGCACTCCTCTGTCCCATCTAGTCCCTCTTGGCCTGTTGCTGTCACTGGTGTACAGGTTTAGGGCGGGAAGAAACTATTGGGTTCTTGGCATAGAAGAGGCTGGTTCTTTAGTGGGCTCAGGCTCTATGAGTGCCAGTTCCAGGATATCTGGTTCTGGGGTTTCTGGCTTTGGGTCTCCCAGCTGTCAGGCATCTCCTTGCACAGATAGAGCTGGCCCTCCCTGCTGAAATACACAGGCTGCAGGCCGGAGAAGTTCTGTGAACACACTGGGGCTTTTGTGTAATGCATCAATGACTAGACGGCAACTCCAAAGGTAACAGAATCAGGCACGTTACCACTTTTTCAATGACTGTAACTATAAGCAAATTTTCAAGTTGATATTATTGTACACTCACTGGCGAGAACATCTGCTATATGGCCATATTTTCGCAAAACTCTTAAATATTACAGAATCTATCTGAAACGTTCAAAATATGTTGGTAATGGAAGCAGAATTTTTGGACATCACTTCTGACTTGAAAATTTGCTTGTGGCTACAGTCATTGTAAAAGTGGTAACATGCCTGATTCCGTTACTCTTGGGATTCCGTTACCCTTGGAAAGCTGCCCATATGAGATGCCAACACATGGCTCGTATAACATGCATCATTCCCACCCTCCACTAAAAATAAAAAAGTGTAACTGCCAGGAATATGAGGTCTGTATTGTTTTTTACACGTTTAGAATACCGTAACCAAGAAATGTAGGATATGGCTTGATGTATCTTTTCTTGTCTTCCATTGTCCAGTTGATCTTGACACGTGTGTAAACAGGTGGAGATCAGTGTCTGGTTCAAGCCTGACCCTGCTCTCCAAGCAGGTGTTGTTGATCGGGCATATTTTCCCACTAACTGCTGTTGAAAAGCAGACCAGCATAAAGCTGCTGAGTAGGAATTCATCCCTAGGTTTGAGGGAAGAGAGCTGGTCTTGTGGTAGCAAGCATGACTTGTCCTTTTGCTAAGCAGGGTCCAACCTGGTTGCATATGAATGGGAGACTAAATGTGTGAGCACTGTAAGATGTTTAGCAGATGGAGCTGCTCTGGGAAGAGCATCTGAGGTTCCAAGTTCCCTCCCTGGCAGCATCTCCAAGATAGGGCTGAGAGAGAGATTCTCCAAGGCCTGCAACCTTGGACAAGCTTATGCCAGTCTGTGAAGACAATACTGAGCAAGATGGACCAAAGGTCTGACTCAGTATATGGCAGCTTCCTATGTTCCTATCTCTTGGTAGGGCTGGGGAAAGTCATGGCTGCAACCTTGGAGAAGCCGTTGCTCGTCAGTGTAGACAATACTGAGCAAGATGGACCAATGGTCTGACTCGGTATATGGCAGCATCAGTATCTGACTTGGTATATGGCAGCTTCCTACATTCCTACAGCAGTGAATGCTGCCATAGCAGTGAATCAAGCCATAGGAGTGAATGTTATGGAAGTAATATTAACAGTTTTCTTATTTATCAGGTATGATCCCTAATTTCTGACCAGTTAGTGGTCCTATGTTTAGTTGGGGGTGGGGCCGGAGTGCCATGGTAGAGCTTCTGCTTTGCATGCAGAAAGTTCCAAGTCCAGGCCCTGGCATCTCTGTGTAGGTCTGGGAAAGACCCCTGCCAGTCTGTGCAGACAGTACTGACACTAGCTGGACCAATGCTTTGACTCAGCAGGAGGGCGCTTCATAGGTTTTTCAAGGGCATCCACAGCTCAGCTATAGAGTACCTCCTTTGCATGCAGAAGTTCCCAGGTTCAATCCCTGGAAGCATCTCCAGGTAGGACTGAGAGGGACCCACCTGAAACCCTGAAGAGCTGCTGCCAGTCAGTGTAGACAGGACTGAGCTAGATGGACCGATGGTCGGACTCAGTAGAAGGCAGCTTCCTATGTTCCTGTGCTGCTGCTCCTGGGAAGCTGTCTTCATTGGATGGAAAAAGCTTTCGGGAGTCAGGACATCACATCTCAAGAATAACATTAGCACCGTGTCTGTGCTTCCCATAGAGAAGGAGCCGTCATGCTAAATACCCTCCTGTTTTAGAACATATTTGTCTTTGCTTTTTGCAATTTCCATGCGGCTCAAAGTTCGCTTGTAAACCCACTTCTGGTTTAAGTCTGGGTTTTGCCATTTCCCCTGATGATTTGCAGCCATTTTAAAAATGACAAAAGGATATATATGTTAAGTAAAACCACAACATGAAAAGCTCAGCTCCCAGGCCATTCCCGTTTTATTACAGTGGCCCTTTGGGCCTTCAGCTTTAGTTTTAGTCCATAACGAATAAGTGAAATATAAACTCAGCCGTGTTTCAAAAAGCCACAAATAAAGAAGTGCCAAGACAACATGCTGAAGATTAAATACTTCTGCCCCTGTGGTCAGCCGTGAGTGGGGGACCTGCATTTACATACCGGGTGTTCGGAAGCTTTTAAAAGAATTTCTAAAAAGGAAAATAGGTCTTTAAAATTTAAAAAAAAAAGGAGAGAGAGAGAGACTGTTTGCGAAGCTAAGCCAAGAAAAATGTAGGTTTGACCTTTCTGGTTTTTACTGGTGGAATGTGATGATAGTTGATACCCATCATTATTGTAAATGTTGCTCCCTAGAGTCTTCTTTATTTACAGGGGGATTTTCATTAAGCTGTCCAAAAAAAGATTCCACATCCTTTTTCTTTTAATAAGCTTAAAGGAATAGAGATTTCTGCTGCCCCCCCCCTCTTTCTTTTTGCTTAATAATAACTGGGGGAAAGAGGCCAAATTTAGAAGCTGGTCACCTTGTAGAATTGTTTCATTGGGCTTCTTCAGATGCCACTACACACACACACACACACACACACACACACCCCTTGCTGGTTCAGGCCCAAGGCCTATCTCGCTCAGCACCCTGTTTCCCACAGTGACACACAACCAGGAGATGGAGGCATGCCCCCTCTCCTGCCGTTGCTCCCCTGCGACTGATATTTAGAGGGATCCGGCACCATAGATGCATCACACACAGATGACCAAAGTCAACTTCAACATGGCTGTCTTTTTATTTCAGGCTAGTTTAGACATCACGCGGAACCTTGGTTAAAGCCAAGCTCCGTGCAGCGTTTTGGAAGGCATGCAGACTAGAGGATATATTAGCCCTTTAGTAGCCATGTAGTATTGCTTTTTGGTCTAGACACAAGCCCATGTAGTTGTCTAGAGCTTTTAGTCCATATGTGATTGGATTATCCAGAAGCAGGAGGCTCCCCCTCTCTCTCACTCAGCCAATCAAGAGTTAGCAGCTCCGCCCTTTGTTCTTGGCTTAGTTTCCTGACTTCCCGATGAGGAGTGCGGGATGGATGCTCTCTCTGAACAGTTTCGTAGTTTGCAAAGCCAACAGTCTTTTCGCCTAACAATAATCTTTCCAAAATTCATACCCCTCAAGAATTAATCTCTTGGACTTTGCTCTCTGAACTGCAACCCCCAGGAAGCACTAACCTCCAAGAGTTAGTTTTTGCAAACCTTGGAAATAAAATGAAGGTGTTGTAAACTAGTGGAAAACTTGGTTGTTTGAGTGATGCTTACTGGATGTCTGGATTCTCAGGATAACATCCCTGAGCACTCCACTCGCTCAACTATCATCTGCTTCCTATCAAGGTTTGAAATGAGTTACAGATCTCAGCTTATTTGAAGAAAGGTTAGAGCAAGCTGAGATCGGACATGTCTTCAGAACCCACCGATCTTGGTTTATTATTACTGAGATAGGAAGTAGATCCTCGCATGGGTTGGAAGGGGAGAGTGCATACTTCCAAGGCTTAAGAATGTTGTGTGGAGCCTGGCTCTAACTGAGGTTCCATGTGACATCTCACCCAGCCTGAAATAAAAATAGAAAACCAAGCTGATCTTGAATTGATTTGGGTCATCTTTCTGGTCTGTTTATGTGTGCATTTGAGTGGCATTTGAACTGGCTCAGTCAAACAATCCCACAAGGTTACCAGTCAGTCAGTCAATTTATTTTTGTAGCCTATGTCTATGCCCATTACTACATAAAAGGCTACTGGCCATTGTGGCTGGGGATGATGGGAATTGTAGTCCAACAATGTCTCAGGACCCAAGGCTGGAAATCTCTGCTCTAGTCTATGCTGTCTTTCAGCTGTAGCAGATCTTCTGCTATCCAGATCTCCCAATTATCTGAAATTTGTGTCACTTTTTGTGTTAGCTCACACTTTTTTTTTAAACTGCCAAAATCCCATGCTGCTTGGCTGCATTTAGTCATAACTGAGGTTCAGATAAGCTGCCGAGGTTACCAGTTTGAAGGCAAATTCTGCATTCTGTGAGCTGCAGAACTGCATGATTTGGTTTACCCTAGATTCTGTATTCCATGTTTAACTTCACACACACACACACACCCCAGACACTAATATGAAACAGGAAAATCTCAATTACAGTCTAAGCCTGCTATAAGTCAAAGAAAAAAAAATGCTTAGAATTCTCTGACTTTTCTTTGTAAATGGATTTGTTCTGTGGTTCAGATTCCCAAACAGAAATGCAAAGCTTCAAAAGAATTCATCATACATTATTTTTGGATCCACTTTGTGCATTCAGCCAGCCTGTATACGGAGTGAATACCAAACTGCTGGGGTACTGCTGTCAACACATTTAACAAAATATTTTTTTTCAAGCTTCGTCAAATATTTGGACTGGTTAAGGCACTGCGGTATCCTGCTTAATGACAACAAGCCAAGAGAATATTATTCTTGGTTTAGAATAAGCAACGGTTTAGAAACTCTCCTTATCATGTCCATTTCCCTCCTTTCTCCTCCCTTAGTGCTACCTCCATCCCTGCCCCAAGAGATCCCACATCTAAAATGGATGCCTGTTCCCATAATTCCTTGGGACTTTCCTTAGGTACAGCATTCTTGGCCAGGACCTTGGGGTGGGCTGACAGAAATCAGTCAGACAGAAGGCTGACTCTGTTCAGTGGCACAGAGGAACAATCATGTGGCCAAAAAATGGGGGAGTGCAGGAGATCTGGGTGCTTTATAAGGTTTCAGGTTTCAGGCAGGATGCTTTCCTAGCCCTACCTGGAGTTGCTGGCAGGGAGTGAACTGGTGCCCTTCTGCATGCAAAGCAGATGCTCTACCTCTGAGTTTACATCCCCTGTGTCAGCCCAGGTAGACTGATATCCTGTCACTCTCGCTTTGCATAGAGGAAAACACAGTTATGCAGCCCCTAGGTCAGTGGTTTCCAACCTGGGTTCCTCCAGATGTTGCTGAACTACAACTTCCAGCATCTCCAGACACAATAAGTTATAGCTGGGGATGCTGGGAGTTGTAGTTCAGTAACATCTGGAGGAACTCTGGTTAGGAACCACTGCCCTAGGAGAATGGCTGTTAATTTGGGAAGGATGTACCTGCCCAAGCTGGAGAGCCAGTTCTTGCTCCTTTCTCAGGACAGGAGCATCAGAGATAACAGCCACCACCTGGACGCCACTGGCTTTCAACTGGAAGGTGCCGTCTGATTTCCAGCCACCTGGATTTTGCCCATACCCTGGACTTGGTGTGGACAAAGTGCCCAAGATATTGTGGCACCAGAGGTGAGGCACCAAATGCTGCCTTGCCTCATGAATTTGGTGGGGGCCAGCCCCCTTTCAAAACAGACCCTTGCACACATTGAACGTGCATGGGGGGAGGAGGGAATGTGGCCAGCCACTGCCTCTTTTCTCCTCTTGCAAGAGGTCAGATCAGTCCCAAAGAGCTGCTCCAATGGCAGCAGTGTGTGTGTGGGGGGCGTGTCTTGCCGCCCTGCTGGTGCCCCAGTAATCTGCAGCCTGAGGCAACTGTCTCACCTTGCCTCATGGAATGGGAGGAGAGCTGGCCTTACATAAGAACAGCCCTGCTGGATCAGGCCCAAGGCCCACCTAGTCCAGCACCCATTTCACACAGTCACCCACCAGATGCCTCCGGGAAGCCCACAGGCAAAAGCTGAGGGCATGTCCTCTCTCCTGCTCTTGTTCCCCTGCAACCACTATTCAGAGGCATCTTGCCTCTGGCTGGAGGTGGCCCATAGCCCCCAGACTAGTAGCCACAGATGGACTTGTCATCCATGAATTCATCTAAGCCCTTCTTAAAGCCATTCAGGCTAGTGGCTGTCACCACATCTTGAGGCAGAGAATTCCATAGGTTAATTATGTGTTGTGTGAAAAAGTACTTCCTTTTTGTCTGTCCTATGTTTCCTGCCAATCAGTATCAACGGATGACCCCCGTTGTAGTTTATGCAAGAGGGAGAAAAATGTCTCTCTTTCCACTCTCTCCACACCATGCATAATTTTATGGACCTCTATCATGTCTCCCCTAGTCATCTTTTTTCCAAAACTAAAAAGCCCCAGGTGTTGTGGCCTTGCCTCGTAGGGAAGGCGCTCTTGGCCCCTGATCATCTTGGTTGCCCTCTTCTGCACCTTCTCCAGTTCTATAACGTCCTTTCTGAGGCATGCTGACCAGAACTGTATGCAGTACTCCAAATGTGGCCACACCATAGTTTTGTATAAGGGCATTATGATATTAGCAGTTTTATTTCCAGTCCCCTTCCTAATGATTCCATTTTCACAGCTGCCACACATGATGTCAACACTTTCAATGAGCTGCCCACATTAACCCCCAAAATCGCTCTCCTGGTCAGTCACTGACAGCTCATATCCCATCAGCATATATGTGAAGTGGCGTTGTTGTTTTTTGTTGCCCCAATATGCATCAGTTTACACTTGCTAACATTGAGCTCTTGTGGTAGTAAGCATAAATTGTCCCCTTTGCTAAGCAGGGCCTGCTTTGGTTTACATCTGAATGGGAGACTACACGTGAACACTGCAAACTATTCCCTTTAGGGGATGGGGCTCTTCTGGAAGAAGCATCTGCATGCAGAAGGTTCCAAGTCCCCTCCCTGGCAGCATCTCCAGATAGGGCTGGGAGAGACCCCTGCCTGTAACCTTGGAGAAGCTGCTGCCAGTCTGTGTAGACTGTACTGAGCTCGATGGACCTATGGTTTAACTTGGTATAAGGCAGCTTCCTGTTTTGCTAAAGCACTGCCTCTGGCTTGCCGGTTGATCAAGATGCCGACTCTCTGGAAGCTGGCCAGGGGCACAGCAACCCTGAAGGGAACCCTGGGCCAAAATGAGAAGGTGCCCCCGCCCCCCCCGGACTCCCTGCCTCCTCCTTTCTGTCCCCATCCCTCCTCTTTGCTGCAAAAGAACGATATGGACATGATGAAATACAAAAGATTCTTGGCATTCCCTTTCTCCCAGGCAAATAATATCCCATGCTCCCCACACTTCCCTCAAGAGCCAGCAGCTTGCCACTGAGTCGGAGGTGGGAGTGAAGAGAGGGCTGCTTCCAAGCCAATAGGGCCGCCTCCCTAATGGGCCCAGGGCCTCCCGCCCCCCGTTCAATTATAGCTAAGCCCCTGATGCCAGCCTTGTATGGTGCACTCACTTATCTACTGCATAAAGCCATTTGTTCCCCTGTGCTGATAAGTGAAACCCACCAAACGTCTTGCCATGAGACTTCCGTCCCCTCCCAGGGTCCAGTTGCAAGTGCTACTGAAAGGAATGATCAATGGGGTCCTCTTGTAAATCACTTCCCCGTCTTTCTAAACCCGAATTATCTGCGTGTCTTGGATGTCTTCCCAGCCATCATGAGATAACAGGTTGCACTAATATATTTTTGGATGGGTTCATTGAGTTTAACCTGAGATAACACCTCTTTTGAAATATCAAAATATTGTCAGAGCTCCTTGGCGATGGAAGAAACACGGAGGTGCTGACCATTCCATTAGGAACAGAGGAAGCTGCATACGAGTCAGACCACTGATCCATCAAGCTCAGTATTGTCTACCCAGACTGGCAGCGGCTCCTCCAAGGCTACAGGCAGGAGTCTCTCTCAGTAGCAGCTGTGCAAGCTCCTGTTGGGATTCGTCATTGCATTTTATACCAGTCCATGAGTACCAAACCTGGGCATTCATTCTGAAGTTGAAGCTTTTGCATTTTCTGGAAGCAATCTTGGGGCCAGTCTTGAGGTCCGGCACTGCTGAAAACCACTTGCCTTTGGTGGCATTACATGCAACTGTTTTCGAAGATACTTTTCCTGTTTACCAGTCAGTAGGTTTGTTCACACAACTGCTTGGGTATGGGTTGGAGGGTAGGCAAGCTCCTACCCTGGGAGCCACAGACAAGCGGCACCTCCGTTGGCAAACCATAGAAACAGACAGTCAATGTTGCCACTGGTTTTGTTGCTGAGATCACCAGCTGCAAATCCTGCTCCTTCATGGAAAGTCCTCCAAGGGCGCATATGCCTTCCCAGCATGCTTTGTGCTGCCAGCAGGTTGGAAATGCTTCATGACAGCAGCAGCAGCCCTCCCATTGGCCATGAAGGAACAGGAGATGGACACAGCCCTGCCAAAGCTGTTCCCGCCCCAGGATCATAGAGTGTGGTTTGGAGGCTAGCATGTCCGTTGACGGCAGCTGTTCTGTGCACAGCTGTCTATGGTTCCTGTGTGGGGTTGCTGGTGGCTGGGTAGGACATGCACAAGGGTTCTCACAATAAAAGATCAAGGAAGGAGAGCTCTTCGCAGTCTCTCCTCCACCCTTGGTTAAAACTGGGTTGGCTCTGCCAGGAGCAACCAGGGCTGGAGGGAAATGTGTGAGTTTTTATGGTCATGCAAATCTGGATAATTCGTGTCCTAATGGCACAGCAGGGAAATGACCTGCCTAGCAATCCAGAGGTTGCTGGGTTGAATCCCCGCTGGTATGTTTCCAAGACTATGGGAAACACCGATATCGGGCAGCAGCGATACAGGAGGGATGCTGAAAGGCATCATCTCAAATTGTGTGGGAGGAGGCAATGGTCAACCCCTCCTGTATTCTACCAAAGACAACCACAGGGCCCTGTGGTTGCCAGGAGTCGAGACTGACTCGATGGCATACTTTGCTTTACCCTGATTTTAACAGTCATGTGAACCACCTGGTGTGCGTTGAGCATCCATGTACCACTGCCGATGATACCTGGGCCACATGTTTCTGCTTGGCAGATGCTACAGTTTCCCACTTGCACAGGCAGAGGGAAACAGGGAAGGTTTTGGGGGGTTGCAGATTTGGCTAAATCAAGGAGAACGTTTATAGTTCAGAGATGGTGTCAAGATTCTTGTGCTGTGGTTTAATTGCAGGTTTATACCTGAGCCCTGGTCCCCTTGCAGTGCCTCTTGTGGTCGCGGTGTTCAGGTGCGTGATGTGAAGTGCCGTATTTATCTCGCATTTACTCAGACTGAGGTGGAGTTGCCAGACGAAGAGTGCGAAGAATCCAAACCACCCACTGAGCGTAGTTGCTACCTGGAGTCTTGTGATGGGGACCCTGTCCCATCCATCCTGGAAATGTCTCACACCGAAGATTCTGATGTCGTCTATGACTGGGAATACATTGGTTTCACCCCTTGCTCGGCTGCTTGTGTTGGAGGTATTTTTTTTTAAAGAAACTATTTATTTTTGAGATTTCCCCCCCCAAACCCCATGACAAATAATCAGTAAATTAAATGTATTACTATTACTATTAATTCAATTTCTATACCACCCTTCCAAAAATGCCTCTGGGCGGTTTACACAGAGAACTAATAAATAAATACGATGGATCCCTGTCCCCAAAGGGCTCACAATCTAAAAGAAACATAAGATAGACACCAGCTACAGTCACTGGAGGTACTGTGCTGGGGGTGGATAGGGCCAGTTACTCTCCCCCTGCTAAATAAAGAGAATCACTATGTTAAAAGGTGCCTCTTTGCCAAGTTAGCAGGGGTTAAAGAAAAACACAGGCCACGATCCAAAGGATTGTGGAATTGGTTCAACTTTCGCACATCTAAAACTTATTTTCTCTGATAGCTGCCTCTGCCCCACCAGTCCTTGGTGAACTGCTTTTTAAACATGGGAGCATTGACATTCATTGACTTACATCCAGATTAAGTTATTCCTTAGTAGTCCCTCTTGAAATTAGTGGATCAAATTACTTATGAATAACTTGTCCTATTAATTTCAAATGGGTATGGCCCTGAGCTTGAGCCTTTCTGGAAGGGCGTATAAAAATGGAGCAAACAAACAAACAAATAAATAGTCTGGATGTGAACCATGGAATTTTGGTTGCTTACTCGCACATGCAAATGTGAGCGCACACACACTCTAATAGATTCACCACACCTTAAGTTCTTAAGATCTATAAGATTCCTTGATAATTGGGCTTTATTATTTAGTCTGTTGTTCACTGCTGGTGGGTTATTGTATATTTCTGTTTGTCGCTGGGCACAGTCCATAATAAAGGACTTATTTGGATGGAGTTGTAGTTTAGCAACAGCTGGAGGGTTAAAATTGTGCAGCCCTGTTCTCTGCAAAGGCTTGGGCATCAAGCCCTAAATCAGCATGAGGGAAAGAGTGAGGTTAAATTGCAGGTAATACCTGAGGATGCTTATGTGAACTTATTTCCCTGTATCTATGTTGGGTGTCCAGATCTTATAAGATTTTCTGGAGGCAATCAAAAGGAGCATTAGTACAGAACAATAAACGTTCTGAGCAATGCACTACTGGCCCAGTCCTTCTGCAGAAGAGAGAGAGAGAGAGAGAGAGAGAGAGAGAGAGTTGTACAGGAATCTTGAGGACTTATTGTTTGAGGGACAGAGTTCAGACATCACGTGGAACCCTGATTTATTTCATCTAACTGTGGTCCGTTTGTATGCCCAAACTCACACCAGTCAAGAAACTGGTTTATTTCTGGCAGACAAGTCATGATCTGAGCCCAAGGTTTGAAGTTGGTTGGTTTGTCTGAACCATGGTCTTACATGATGATGTCTTAACTCCCAACTGTGGCTTAATCTTGATTTGTTTCAGTAGGTCTGCCTTTTCAGGGCTCTCACATAGAGGCTGAGTTCAGACATACACGGTAACCACAGTTATAGCTGGCCAACGTTGTAATTGCAGTATGCCCGAACGTGTGAAACCGCGGTTATGGGCCAAAAGCTAACTCCAGTTTTCCTCACCAATCTCCAGTTGGAACCTTCGGTTCTCTCTAAGTTTCGCCACCAACAACTGAGGTTTTGCCGCTGAAGCATTATGCCCAAATAATGTAAAAAAAAAAGTTTAAAAAAAATGCCGACAGCTATAACCGTGGTTTCGTGCCTATTCCAAACTCCAATCATAGAGATGGCGGGGATGTGCCTTGGCGGCCGGGCAGCAGGGAGGGGCTCCCCTCTCTTTTAACTGGAGTTGGGCTGGCCATGCTTTGGTGAATATCTGCAGCATGATTTGGAGTTAAGAACTGAAACCTCAGCCATGCTTAACTCCATTTAACTTGTACATCTGAACTGGGCCAGAGAGAGGTAAGCCTTGATCACTGGAGGCAAGGGTTGGGGACCAGAACAAGACATAGTCCATGATCAGTAATGATGTTGTGCAATGTCATAAACTGTGCTCACTTACAGTGTGTGGTCCATGCACTCACACTTTTCTTTGGTCTTTGAGGCCTAAATCAAGATGGGGAGGATGGAGTGCCTGGCACTAGCAAAGATGCCCCAGATTCAATTTTTCTGCGCACCTTAACTAAAGGGGCACTTCTGTGCCCCTTCAATAGTTCGTGAAGATTGAGTCCAGCACTTCAGATTGGAATTTAAGTTAGGCCCTGAGCCCGATAAGGTTGAAGCCTATTGTTCCATGTAATTCAGATGGTTGTAATGGAAAGGGACATTTGCTTTCTTTAACTGCTTAGATCAGAAGGTGATTCTGTTCCACCCAATAACCTGAGGCATTTTTCCAGGGACATACCCAGGGTATGTATAGACAATATCTTTTTAATAACTTGAAGGAGTTATGATAGAACTATTGATTGGTGCACACATTTCTAAATCCCTTTACAATCTCTGATAAGACTTGTTTTATATGGTTTTTGTTTGGTTTTTGAAGTACTCCGAAAACCCAGAAGAAATGTATGAAACATTGCATGGAAAGGTAGGGCTAATTCTTCAACAGTACATCAAAACAGTGTGCCAGGTAATCCAAACCCATCTAGTCTGCCATATCTCTGATATATTTAATATAAATTACATTTCTCCATATGTTGAGCTTATGAACAAGGACATCATTCATTTTAAATTACTTGGATGCAAGCACTTAATAAATTTTGCAAATTACTTGCTAACCCCAGCCGTGGAAGAGTCAATACTGTTGGCCATTATTAAATTGCAGCGGTTAAATGTACCTCCCTATTCCGTGTCGGTTTTCCTTACCTTTTTATTAATAAACTACCAGCAAATGCTGCATCAATTGAATGTAATTGCATATTGGATAGCGAGACCATGTCTGAAAACTATAAGGTTGGCTATTATAATTTTTTCAATACCGGTGCTATTATACATTTAAACCATCAAAGCACTGTACTGGCATATTGTATTTATATATTTATATTACATTCCTTTGAGAACTGTTCATTTATTGGCTAAACTAGAACAGAATGGGGTTAATGTTGTACCAAAGTTAAGCGTTTTTAAACCCCTTTGATTTCAAAGGGAAAGTTAAGTACAAGCTTAATGCTCTCCAGGAGACAGAGGCGTATCTAGGGAAAATAGCGCCTAGGGCAAGCATTGAAATTGTGCCCCCTGTCCAAACATCTGACACCCATCTTTCAGATAACTTTACCATAATATCAGCTGAAAAATACAAGTCTGAAGGTCACATACAAGTCACATATCTGAATATGTTTACAGTGACTTATATTAATTCAAAAATAAAAATTACCTGTAGCCCCTTTGGGGGGCTTCCTAAAGGATGTGGGGGGGGAGGGTCTGCAAAGGTTCCCCCTCCCCCCTGCTGGCCTCTAGGGCCTCACAGGGACCATTTGAGCATGTGCAGTGGCCATTTTTTAAAATAATCTTTTTTTTAAAAAAATGGCAGCTGAAACCAAAATGGCTGCTACGCATGCTCAAATGGCCTCTGTGAGGCCTGGTATGGCCTAGGGCCTCACAGAGGCCATTTGAGCATGCACAGTGGCCATTTTGTTTTCAGGAGCCATTTTTTTAAAAAAATTAATTTTAAGAAATGATACCCCCCCTTCAAGTGGCTCCCAGGGCACGTGCCCTGCCTGCCCTACCCTAGATACGCCCCTGCCAGGAGAAATCAGTTGCATTCTAGGTACATTTACCCTGGGGGCAATTTGTCAGGATTCACGTGGACATTGACCCTGAGGGGAGTGAGTTTGTGGAAGAAAGGGAATCTGTCCTGGTCAAGATTCCTGCCCCTGATTACATCCCAATGGAACCAGAAGTGCCAGGGCGGCCAAAGCCAGCCACTTGCACAGAGGCGTTCTGGGAACCTGGCATCCTCTTGTGTGGTTCTGGCCTCTTCCCATGAGTCCCTTCAATCACTTCAAGGCCTGCAGGAGCAGAGGCAATGGTGGTCTGGACTGCGGTCATGGTCGCCTCTGTCCCGGCTACCGTCCTGGTGAATTTTGCTGCTCGTCGACAAACCAGGAGCTTTTCCAAATGGGCAGCTTTACTGCAGCAGGAAGTGCCTCAGGTTAAGCTGTTTTGAGCACTGCACCCAAGTGCTACTTTTTTTAGGGCACCTAAAATGTGCTGTCACTGCAAATTGTTAGGCTGTTTTGTTTGGCTGTATGAACAGCACCGTCTGGACATCTCTGTAAATGGTCCCCCCACCACCACACCATCTGAACTCCCCTCCAGTCTCAAGTGTAGCAAAGCTGTGTTCAGTCTCTTTTGGGGAAAGCTCCAGGTATAAAGCTCCCGAGGAGTGGTGGCTAGTACATCAGAACATTTGGCAAGTACGTGCCGCAAATCGTGTCTGAAGGAGAAGTATGCTTCTGTGCACTACAATAGATATGCAGCCCTTTGTATCTTGGGGAGGTTCTTGCTCTAGGCTACTGAGCTGAGGATGAAGAGCTGAGGATGAAGAGAGCATCAGGCAGGAGTGCAGGCCTGGCCCTGTGCCACAGCCAGGCCTAAAGGAGGAGGAAAGCTTGTCTTGTGGAAGCAACCATGAATTATTCCCTTTGCTAAGCAGGGTTCACCCTGTTTGCATTTGAATGGGGTACTACATGTGTGAGCACTGGAAGATATTTCCCTTAGGGGAAGGAGCCGCTCTGGGAAGAGCACCCGCGTGCTTGCATGCTGAGGGTTCCAAGTTCCCTCCCTGGCAGCATCTCCAAGATAGGGCTGAGGGAGTTTCCTGCCTGCAACCTTGGAGAAGCCGCTGCCAGTCTGTGTAGACAATACTGAACTAGATGGACCAGTGGTCTGACTCAGTATATGGCAGCTTCCTGTGTTCCTAGGCCTTCATGCTCCCGGCTGGGAAGAAGGCCACAGATACCTGCTGCCTGTGGCACTTCTGACACGCGGGTTGCAGGTGAGCCGCTCGTGATCCAGAGGGTGAAAGGCAGGCTGAGGAAGGGTCAGGCCTGCCTGGACCGCGGTCAGGTGAGGCAGCAAGGCAGGCGAGGCAGCTGGAGACGTGGCTTTATCCGAGCTGTAGAGCCAGCAAAGGTGCAGGCAAGGAACAAAGGTTTGTATGGCTAACAGGAGTGTTGCCCTTTCCTGGACTCCCAGAGCAGCCCTCCTCCAGGAATGACTTCCAGGCAGGTTTCCCCCTCCTCCTGAGGAGACCCATCAGGAGGAAGGCCCCCGCCAGCTATGCATGTGCTCCGTCTTTGTACACATCTGAATGCCAGCACAGTTATTTATATGTCGTCTTGAACGCAGGTACAGCACTACACTTCCAATTTCTGTCCTGCATTTGAAGGGACCTGCACCCAGTTTCACTTGCAGGTACAGCCATTCACACATTTGTGAGTGTGGACAGATATCTGAACGCAGGTACAACATAATGTCTGAATAGGGTGGGAATAAATGTATAATTAGTCCAAAAGACATCCAAACAACAATTGATTTGGTCCAGATCTCCCGTGTGGAAACCTGCTAGGTATGCAGGTGGAGAGCCAGTCTTGTGGTACTGAGTTGAATTGTCCCCTTTGCTAAGCAGGGTTTAATTTGGTTTGCATTTGGATGGGTGACTACACATGAACACTATCTACTATAAGATATTCCCCTAAGGGGATGGGACCATAGCTCAGTGGCAGAGCATCCGTTTGCATACTGAAGGTCCTAGGTCATTCCCTGGCATCTCCAGGTAGAGCTGGGGAAGACTTCTGTCTAAAACCTTGGTAAACTGCTGCCAATCAGTGTAGGCAATATTGAGCTAGATGGACCAGTGGTCTGACTCAGTACAGGGAGACTTCCTATGTTCCATTTTCTTGCCTCGCTATCTAACAGTCTATTAATTGGAGGTTCTGGGGAGTTGAACTTCATACATCAAAAACATGTACCGGGCCTCTGATCTTACAGTCTCTTGAGATAAGTCTTGGCTTACTCTGATAGTAACAGTAAGTGTGTTTCTGGAAAAAGATTACTGTCGTACTGATGGTGTTATATCAAGTGTGGTTGCTCTGTTAATGAAGAGCAAGAGATGCCTGCCAAAATCTCTTTCCCAGATTGTGGCTTGAGTTCTTCCTTTATATGCCATGGGTAATGCCCAGTTATGACATAATATAATTTTGTATTATCGGGGACAGATGGAAGTGGTTGAGATCCCATTATAAAAATCACTTGTCACTCATTTCTAGCAACAAAACCCCCCGCCCATGCTCTAACCAATTACCTGAAAGCCATAAAACACACGCCACTAACCTTGGGGGAGACATTTTCCAGTCCTGAGTATTTCCATGGAGTCAGCTAAAATAAAAATGGGCTTTTTTAGCAACGAACAAAGTGTCAAGAAAAACCTCTGTGATGAATTAGGAGAAGAGATATTTATGGCAATGATTGTCTAGCAGCCGTGCAGGGTTTTTTTTGTTTTTTGTTTTAAACCAGAATAAAACAAAGTTTTAATATATTCCACACAAATAACAAGACTCTGGATTTTTTTGTTACTGAGAAATGCAGAGGGTATGAAGGTGATTGAAACCTTGCAAATCTTTTAACAAAAGAGTAATGCTAAGCTGTCTTGAAATCAGATTTGTGACCCTCTGGAAGCCATGAGGGGAAACTGGATTTAGAAAGAAGGAAACAGATTCCATGAACTATGGCCGTTTTCGTTCTTGCATATCACATTAGAAGACTTTTAGCCGCCATATAGTACCAATGAAACCTCCTCGCCAGAGTGAACTTCAGCATGTTTCGTTCACTATGACAGCACTAATGACCCCTTGTTTTATTGCACTGTGCAACGCGGAAGCGTTCCAAGGAACTTGACAGCCCGAGGAATGAACAGGGCCTTTGATTCACTGGTTGGATTCCCAATACAACGAAAAGAGGGTTGCAGCTCAGAATAGTTTTCTTAGTTTGTAGAACCCCATCTCAACACGCACGGCCATACCAGAGGTGACGGCAGGAGATCCATCTCTTTAAATGTGGGTCTGTACAAATCACATGCAGGGTTGGATTTAAAGAGGGTGAGGGGTGCTGGACCCTCCCTACATCCTCTCCTCCCCAACACTTTTCTCGTTGGGGTTCTTATACCAGAAGTGAGCCCTACTGGGAGAAAATTGCCTGAGGCAATGGACTGAAGGTGTACAAGCTATGGGAGGGGGGTTTTGTTCCTTAAGCTGGGCTCTCCCAATGCATAAATGATGGGGCCATTTGAAAAGACGGGTCTGTTGATATCAGTCTTGTTTTGGCCCTCCAGGGCCTTCCCCTGCTAACTGAGCAAAGGGGTACCTTTTAAAGTGGTGGTTCCCTTACATTTAGCTGAGAGAGAGAGTAACTGGCCCTATCCAACCCCAACACAGCATCCCTCCAGTGATTGTTGCTGGTGTCTATCTACCTTATGTTTCTTTTTAGATGGTGAGCCTTTTTGGGACAGGGAGCCATCTTGTTTTATTTTTCTACGCAAACCACTTTGGGAAGTTTTGTTGAAAAGAAGTATACAAATATTTGCAGTTGTCGTCAGACCGCTACTGCGGCTCCCAAAGCTGACGAGGCAAGCCAGCACTGAGTTTAGAAGCAGCTTCCTTCTTTAGCAGTGGGAAAGCCCTCTGTTTTGATCTATCCTCACTTCCCTGCTTTTTGTGAAATCTGTGGCCTTTGTTTTCTGCAGGGGTTCTATACTTGGCTACAACCACAGATAACAGAACCATGGATAACAAGACCTGAACTCAATGGGAATTGTGTGGTTAGGTTCCTGGACTCTAAAAAAAACCCAGCTTAAAATTGAAGAAATGTGAGAAATAAAATGCCATACCATGTTTTGTGAGTCTCCAGCTGTCCTGCAATGCCCCTCCCAACCCACAATTTTGGCTCTGAAAAATCGTGGGAATGTTTGTTTTTTTCTTTCCAAAAGAGCCACCAAATTGCTCCTTTCAGCCAAATGGTGGCCACAAATGACCTCAGAGGTCGTTTCCAGCCACCTAGGAAATATAGTTATGCGAATTTAAAGCCTTTTAAAAAACACATATATTGAGGTTGGGTCTCCATTGCCCAGCTGCAGATACGTGAAGCCACGGGTGTTGGGACCACGGGTGACGAGGACCACCTGTAAGATGTACATTTTCATCTTAATTTATGTATGTTTGTTTTATTGTTCTGTGTGTGAGTGTGTGTTGTTTTTTACGTGCTGACTAGGATTGGTGGGACCATGGTGCAGGAGGAGAGGCAGTTGAACCTTCCCCCCAGTGGCATTCTCCTGATTAAAATCCTCCGCCATGGCGACTTCTTTATTTTTCCAGTCTAAAGGGGAGAAAGAAAGTAAAGCACCATCTTGACACCATCAGTAAGCTGCCAACCCTCATCTCTAATTTAGAGGAGAGCTGGCCTTGTGGTAGCAAGCATGAAAGGTCCCCTTAGCTAAGCAGGGTCTGCCCTGGTTGCATTTGAATGGGAGACTTGATGTGAGAGCACTGTAAGATATTCCCCTCAGGGGATGGAGCCGCTGCCAGTCTGTGAAGACAATCCTGAGCTAGATAGACCAAGGGTCTGACTCGGTATATGGCAGCTTCCTATGTTCCTATGTTCAGCATTTTATGGAGTCCATTGCAGAAGTGTTCAGTTCTTCCCCTGCACCCCTAAACCCTCTGTTTCTGACTTGTGTACATTCAGATTATGACTTGAAAGTGTGTTTTCTCAGCATCACTTTTCTATATTCTGTATTTCAAGAGATGTTTTCTATCTTGCAGTTGTTGTTCTGTGTTTCACCACCCAGGCACTCAAGAAGCGATTGCAGGATGCCTCCATGAGCAGACAAGGCAGACCGTAAACGACAGCCTGTGTGACAGCTCTAAGAAGCCCCCACCCATGACCCGTGTATGCAGCACAAGGGTTTGTCCCCCAAGGTATGACCCTGCAGCATGGAAGCCTGTCTAAGCCAGGAAGAAGGACAATCATGAGGGTTGGCAGGGGCAGAGGGATGTGTTCGATCTTTAGAAAAGCTTCTCCAAGGTTGCAGGCAGGAGTCTCTCTCAGCCTTTTCTTGGAGATGCTGCCAGGGAGAGAACTTGGAACCTTCTGCATGCAAGCATGCAGGTGTTCTTCCCAGAGCAGCCCCATCCCTAAGGGGGAATATCTTACAGTGCTCACACATGTGGTCTCCCATTCAAATGCAAACCAGGGTGAACCCTGCTTAGCAAAGGGCACAATTCATGCTTGCTGCCACAAGGCCAGCCCTCCTCTCCCTTCTGCAGCTGCTCTGTATGAAGACGGTCCTGGATTCAATCCAGGTAGGGCGGGGAGATACTAACCTCTGTCTGTGTTTGCAAACTGGGGTCAAGTGGTGGTGGAATCCTACAGTGCAGAGCAGTTTTTTTCTCCCCAGTGGAAATAACAAAGATTGCTGCTCGGAACATTCTGCCTTTCCTTTCCTAAGAGTACGACAAGATTCTCCCAATGGGATACCAGCAGGTTCTGGGGAGAAGGCAACCCAGCTGTAGTAAGTTAGGATTGCAGGTGCACTTGGGCTGGAGTTGCAGGACCTTGGATAGCTCCAAGCAGACAATTTGCTCTAATGATGTCTCTGGAGTTCCATGGAACCTGATGCACTCTTTGGGTCTGACTACCCATTCTGGGCTGAGGAGCCAAGAACCTTATAGAGGTAGACTCTCGCCTGGAGTGTCCACCACCTACCTATCTGTTAATTCCCAGCTGGTGTGTTTTCTGCAGTGGCAGAAACTAGGGAATGCACGGTCCTTGGTGTAGATGGAGCTACCTGGGGGAAATTGGAGACAGAAGTTGTGTCAGGCCAGCAAGAGTCTGATTGGCTCCCCAGGGCATCTGATCCATCTAGGCTGACAAGCTGCAGTACCTCTTCCTGACATCATCGGGGTGGCACTGTGGAGCAACAAGGTTCGAGCCAGCCATTTTCTCTACCCACAAACTGCTTGGTGGTGCAGATAATAAGGCGTCTGGGCCCTTCTCTCAGATACCCCACTTTGAACCAGCTAGTGACTTAGAGCACTGGAAGATAATGGTCTAACCATGATGCTGCAGCACCCCCAACAGAGCAAGGAGCTCCATCCAAGACTCCCGTGGACCCATCTGTCCGCTGGTGAAAATTTGTAGTGCAAAAATGCATGACAGCCTGTCTAGCACATGGTCTTGGGGTAAAATGAACTAAAACCTAATCATTTCCCAGCCATTGTTTTGAGCTTAACAGGATCAGGGATCAAAATAGCCCCTTCTGTCCCAGCGATGTTGGCTTAGTGTGCTCTCTTCCTTTGGAACAGGTGGCAGGTGGGCCACTGGCAACGGTGTTCTGCCACTTGTGGGGTCGGCATACAGACAAGAGAAGTGCGCTGCCAGCAACCCGGAGGATCCGCCGTGGCCCTCGGACACTGCAAGGACAAAAAGCCTCACACTCTGCAAGCTTGTAACCAGATAGACTGCCCCCCGGGTTGGCACGTTGAAGAATGGCAACAGGTACAAGAAGCCTGCTAGAATAGTCCTTGGGAACTTGAAAATCACATGGAAGGTGGCTCAGAAGCCGCTGGCAGCGCACTGACGGTGGAGTAGGATGGTGCCCTCCACGGTTCCCTGAAACAGGGATTCCCAGATGTTGTTGACTACAACTCCCATCATCCCCTGCCACAATGGCCTTTAGCTGGGGATGATGGGAGATGTAGTCAACAGCATCTGGGAATCCCTGTTACAGGGAACACTGGTGCACTCTCTGTGTACAGAAGGCCTTCGTTATCCATGGACGGGTCTTAGAGACCAAGTGTCTTTATACGCAGTGCTAAAAATAGGACCACCTATTTGTGGTTCCTGGGCCACTGGAAATGATTTCCAGAGTCGTTTCCGATGGCATTTTCCATCTGAGGGCATCACAGAATCATTTTCTGACTCTAAAATACCCTGCGATTTTTTGTGTGTGAAAACTCAACCGTTTGGGGGGGGCATTGATGGAGACCTGGAGGGCAAGGTACTGTGCTTTTCTCCTCTTATCTCTCCCCCCCACCTGACCTCCACTTTTTTCATCTTCTGTATGTTCCAGGAACCTCATCCCTGGATTCTCATAGGGGTTAAGTCTCTTTATTCACAGTTTCCGTATTCGTGCCTATCGGTGGAAATAGAGCCTCCATACATAAAGAGGGCCTCCTGTGTTTTGATGCGAATCTGAACTTTTCATTGACTGATAGGTCAATTGGTCCCCTCACTCAGTGTTGTGATTCCATTCTCAGGCAGTGAAATGGCAGTGGGGTGTGTGTGGATTTTGTCTGTTTTCAAGGAGAGATGAAAGGGGAGGGTTTCACTGGCACCCGCAGCACTGCCCCTCTGGATGGGGAGTGGCCCACCTTTTATTTTATTTTGCTCCGTAATGTCCTTTCCAGAGGACTTGGGAGGAGGAAAGTCAACCCAAATTTAGTTCACACAAACAGCAGATGAAGTGGTAAAACTGCTCTTGGTCTGTACCATTTCAGGCTGTAGGTGTCTACTTAGCTGGCTACGTCACCATTTTGTTTAGAAAAATCCCTGCAGATACAACAAGCATCGGAAGCTGCCTTATACCCAGTCAGACCATTGGTCCAGCTAGCTCAGTATTGTCACTCTATACTGACTGGCAGTGGCTCTCCAAAATTTCAGACAGGGGTCTCTCCCAGCCATTCTTGAAGATGCTGCCAGGGATTGAACCTGGGACCTTCTGCATGCAAACCATGTGCTCTGCTGCCACTGAGTTATGGCCCCAACCAGCATAGGAAGCTGCTGCCTACTTAGGTCCATGTAGTTCAGCATTGTCCTCTACACCAGAGATTCTCAACGTTGGGTCCCCAGATGTTATTGGACTTCAACTCCCATAATCCCCAGCCCCAGTGGCCTTTAGTTGGGAATTGTGGGAGTTGAAGTCCAATAACATCTGGGGACCCAACATCGAGAATCTCTGCTCTACACTGACTGGCAGCAGCTCTCCAAGGTTCCAGGCAGGAGTCTTTCCCAGCCCTACCTGGAGATGTTCCCAGGGAGGGAACTCAGAAGAGCACAGGCTCTTCCATTGAGCTATAGCTCCATCAAAGCTAGGCTTGAACCCTTTTCCATGACAACTTGTGTTTTATACTGATTGATTAAGTGCCGTCAAGTTGGTGCCGACTCTTAGTGACCACATAGATAGAAAAATAATAATAATAGATTCTCTCCAGGATGCTCTGTCTTCAACTTGGCCTTGAAGGTCTCTCAGTGGTGCAAGCATTGTTGTCGTCATCGAGTCCATCCACCTTGCTGCTTGCCGTCCTCTTCTTCTCTTTCCTTCAACTTATATACAAGGATTTTTAAAAAACATTTCTTCCTTAGTGCTCCCATACTTGTGGCGGAGGCAGCATGAATCGCAAAGTGACATGCAGGCAACTCTTGATGGATGGAAGCTTCCTCAAGCTCCCGGATGAGAAGTGCCATGCACCCCGACTGGCCACTCATAAACCCTGTGCCAAAACAGATTGTCCTCCACAGCTGGTTGTGGGAGACTGGTCAAGGGTGAGTCCCTTGAAATATGAGTGATTCTTACCGGTATATCTATTAAGGCTGCAGCTCTCCGTTGATTAATTGATTAAATTGACTGATTTTTTTTAAAAAGCACCCTTTTGATTGACTAAAAAGTTGTTGCTGATTAACAGGGTAGCATATTTAATAGATGTATATTTTTTAATAAAGCAGTTATTAAAACTGCAGGTAGCAAATAACTGCTTTAAAAAGCTGTTCTTCCCTATCTTTCAACTACGGGGTAATGCCTCTTCTGAAAAGAAGCATCCGCTCTTTCCCCTAATGTGGGCAGGAATGACTCTTCTGAAAAGAAGCATCTGCTCTTTCCCCTAATGTGGGCAGGAATGACTCTTCTGAAAATAAGCACTCCCTATTTCTTACACATGGGAAGGAATGCATCTTTGGAAAAGAAGAACCCGCTTTCCCTCACATGGGTGGGAATGCCTCTTCTAAGACAAAGCCTGTGGCAACACATGGGTTCATAATTTACAACCCAAACAAGTTTTCTTCTTACGTTGGAACAACGTTTACTCACAAGCAAATGTAATTGATAGTTTAATCAAGGAAGATTACTTTAATTGGGTGGCACCCCCAGTATCTATGCCAGGCTGTTTTATTTTCTGGAATTTGCATCAGAGCTACTTTGCTGTGCAGCTGCAATCGACGGGGTGCTCTGTGAAAGAGCAACCCTTTCAAAATGAGAGATGCAGCCGCTTGTCTGAGTTTAGAATGAGCGTGTATGAAACTGGACACCATTTTGACTGTTCCCTTCCTTTCACAGTGCTCTGTAAGTTGCGGTGTTGGGACACAGAGGAGGAAACTCACCTGCCGAAGGCTCACAGCCAAAGGCCAGCAGGTTGCGTTAAACGGATCGGTCTGCAGCGATCTCCCAGTGCCTCTGCTTGTAAGGCCTTGCCACATGAGTGCCTGCAACAGTAAGTGACACTTTCCTAGCTCAGCTGAGAGGAGGATGCCTGGGTTCGTTATTGCCAGGGCAATGTGCATTCTGTGTTTATATATTGTCTAGTGCAGGGGTGGGTGGATTTAGCCCTCTAGCTGCTGTTGAACTACAACTCCCATCATCCCCGGCCACAGGCCTTGTATCTATGTTACGAGGAGACTTATACTACAGGCAGGAACACACAGTTGTTCCTGTATGAATTCAAGTACGAATTGTCTCCTTAGCTAAGCAAGGTCTGTGCTGGTTTGCATTTGGATGGGTGACTACATGTTGAGCACTACCTGCTGTAAGATATTCCCCTTAGGGGATGGGACCATAGCATCTGCTTGCCTGCAGAAGGTCCTAGGTCCACTTCACTTTCTGGCAGCATCCCCAGGTAGGGTGAGGAAAGACCCCTGCCTGAAACCGTGGAGAGCTACTGCCAGTCAGAGACTATACTGAGCTATATCGTCCAACCGTCTGATTTGGTAGAGGGCAGTTTCCTTTGTTACCTGAGGGGAAGAACAGTAGCTCAGTGGTGGTGGTAGTCCAGTAAGCCACCTAACAGCACAGCGGGGAAATGACTTGACTAGCAAGCCAGAGGTTGCCGGTTCGAATCCCCACTGGTATGTTTCCCAGACTACGGGAAACCCCTATATTGGGCAGCAGCGATACAGGAAGATGCTGAAAGGCATCATCTCCTACTGTGCAGGAGGAGGCAATGCTAAACCCCTCCTGTATTCTACCAAAGACAAACACAGGGCTCTGTGGGCACCAGGAGTCAACACTGACTCGACGGCACACTTTATTTTACTTTAAAGTAGTCCTCCCTCCCTCCCTCCCTCCCTCCCTCCCTCCCTCCCTCCCTCCCTCTTTCTTTCTTTCTTTCTTTCTTTCTTTCTTTCTTTCTTTCTTTCTTTCTTTCTTTCTTTCTTTCTTTCGCCTTGCCTTGGAATGGGTGTCTGCAGTGTGATTATGGGCTTGTTTTTCAAATCGCCTTGAAGAGTGGGGAGTGCACATGTAAAATAATAACCAATTAGACCTCTGACTGGTCTTTTGTGCAAACAAATCCTGGCTGCGGGCCTGAATGTGCTTGCTCTGGCAGCTGAGCCCTGCTGAGGTCAATGGGGCTCTGCCAGCATAAGCACACTTCGCTCTGCAGCCGCTGGGCCTGCTCGCAGAAAGATACCTCGGTGCCATTGCATTGCATATATACATGCCTAATTCCCCAGTCTGAAGCAAGGTCTTCTTTCTTTGCTCTTAAAAGAGGCGAGTTCACTTTAATATTAATGACTTCATCTGAGAGGTTACTTAGCAAAACCGTCCTGTATACAGTGGCTGGCAGCCAAGGAGCTTCTTGGGCATGCCTAGTCGATTTCCCCCCCATATTTGGAGTGATAGTAGCAGAAGATCTAGGGTTTGCCCAGAGGGACTGAGTGTGTGGCCAGGGCTGACCCTAAGGTTTTTGGCACCCTAGGAGAGGTTTGATTTTGGTGCCCCCGTCAGCTGAGAAATGCAGTGCCTCAGGTTTATCTTGACCCACACAGGTTGCTCATTCATGAGACTGAATGACCAGCCAACATGGATGGCCAGCACATGACTAGCTGGTTTGAGGAAACAGTAGGTGAGAGCTCCCAGTCTATGATGGGGGCCAAACCCTAACGCTTTCAAGATGAAAAGATGCCGCTGTTAATTCGGAAGTCCACTCTGAGACCATTTCTTTTTGGAAATGAATGCTGAGGCAGGCAATTCGTCTCCAAGAGAGGGAGTGCAGCTTATGAACATAGGAGCATAGGAAGCTGCCATCTACTGAGTCAGACCATTGGTCCATCTAGCTCAGTATTGTCTACCCAGACTGGCAGCAGCTTCTCCAAGGTTGCAGGCAGGAATCTCTCTCAGCCCTATCTTGGAGATGCTGCCAGGGAGGGAACTTGGGACCTAGATGCGCTTCCCAGAGCAGCTCCATCCCCTGAGGGGAATATCTTGCAGTGCTCACACAGCAAGTCTCCCATTCATATGCAACCAGGGCAGACCCTGCTTAGCTAAGGGGACAAGTCACGCTTGCTGCCACAAGAGCTCTCCTCTCCTGTCTATGTCTATGAGACTAGTCTATGAGACTAGCTGTTCCTTGGGTCTTAGGTGCAATGAGCAAAGAAGGCTGTATTTTGGGGGGCAAAATGTGCAGGTCCTTTGGGGTACAGGTTTACATATGACACTCACCTACCACTGTGCTGTCCTTCAGGGGTGCAATATAAGAGGGAGAGAAAGAATAATTGGCAGTGGTGTATTCTGGCACTGTTTAGGCGCCCCCTAAGAAATGGTGCTCTAGGCGACCACCTAGGTCAGCCTAGGGGATGGATGGACCCTGTCTGTGGCCTCTTCGAGCCCCTTCTGGTGGTGGTGTACACATGCTGGAGACAGGTTTTTCTCAGCTGGGAGGCCTTGTGTATGACATTCAAGGCAGCAGGTACCAGCTGCTTTGAGACCTGGACTTCATCACGCAGAGCAAGGTCAAAGACTCTGGGCCTTCGGCAGGTGCGTGGAGCCTGATGCATGCTACGTGCCTTAACTTTGCCTTTACAAACAAAATGGGAGCGGGAATAATTATTGGTTCGTACATAATATGAAATTTCTTTTCTTGGACTTGGTTACCAGTGAACATGCCAAAATCCTGAGGTACAAAACACCACTTTAAATAAAGCTCCATGGACTTACAGGAATGTCCTTGGCGCAGCATTTAATAAAATATTTTTTGAGCTGCATATCTATCTGAATTTAATTAATTGTGGATACTTGCATGGCAGCGGGTCTAGTCTGCAAATTACTTGGTGGAGAGTGATGTTAAGGGAAATATTGTCAGCTTCTGCTATTGTACAACGGGAAAGTAACATGGAGATTTATTTATTTTTTTTAAAAGGAAGGGTGCAAAAACATATTTTTCAAAAGGTCTCCATGCTGTCATCTTCGTCCAGCTTTTTGAGTTAAGACAATAATTTATATTAAATGAGTAGGGCTGTCCTCGTGGTCATTATTAGGGTAGGAAACTTCTCCTAGCTGGGGAACTGGGTGCACACTCCCGATATTTGATTGTGTGTTAGACGGGACAGAGCCACCATTGAGTGGAGGGGTTCAAAGAACCCGGCCATGATCCATGGAAGGGCCGCATGAGCCCTCCAGAGTGCATTCCCAGCCAGCATTTGCTGGCTGGGTGCATTTATTTTATTTTCTCTCCCTCACTGGAGGGAGAGAAGCTTATGTAGTTGCTTATGTAGTCAGGCTGCACCCAGGTTTTTAGCTGTGCATCCCAGTTCTACTGGGACAGATCATCCTGTCTTCAGTAACCCAGAACTGGACATGTAATTCTTGCCTTTCAGTTTCTCTCTCCCAAACCTGCCACCTGCGTATTTCCAGACTGACCAGCAGACAAAGGCTCAAGGCCTTGCTTTGCCAGTCAAGAAGTAATCCAGACATCCTTTTTAAAAGGGGGGGAGGGAGGGGGGAAGGATAAGGCTTGCCAATTATATCCTTTTGCCAGATATTCATCACCGTGCCTTGCATTCATTCTTCATTGCAATCACTCAGCATAAACACAGAACAGCTCGAGAGCGTTTTAATTTTGAAGTCACACTTGCTCAGCATGGGCTCTTGGAAATGGACAACTCCACACTGGAGCATTTCCATTAAAACAAATATTTTGCACTGCATCGTTGTTAAGAACAGCACACTCCTTTTGAACACTCAAGCCGGCTCCACGATCCAAGAAGATTTATATGTTGCGCAGAACTGAAACGGTTGACCAGTCTTGATTTAGGAGCTGCGTAATTGTTAAACCCTGCTGTCCTAGTAGTGGTTAGGTTTCCCCAAAACATTGTTGATTTACTCGTGACATTCTCATTAAGTGGTGGGGATGTGAATGGAAATGTGGCCTGAAAATGTGTTGAGACTGAGCAGATGGGTGAATGGATGCCTCTCTACCCAGCTGTGTTTGCTCACCTTTGCATGCCTTAACTCCTGCTTCCCCTTTCTCTTGCAATTTTAACCTCTGTCTCTACTTTCCCAGGTGTTGAACTGTCACTTAGCTGTGGTTCTGGATAGTAGCTGTGCTAGTGATTGCATGTCTCTGCATACCTGCCTCCATACTTGGCCCTTTGTTTCCAAGTCTGTTACAAGGTCTTTGATCCTTTCCCTAATATGAAGTGTGTTGGTTGCTCGCTATGCAAATAGGCCTGAGATGAAGGTGAGGATTGATGAAATAGCTGTTGGTGCCACAAAGGCAGCGATGGCTTTGTAAAGTAAGCAAAAACAGTGATATAACTTCAGATGCTGGTGGGAAACTGCATGCTTGAATGCTCTCTCACTTAAAAAACAACTCCCTGCATTTGGAAAACTAGCATATAGGAGGAAAAGGTTCTAACCTAACTTTCTATGTTGTTTTTACTCAGTCACAGAGAGTTGTGCTAAGGTTTTCAGACAGTGAGTCCATGTTTGAGCTGAGATTTGAATCTTACAATGTAATCTTTCTTGAAATTAGTAGCTGACACCCAAAGTTACTCAATAGTTTTTCTCAGAAGTCACTCTAAAAGACTACTTAATTTCAGTAGGACTACCCAGGAATAATTTGGCCTGGATGTCAGCCACTGAGACATATTTCTGAGGAAACATATTTGGGATTAGGAAGTTAGTCTTTCAGAGCCAACATTTTATCTAGAGGACGCTGATCTGAAGCACTTCTAGGCAAACCAAGTTTCCAGAAGTTAAGTGCAAATGATATAGCTTGGAAGAGAAATAACAATCCTTTTCTCTCTCTTCTGTATGCCATTTTTCATTTCAGAGATGAAACAAGAAGGAAAACCCAACCTTTTGGGAAAGTATCCTTCCCAGGGGCCACGGATTCTCAGCATCCACAGAGTCTATATTCAGACAAGGCAAGAAAAACGTATCAACTTTACTATTGGGAGCCGTGCGTATCTACTTCCAAAAACATCTGTGGTCATTAAGTGCCCGGTTCGGAAGTTCCAGAAGTCCCTTATCCAATGGGAGAAAGATGGAGAGCGCCTCCAGGTCTCTAAGCGAATTGGAGTCACCAAATCAGGATCCCTCAAGGTGCATTCTCTCGAGTCTTCCGATATCGGGGTATACAAGTGTATTGCGGGTCCAGCACAAGAGACCTTTGTTCTGAAGCTCATTGGGACAGACAACAGGCTAATCGAACCCCCTGCTTTTAGGAAGCATGTGGGTGGGAGCAGCAGCACAGAACACAACGAGGCCAACAGCTTCGGAGCCAAGTGGCATAAGATGAGCCAGATGTGGCAGCTTTGGAACCAGAAAAGTGAGCAGTATCTGGGCAATGGGCAAGTTAATGACCAGCCGTTCTTGCGCCATCTTGAATCCCCCACAAGGAATTCAGCAGAAGGGTACAGCTCTCGTGAATTCAGAAACAAGCGCCTGGAGGCCGTCGTCCTCTCTGGTGCTTACAGTATGGATACAGTACATTTTGAGGAGCTGATAAAGAATTTGAGTCACCTTGTTGAGGCTGGGGAGGTCAACGATGACTTGGCCTCTCAGCTCGTCTATCAGTTGATCGCAGAGTTGTCCAAGCCTCCGCAAGCCGTTTCTGAAAAAGACGAAAAGCTGCCTTCCAAGAAACCTGGAAAATCTCCAAATACAGCTGATAATCTCAGCACGAAAGCCCAGGACCATGTGATGACAAGTCACAAGGGCCCGGTTATTATAAGACAAAGAGAAGGACCACAGGTTTATTCAAACAAAACTGTGACTGTCCGCGTTGGGAATACCGCTTTTGTGACACAGGACACCCATGTCATACATATTCTTTGTGAAGCTATTGGGCCTAGCGACCCTCAGTATACTTGGACCAAAGACGGAGTGGAGTTAAAGTCCTTTGAGAAGTAAGTAACATGGAACCTTTCCTCACTTCTGTACTTTTCTCAATGATTCATTGATATCATTGCCAAATACTTAACAGAAGGGGGGAAACCACAGTATCTTGGTGGAATCCCACAAACTTGCTTGCTCATTTTTTCATTATAGAATCCACATGTTTAGTTTACACACCAATGTGTTTCAAGCCAGCAGTCTTCAACCCTTCCAGTCCCAGGGTCCATCTTGAGCTCCATTCTGTGTCAGGAGACCCCTTTTTAATTGCCTGCCAAATCTGTTTATCTAGGTCTTATTTTGTTCATCTAAATCTCTCAATCTCTCAACCTCTCTCTCTCTCGCTCGCTCGCTCTCGCTCTCTGCCAACCCTTCTCCTTTATGTCTTTCCAGCCTTCGTCCCTCTTTCCTTGAGAGACCCACATAGTGACAGGTCTCAACCCACAAGACCAATTTTTCAAGCATCTTCAATTAAATCCAATCAACTTGATTTCACAGGAACTTTTTTTTGAAAGAGGTTTGCATCTGTGGTTGAAATATAGCCAGCATTTATAGTATAGGGGTTTTTTTTTTTTTTGCTTGCAGTCTCTGTTTTAAAATAGATAAAAGTATGAGGTAGGTGAAGTCATAGAGGCTATTCCCACGATCAGCCGAAATCGGGCTAGGGGAGCCTAGCCCGATTTCGGATGGTTGTGGGAGCTTGCAGCCGAACCCAGTTGCCTCCCGGCTGTGAACCCGCCTAAGTACCCCTCCCCTTAAACTGGGTTTGCAGACCGAGCACTCCACAAAACCAGTTTTTCTGATCGTGAGTAGCTGTGGCGCGGCTCCGCACCATGGCTGCTCACGAGTAGACCCCCTGAGCGGAGGTGAAAAGTCTCTCCAGTATGCCATGTGCGCTTGAGGTGTACCTGTAGTATCAAAATGTATATGGGCACTTGTGGAGAGTTGTGCAGAAACAAAAACCTGGTTAGATATGGTCTGTAGCAAAATCTCCACAGTTCCCTAGCTGACATAGAGATAGAACACAGAGGCCCAGGAAACCTTCTAGGAGTGAACAGAATATATACAGAAGGCATGGCAAGTACATACCCTGGGTTTGAACTATAAGCCTTCTACCCTTTGGAAAACAGGCTCAAAACTGGTTCAGCTAACATTTTCAAAGTGGGTTGAATGATACATTTCTATTCTGATTGCTCTTATCTGTCCTTAAACATTCCCCAGAGTGGTTTTGGAAGCTGATGGCAAAGTCCAGATTTTGAATCCCACCAGGAAGGAGATGGGTGTCTATCGTTGCATGGTGGAGAATGATTTTGGGTCCGACATGGAAACTGCTGCATTGTTTTATGCAGGTAGCATTTAATTCTGCTATTTTTCTATTTTTCTACAAAACTGTCCCTCTACTTCAGGCCTACCCAACTTTGGTCCTCCTGCAGATGTTGGCCTACAACTCCCATTCATTTGAAGGGTGTTCTGTTTCAAGCTCGGAACACTCGAAATGGCCCATTTTGAGTCAGAACGTTCTGAGCTCGGAACATTCTGCACATCTCTACATCACGCCTTTATTTCCATAGCCCCACTCTGAATTCCATCTGTTGGTCACACCCGAGTGTGACAGACTTCCTAAATTCCATCCATTGGTCACACCAGAGTGCAACAGACTTCCATGGGTGGTTGTTTATTGTTTCTCCCCCTTCCTCTCATTTCTTCTGCAGAAGCTCCCACCATAGAGTCCTCTGCAAAAAACATCACACATTTGGAGCTTGGAAACATTTCCGTGGCCGTCGGAGGTACAATCCTGGCAAGAGCTGGAGCAAACCTGACCCTGGAATGTCCGGTTCAGGGTAAGCAAGAATAAAAAAACTCACCCCCTTCCTCACATCCCATGTCATGCAGTGCTGAAAAGCTAATCTCAAACCCTGGGCAGGCTTTGGAAGAAAGCGAGGAGGAAATAAACAGGTTCCCAGTAAAAGCACCAGAGCATTAATCATAGAACATATATTTTTATTAGGCATGTCGCCCTCATGCACCCTGTTCCTTTCTCCTTCCACTCACATCTGCTCCACACACACACACAGACAGAGGCTCTTGCTTCCAAGGAGTTCTTCCATGAGACCCACTGTGGCCCACCACAGTGTTTAACAGCCCCCAGAGCAGCAGGAGGTCTCAAAACGTTGGCTTCACAGCCAGCTGCTTTGTTTCTCAGAAACCCAGCCATGCAGCTGCTATCCTCTCTCTCTCTCTCCCCCCCTTCAATATACCCCCACCCCACCCGTTCATCCTCTTGAGCTGCCGGGAGGCATTGCTCATTCCCGTGCCGTGCCCACCTCAAAAGATCCGGAGGAGGCCCCGTGCCAGGAAGCTGTGGCTTCGGCGAGGAGACGGTGAGGATTAGGCTCGTTAGATGCCGCACCGCAGACGCCTGCAGGGCTGCCGGCTCCACACCTTTCCAGAGCAGAAGGAGCTCCAAGCAGCGTCTCTTACTACGCCAGCAAGATGCTCTTCTCTTGGCCCTGCCATTGGCACAGGTCTGGCTGGCGAGGAGGACCAGGGATAGGGCTTTCCCAGGAGAGTGAGCTCCCTCACCTCCTGTCCTTGGAATGCCCTCCCAGTGGGGTTTTTGTCAGTCTTTGATTAGTCACTGGAGGGATGCTGTGCTGGGGTTGGATAGGGACTGTGGAGCTTTCGCTGTTAAATGTAAGAGAATCGCCAACATAGAAGATTGGAGAGGAGTAGACCAAATGTAGAAACTGGCTTTTAAATATCACTCTCCTTTTGGGAAGAGCTTTCTCAAGACACAGTGCATTTCGCAACCTAAAGCAGAGCACCAGATGGCCTCCCCTCCTCTTTCTTTCTATTACAATCACACAGACACCCTCCTTTTCTTTCTTCTTTCAGATCTCTCCTCTTCCCTTGATTTGTATTAAATCTCTCCTTCTCTCTGTTTGTCTGTCTGTCTCTCTCTTTCTCTCTCTCACCCTCACACACACATACCTTTTAAAACTTTTGTATTAAATAACTTGTGCTTTTGCTCTTTCTCACACACATACATTCTTTATAACTTTTCTATTAAAGAAAATAATAAAAAAGTTCTTTAGAAAAGAAAAGTTCTTTATAACCAACCTCCCTCCCTCTCTCTCTCTCTCTCTCTCTCTCTCTCTCTCTCTCTCTCTCTCTCTCTCTCTCTCTCTCTCTCTCACTCACACACACACACACACACACACACACACTATAAATTAAACCTCTTGTGTTCGTTCTCTCTCTCTCTCTCTCTCTCTCTCTCTCTCTCTCTCTCTCTCTCTCTCTCTCTCTCTCTCACACACACACACACACACACACACACACCTGCTGCCAATCAGTGTAGACAAAACTGAGCTGACTGTTCTGACTAAGTATTTGACAGCCTCCTCTGTTCCCGTTTTAGTGGAGGGGAAGTGGCCTTGTGGCATGAATTATCCTCTTTGCTTGGTAGGGTCTGGTCTGGTTTGCGTTTGGATGGGAGATTCCATGTGAGCCCCGTCTGCTGTGAGATCTTCCCCTCTGGGAATGGGGCCATCGCTCAGTGGAAGAGCCTCTGACTCACGTGCAGGAGGTCCCAAGGTTCCAATCCTTGGAAGCATCTCTGGTTAGGACTGGGAAAGACCCCCTGCCTGAAACCTTGGCGAAGCCACAGATGGTCAATGTAGACAATCCTGGCTTAATATAAGCCAGCTTTCTACGTTCCTAAGTCTGCCTGGGTGCCAGATCAGAATTGTGTGCCAGGCTTCATCAGAATCAGGCAGCATATACAAGCTCATCCCTCACTCCTACTTGGAAAGGATCCGAACTACAAGTGATCAGAAATACATTGTTAAAAGAGTTGGCGGTGCCATTTCCATTTTTATGACTTTGGGGAGGAACGTATTTTCCCTTGCGTCACTACCAAAAGAATAGCAAGTGAGCAGGAAAGGGAGAATATCTCAAAGACCAAAAATAACGATAGAAATATATGGTGCACATAGTTCTACAAATAGCTTTTAAAAATAGTGGCGCCAGACCGTCGGATTTTGGGACATGTGGCTCGGTTGTTCATTGTCTGTACCAAGGGTATTGCTGTGGTGAAGTCATGTTTTCCAGCTCAGCTTTGGCAACCGATTGTACAGCAGCAACCTGCATCTCTCATTCAGTTGCCTTCGTCACACGCTTAGTGTTCAATATTGCTAGCATTAGAAACCTCAGTCTCATTTGCCATTGACACAACTGGGAGGGCTCCTTGTTTTAGAATGGCTTAATCGTCAGCTATGCTCTGTGGGGCTTTAGTTGACTTCAAACAAGAACAACAACACCCCGCCGTCCTCCCTTTATTTAAAATCTACGACATGCTGCTTTATTGCCGTTCTGACAAACGGAGAAATGAATGCCTGGGTTGCTCTGCTGAAGGAGGAGCCAAGTTCGCCTTTACGCAAACCATGCAGGCAGTGTTCCCTCTAACAGGGATTCCCTGATGTTGTTGACTACAACTCCCATAGTCCCCAGCCAAAGGCCATTGCAGCTGGGGATGCTGGGAGTTGTAGTCAACAACATCTGGAAATCCCTGATAGAGGGAACACTGTGTGCAGGGCTGGCCGAAGGTGTTGTGGTCCCTGAGGTGAGGCACCAAAGGCTGGCTGGCCCCACAACCAACCGGCCCCTTTCCGCAACCAACTTCTGCAAGCTTTGAAAGTGGTGCAGAGGGCAGGGAGGGGGGAAGGGGAACAAAGCTGCAAGCACAAATTGTCCACTTTGCTGAGCAGGGTCTGCTTGGGTCTGCATTTGGATGGGAGACTACATGTGAGTGCAGCTCAGTGGAAGAGCATCTGCTTGCATGCGGAAGGCCCCGGTTCAATCCCTGGCAGCATCTCCAGGTCGGGCCGGGAGAGACTCCTGCCTGTAACCCTGGAGAAGCCGCTGCCAGTCTGTGTAGACAGTACTGAGCCAGATGGACCGAGGGTCTGACTCAGTAGAAGGCGGCAGCTTCCTATCTGCCTAGAGTTGCCAGCAGCCTCCTTGTGCTTCTTGCAAGCTTTGCAAGGAGTGAAAGGCGAGGAGGGCTGTGTGCCTTGTGGAGGTTGCAAAGGTCAGGTTGGCCCCCAAGAGCTGCTCTGATGGTAATGAGGTGGAGGAGGGCAGCATCTCCCCGCCCTGCTGATGCCTCAGTAATCTTCAGCCTGAGGCAGCTGTACAAGTCACAGCCTAACATTCCACAGTTCAAGGAAATCTGTGTAGGATTGAGTTGTCCATCACGTAGCACATATCTTGTCAAAAGCATGGATTTGTTTGTTTGTTTATCAAATGTGTACACCACCCCAAACTCTCATTTCTGGGTGGTTAACGATAGCATAAAACAAGTTAAAAACATATACAAAAACTTAAAACAATTTAAAAAATCAACCAGAGATTAAAACCTAAAAATTTAAAAAGCTGAGAAAGCTTGGGTGAAGAGGTGGGTTTTCAAGTGCTTTTAAAAAATTGTCAGAGATGGGGAAGATTGTACCTCAGTTGTGCTTGAATAGGGGGAAATCACATGCAATCCTTTCCAACAATCCAGACCTCAGGTTATTTTTTATTTTATTTTATTATTATTTTATTTATATCCCACTTTTCCTTCTAAGGAGCCTGGGAAACATACCGGCAGGGATTCGAACCGGCAACCTCTGGCTCACTAATCAAGTCATTTCCCCGCTGCGCCATTCGGTGGCTATGGTAGCAACCATGAATTTTCCTTTTTGCTAAGGAGGGTCTTTGTTGGCTTGCATTTGGATGGGTGACTACTTATGAGTGCTGTAAGATATTCCCCTTAGGGGATGGGGCTGTAGCTCAGTGGTAGAGCATCGGCTGGTCCCAGGTTCAGTCCCTGGCATCTCCAGGTAGGGCTAGGAGAAGCCACTGCCAGTCTGTGTAGACAATACTGAGCAAGATGGGCCAATGGTCTGACTCAGTATAAGGCAGCTTCCTGTATTCCTATGTGCCCCAAGTGGACTTTCCCATCTGGGTCATCTTGCCAAATGGCATTTACCAGATATCAGGTGCCAGCATTTGGTAAGATGACTGTCTATAACTACCACCATCTACCCATTTTGATTTTTAAAACTGGCCATATGGGGCAAGGTGAACTTTCACAATAGCACCTCCTACTGGCTGTTGAATATTGCTCAGCCAAACTCTTTGGTTGCCTGCATACTATCCAAAACAATTATTTAATATGCTACACTGAAATGTCAGTAAAACCTTAACATATTTAGTGCAGGTTGCTAATGTATTGCAGGTTTATTTTATATTATTTGATGTTCCTTCCTCTCTGGGGTCATCTTCAATAACAAATTAGGCTATATACTAACATTAACATATCCTGATGTGGTTTTGGTTCCCTATCTCATAACCTCACCAACATAATGATCACTAAGTAATGGTTTAGCTTGACAAAAACACAAATTAATTCCCACCCTAATTAGTGCATTTCATTAGGATAATTATTAGAAGAGTTATTTCTACTAATGTGTTGCCACTTTTCCTTTGCAGTTTAGAATAAAAGATTATCTGCTAATTATAGGAAGCACCTTTTAAGTGGCCTGCAGCTATTAAAAATATAATAACAAATGAACATCCTTTGATGTTCACTCACAATCAGTGTTAGGAGCTTTCCCTAATATTAAGGAAAGATCCACATTCTGTTTCTGGCTGTATATCTGTCGTGTTACAGCACAGCTGCTTTAAACAAAAAACAGCCCTGGTGTTTTTTAGAATTGGGAGTGGATAACTTTGATTTAGAAATTCCTCCTAAAATTATTGAAAACTGGAGACTGAAGCATTAAAGGAAACTGAGTGAAATAATTATAGGAGATTGGGATGAATATATTATGCATGGTGCACCACCTACAGGTTGGAAGAAATAAGTCCATATCTAATAGGACACATTACATCTTCATTATAGGGATGTACACAAAACCGGTTTGTCCGGTTCAATTTGAGTCTGAACTGGGCTCGAACCGGGCATGTTCGGTTATGGCACCCTGAACCTGGCTCTGCTCAAATCTGAACTGGGTTTGGGCCCTGTTCAGGTTGAACAGGTTTGGGCCCTGTTCGGGGGTGCCAGGGATGGTTTTTTGGGGGGAAATGGCAGATTTACTGCCTCTGAGGCCTCAAGGGGTGTTGCTGTGGCCACGAGGGGGGGTGTCTCCCGGGGTTCCCCCTCCCCCTTCAGCCTCTCCCCAGTCTCCCACAGGCCATTTTGGCCCTCTTCGAGCTTGCGGTGGCCATTTTGGAGGCTGCCACACGTGCACACAGGCCTCCAAAATGGCCACCTCAAGCTCAGAGAGGGACATAAAAAGTGAGTGGCACACAGGGACATCTTAATGGTATCGTTTGTAATGACTGCAAGAGATCTAACTTATGGACCTCGATTTGAACCAAATTTAGTCCAGCTGTAGAGACAGTGAAAGGGAAGTAGGCTGATTAGTTCTTCCTAGAACAAAGGAGCCCAGAGCAGTGTACAAGGTTATTTTTATCCTCACAACAACCCTGTGAGGTAGGTTAGGCTGAGAGATGAGCGACTGGCCCAGAGTCACCCAGCAAGTCTCATGGCTGAATGGGGATTTGAACTTGGGTCTCCCCAGTCCTAGTCCAGCACTCTAAGCACTATTCTGCACTGTCCCCTCTAACACCCTGCGCTGTGGTCTGCTTGCATCCCAGCATGGACACGGTAGCTCTTTCAAGGAAAGAAAAGGCCTCTTTCTTGTTCTCTCTGCCATTCGGGAACTCTTCTCCATGGGTAATTCACTTGCTTTCATCAGTTCTGTAGGGAAGCTGTCACAGGAGAAATGAGCGAGCGCAGCCGCGTGTGTAGGGCTGATGATGTCGCTCAACAGGCAGCAATACTTGCAAACGGAGTGGCAATATTTCACACCATTAGCAATAAACAGGCCTTGCCACTTTCAAAGTTGAATTCCCTGAAACGTGTGTACTGACAGGCAAATCATCAAATTAGGGGGGAAATGTTCCTGGTAAATTAGATCTTGAGCTTATGGGCCATGCAAGAAAAGAAAGCTAAATGCAGCCCACATAAATATGGGAAATGTTGATGTTAAAAACAATTTCTATTCCCATGTTTTCCATTGAAAAATCCAGAAATAGTAGTCTGGGCAAGGCTTCGGGAGTTTTCAAAAAGTGAAGGTAGAAAAATAGATACTCTCGAAAATAGCAGGAACATTCCGCTAAAGTTGTTCATCCAGAGACAGAGGTTTGCGGCAGTCTACAAATATAATAAATACATAAATAGATAAATAAGAGTTGTACAAAATAGCTTGAAATGTGAGCCATACATTATGTTCAACACTTGTACAATCCGTGTACACTATACACAGTATACAGATCTATGCAAGTACAGTTGTTCACATATTATGTTGAATGCAGGTACAGTACACTTCCTAGCTCTGTTCTGCTTCTCACGGCGCCTGTGCCAGGTACACTTCAAGACCACTTTCTGATGGGTAATGTTTTATGATGAACCAGACCAAAGCTTTTCATTACCCCGTCAGATTTCAATACCAACGTACACTTTTGTGATGGGTCTTTTTTGTGATGGACAAGGTCAAAAAAATTTATTACCCTGTCAGATTTCAATGCCAGGGCAATTTTTATGGCGGAGTAGATGGAAGTGAAAGCTGGATTTCAAAGAAGCAAGATAGAGAATATTGACACTTTTGAACTTTGGTGCTGGAGAAGACTTTTGAGGATACCGTGGACAGCCAGGAAAACAAACAAATGGATCATAGAACAAATCAACCCAGAATTTTCACTTGAGGCACAAATGGCCAGAGTAAACTATGTTTACAAAGTATGAACTATCATACTTTGGGCACATTATGCAAAGACCCAGCTCCCTTTGAGAAATCTATAATGCTGGGAAAGGTTGAAGGAAAGAGAAGAGGATGACCAGCAGCAAGGTGGATGGACTCAATGACAACAGCAATGAATGCACCACTGAGAGACCTAAAAGGCCAAGTTGAAGATAGATCATCCTGGAGAGACTCTATCTATGTGGTTGCTAAGAGTCGACACTGACTTGATGGCACTTAATCAATCAATCAATCAGACTGGCTGTATTCAGTGCCCAACACAGCATCACTCCAGTGACTGTTGCTGGCATCTCCCTTGTTGTGTTTATTTTCGGACTGTGAGCAACTTTGGGAACAGGAAACCACCTCCTCCTCCTCCTCCATATGTAAACTGCTTTGAGAATGGGTTTTTTTGGTTGAAAGCTGGTATATAAATAATGCTAGTAGTAGATGGACTCAGTAGAAAGGTCATAGCTCAGTGGTAGAGCATCTGATTTGCATGCAGAAGGTTCAGGACTGGGAAAGACTCCTGCCTAAAAATGGGAGAGCTACTGCTAGTCAGTGTAGAAAATATTGAGCTAGATGGACCAGTGGTGTGATTCAGTACAAGGCAGCTTGCTATGTTCCTATGATGGAAAAGGCCGCCTTCCTCGTGCACACCCCCTGCTCCTGCACTAGCAGAGGAACACAGAGAAGGTCCCTAGCACTGAATGGTGTTCCCGAGCAGGTTTGCATGGGGGAGTGGTTCATGCATAGGGGTCGTCCACCCAGACAGCCTATGGGTTCTCCCTAGCTACAGTATGAATGCCTCTGAACCTTATTTAGGAAGCAAAGACTCTCTCAAGACTCTTCAACCTCTCTAAAAAAATATATTGTTATCCTCCCTCCTCATGTGTCCAGGATTTAGGGTCTAAGGTCCTGCAGGCAGCATGAAATGATTCTATGCTAAGGATGTTGGGCTTTGAGCTGCAGTAGGATTGAAGTTCTCAACCATTAACCTTGTGAACAATATCATTTTTTGTTACTGTTGGTTTCTGCTTCGTTGCATCTTCACGCAACAATTTCGACTCACTCAAGCTGTCTTGCGTGGCTTCCTTAACTTCTGTGTGCTGCAAACAGGGCTTCCTGAGTAACTTTGGGAAACATAGCATGGATGAAGAATTTAAACTCTAGCTGAGAATGGTGCCAAAGCTCTGGCTGAAAGTATGTGGGTTGAAACCACAAAAAGGGCTTGAAATCAAGTCGCTTCCTAATTGGAAGAATTCTTCTCCAAGAGGGGCTAAGTTGTTTCTCTTTCTCTGCAATGTTTATAGTATCTGCCGTTTGAATTATGGTCTGCTCCAAGGCGCTTTCCAGATTAGACCCTACAATGGGGTCATGTCATATCTCGGAAGTGTGCTTCCACACTTCCTGCATTGTGACACTGCAGTCCCTACATGGACAGCAGGGTGCTGTTCACATTTCCAATGCCTTGTTTCAAATTTAATCGCTGCGATATAGAGCTAGAACATTGTATATCTGGCATAAAAAAGTTACTGGTTTTTCGGGTGGTTAGTTTCCGCGAAACGGCTCCCCCTGCTGTTTACATTTCAAATGCGACTTGCCCGGACGGAGGCATTTTGCTGTTGTTGAGCAGCTAGTCTGGAAAGCGCCCAGGAGGGGCTACGTTGTTTCTCTTTCTCTGCAGTGTTTATAGTATCTGCCATTTGAATTATTTGTCCTTCTAGTATTCCACTATTGTAAAATGCACGGAAACAGACTTTTGAGCTTAAAATGGCCACTGTTAAAGTTGAGATCCACAGCAAGCCTGTTAGGGTAATTACTTTCTGATGACTTTTTGATGGACACTTTTTATTTTCCCTAAAATAGCAATCTCAAAAAAAATTAAATCTGGTTTGCATTATGTTGAGAAGAGAACCTGAGGTGTGGACAGAAAAGTGCTAAGCTTCTGATTGAAATGCTGACGTTCCTCTCTCAAGGATCATTCCACATCATAAAGAAACTGCCTGTAAAGCAATTTTGTGAAATAGTCTGTGGGGGGGAAGAGAGAGAGTTGAATTAGTATTCAGGCTGGCATCTAGTTCCAAGGATCTAATATTTTAGGCATCACAGTAGCCACCAAGTTCTTCTAGTACTCTGGAATGTTCAGCAGGTTGCCTGGTGTGCAAAATATTGCAGCTGGGATGCTATTGTGCTGTGCCAAAGCAAAACAGTATGGCAGTTCACATTATCGACGTTAGGACAGGAGAAGCCTCCCACCCTAATTTGGAAGCTTTGTGCAGTTCCATTTGCTGATTGTCTGTTGGTTAAAAGCAGAGTTGGAGGTGCCATCCATGCTCATGGGTTAAGCAGCAGCTAAGTCGGAGGGCCCCTTCCTACCCAGCCGCTGTACCCAGCTTCTGAATGAAATTGGTCCTCTGAACCAGCTATTGCTTAGCCCATGATCACAGACAGCGCCTCTGTCCTGTCGTAAACCTGTCAGGCTAATCAAACAATATATCAGCAGATGGAGCGAAGCAGGCAAAAGGTCAAAAGGAGAATTTCAGAGCCAAGCAGTAAGCAATTTCCAAAGCACAGCCAGTCTGAGCCGTTACACTATCCAGTCGTTCAAACCAAGTCGAATTCCACAGAGTCCAAATGCTCCTGAGTCAGAGCACAGTCAAAACAAGCAGGAACACAGCTGGGTAGCTCACCAAAGCATAACGTTGCTACCAGCAATATGGCTGAGGTGAAGCCGTCTTAAATAGACTGAAGCCATGTGCTCTCAATCATGGGTCCCTGACTCAGCAGCTCTCCTTGTTAGTCGAGCCGTTCTGCTCGTGCATCTCCTTATCTCCTCCTCTCTCTTCAACTGACGCCTCTCTACAGCTGAGATCAGCTGTGCCTCCTCCACAGGAGTTGTCGTACTAGGCCCTGTTTCTTTTTCAATGTCCCATGAGTCGGTCCCACTTGCCTCTGCAACTTCTTGCCTTTGAGGTTGCTGCACTCCCTCCTCCACTGTCACACTGCCTGCCTCCTCCTCATCCTCAGAGTCTGACAGCATGCCCATGATATGTTCTTGGTTTTAACTGGCTGAGGATTAGCAAACAGGAGCATGAAAGACAGGATAACACCTTTTCTTTCACTGCTCTTTTTAAAAATTATTTATTTTCCAGGAACAGATATACAGTGAAAATAACACACACCATTATAAAGAAGTTCACAAATGATTAAAGTTAGACATGCTTCAAAAGCAATCCAATAATTCTAGACCGTTTAAAATACAGATAAGAGCTCAAAACATTAAAAGTATAAACTAAAAGTTTGACTAGACAGGTGTGTTTTCAGATCCTTCCTAACAACATCCAGAGAAAGGGAGGCTCTAATTTCGTTAGGAAGTGCGTTCGAAAGGGAGGAGTACAAAAAGGAAGTGTCTTGCGCGCACACACACACACACACTGCCCCAATCCTGGCATCCCTGCAGCTTGTATTGACATTTTAACAAACGCACTCACACGAGACCAAGCAGCATTACTAAGGCCATGCCTAGTTTTGACCTCAGTAGCATTGCAGAGAATTCTCTATTTAGAGCTTTTGAAATTTCTGCTCATAAAGATGTGGTGTGAAAAAGAGGATATTATTAAAGATGGCTTTTCTTTGCAACAGTGAGTGGTAGCTTGGGTTACTTTAATAAAATATGAATGATCTCTTTTGCTTGACAAGTTTTCTAAATGGTTGACAATCCTATGTATAAGCAATAACAATGCTACGGTTCTCTCTCTCTCTCTCTCTCTCTCTCTCTCTCTCTCTCTCTCTCTCTCTCTCTCTCTCTCTCTCTCTCTCTTTGTACTTCCCTACTGTGATGGACCTTGGAATAGTTATTTTTGAGTAAGCATTTGTTTGTAGGTTTTAATTTTTTTTTCACTCCAGGGCTTCCCCAACCAGATGTCACTTGGATTCTGAATGGGAGTTCCCCAAGAAACCAGTTTCCCACCGCGGAGAATGGCTCCTTACTCCTGAGGAACATTTCCCATGAAAATGCCGGAACGTACATGTGTACGGCCACCAATGCTCTTGGAAAAGCTGTAGCCGCTACTGTCCTTCAAGTGGCTGGCAAGTATAAAGTCTTTGCTGTGAAGCGATAACGCCTGTTTTGTGGGATGTGCACGAACAGCTTGTGCAGGTGGGACAGGGAGCGTTTCCCTTTAAAAGCAAGTGAGCAGGTCCTTACTTGCTCCGTTGCTGCCCCGCCACATTTTTGGGTGCGGTGCTCACTCTACCAAAGTTCCCTGCAGCCTCCACATGGCTGCCATGCTTGTGCATGCTGATGCCTTATGCAGGCTGCAGGGAATGGTGCTGCAGCTGCGCATGGCCTTTGAGCAACACCCAGAAGAGCAACACCCAGAAAAGCAGCAGGGCGGCAGCAGAGCAGGTAATCTGTAACTATCAACTATTTAGGGTAGTGAGATCTAAAACAGATTGTGAGGAGCTTCATATGGATCTCTCCAAACTGGGTGAGTGAGCAACAGAATTCCAAATGTGGCTGAATGTACAGCTCATTGAAAGTGTCGCGTGTGCATTTTAAAAATATCATCAGCATAAACATGTTTCTTTATGATTGGTGTGGATGGATCTAGTAAAATGTCAGGCTGTTGGATTAAAACATTCCTTTGGTCTTATTCCTGTGAGGCACAAGGACATAAATGCATTTTTCTCTTCAGAGCGAAGGGTTCTGGCGTCTAACAATGGATCGTCCAGCAACAATCGGAGGAAGCGCGTCCTCATGGCATCTGGAATTGGCACCAATCTTAGTGTGGCGCTTGGGGATCTGCTGAGGATAGGTATGCCTCCCACAAGAGCCCCGAGATTGTGGAATGCGCTCCCTGCTGAGACATGATCCTCCCCATCTCTGGCAGTTTTCAAAAAACACCCGAAAAACCCATCTTTTCACCCAAGCTTTCTCAGCTTCATAAATTCTTAGGTTTTAATTTCTGATTTATTTTTAAATTGTTAAATTGTTTTTAGTTTTTATATATATTTTAACTTGTTTTATGCTATTGTTTTATTATTAACCCAGAGACGAAGGTTTGGAGCGGAGTACAAATTTGAAAATAAATAAATACATAAAATAAGTACTTCTTAGTATTGAAAGAGGGGCACCATTAAGGAGGATGGGAGCATTAGTTCCCTCCTCTTGAACTTCAGACCACATGTAATTATTCCTTAACACCACCTTTATTTCTGGTTATTACGAAGCACAAAAACCCCACACGTGACACTCCTAAAGTACAATGGTTGACGATGTCCAGCCTAATGAGGACAGAAGACGTCGGCGCTGCCATTGCGGTGGACGTGGAAGCAGATGTTTCTGTCTGGCAGTTTTAAAGCCGTGGCCATATGATTTCCCCCATTTTTTCAAATGGGGGAAACTGTGGAGAAACCACTGTTGATGGACTGAGACTCCTACACTTAATTGGCTGAAATGTCTAAGCGGGGGACTGCCCTCTTGCTCCTTTCCTTCATAGAGAATCCCAGGGTTTTAGGAAAATGAGATGATAATGTCCTTGCTTTCTAGGTTGCCCGGTACATCCTAGTACAAAGAATACAATTCGCTGGTTCTTCAAAAACCAACCTATTGAAGAAATTCAAGGCTTCATTCACAGAATCCTGGTTGGGGGTCGTATTCTAGAGGTCAACATCACCTCTGGCCAGTTTTCCGGGCAATACAGATGTTGGGCATCATCAACCGTGAAGCCATTGTCTGTTTGGGTAAATGTCAAGAAGGAAGGTTTGTTGAAAATTCCATGACAAAATTCTTACGCTTTAATTGTCTAGTGTGAGTGTTTTGAGACTTAACTGTTTTGACAGCTTAAGAATGCAATTAGATGCCAGACCCATGGCTGCTGCCAAAAATGCCATCTCCTTGTCTGTTTCTCTCTGTAACTCTTAGGGAAACTCACTGTGTGTCATGATGTCATCATGCTGGTCTTGTGTTAGGGAGGGAGCATGAATTATCCCCTTTGCTAAGCAGGGTCCCCCCAGGTTTACATTTGGATAGGTGACTGCACGCTAGTGTTCTCTGATATAAGATAACCCTTATGGGGATGGGGCTGCAGCTCAGTGGTAGAGCATCTGCTTGCATGCAGCAGGGTCCCAGGTTCACTCCCTGGCATCTCCAGGTAGGGCAGGGAAAGACTCCTGCCTGAATCCTTGAAGAGCCACTGCCCGTCACTGCCTGTCAGACCAGGGCTGCTCAACTTAGGCCCCTCCTGCTGATGTTGGCCTACAACTCCCATAATCCCTGCCTATTGGCCACTGTGGCTGGGGATTGTGGGATTTGTCCAAAAACAGCTGCAGGGCCAAAGTTGAGCAGACCTGGTGTAGACAATACTGAGACAATAGATGGGTCTGACTTGGTATAAGGCAGCTTTGTGTGTTCCTGTGAGTTTCCCCACCTCTGCCTGATACCATTAGCTGCCATTGGTAAATGGGGAGAAACTCACAATATGAGAACATCACATCATCATGTGGTGACTTGTATTAGGCATTGCAGGCAAGCGGGGGACCTGTTGAAAACACAGGGATGCTGTTGTTCGCAGCAGCTCCATCTCTTCTGTAACATCCAGCTCTGCCATTATTTATGCAGAATTGTAGTAGCTGTGATACTTCAGGACCTAGGATAGCTCCAGGGAGTTGCTCAGTGGTAAAGTAAAGTTGTGCCATTAAGTTGATGTCGGCTTATCGAAATCTGGGAGGAAAATGGAGAGCCCAGCACCCAGCCCTGCATTAAGCAATGTGGCGAGGGCAACCACAGCTCTGTTTTGGCATTTGTGGGTGGGGCTCACCTGGAGGTAATTTTTACTCACCACCAGTGCTGGCAGCTTAGAAGAAGGCTGGCAGTTTTTACTCACCACCAGTGCTGGCAGCTTAGAAGAAGGCTGGCAATCAGGCAGTGTTGGGCAGTCGACAAGACGCTCAATTTGCAGTGGGTTGCTCAGACTGAGAAATTCAGGGCAGAACCAGCAGTTTTATAGGACCAGGAAGAATCTTATTGGCCCCTTGTGTTGCCTGAATTAAGTTGGTCCCTGCAGTACCACCTCTGGCCATCTGTAGTGGCGGTGCTGAAGTGCCACAGAGGCTAGTGATTTCCCTCCTCTGAGGCAGAGAGAGTAAGGCACCTGACTGCTGCTGTCAGAGTGTCTGATTTGAGACTTCAGGTGGCAGGAGCAAGGGGTTTCACTTGAGGAAGTTCAGCAATGGGTAGGTGACGAATATTTGATGATTATCATTTACTCCTTGGCGTCTGTATAGAGAGGCCTTTCCTTTTCAGCTGCTGGCGTTAGTTTGGGATCACATGTTGAGGTGGTTCATTATTTAAGCACCTTAAATGTTAAAAACATTGCTAGAGGGGAGGTTTTTACATGGTGGGCGCTTGGAGAGTACCCCTTTGCAGTGTCTTCACAGCAAAATCAATAATACTGTCTGCCCGTCACACTTGCACTCAGTAAATTTTAACCATTTCTGCTTTGAAAAGGGCCCTTCTGTATTATTCTAAGAAAGCCAGAAGTAATAAGGAAACGCTGAAAACCAATAAGTTACAGAATTCATTATGTGCCATGGGAACGAGACTGTGGACACAGCTGGGAGCGATCAATTATACTTGGATATTACAGGACCAACAGCTCCCACCCCCCAAGGAAACGCCTGTGACTCCTGTGATCACATAAAAATCTGTCAACATTGTATAGTACTTCATCTTTTAAATTATGCCTGAAAGGGGGCAGGGCAGAATCACTGTGAACTGTAATTGGGAGTGGGGAAAGCAATGGTATTTTTTCCCCTTCTTGCCTTGGTATTTGGGCACTCCAGATTTCTGCTAAGTATTATAATGATGCCAGGAGGTCATGATGAGCTGGTTGTAGGATACACCTGCTGTACAGGTGTATGATTATAAAATGTCATCAGAACATATTATAATATAAGCACAGCCCTGCTGGATCAGGCCCAAGGCCTATCTAGTCCAACAACCTGTTTCACACAGTGGCCCACCAGATGCCTCTGGGAAGCCTACAGACAAGGAGTGAGAGCATGCCCTCTCTCCTACTGCTCCTAAGCTGCAACTGGTATTTAGAGGCATCTTGCCTCTGAGGCTGGAAGTGGCCTAGAGCCACCAGGACTAGCAGCCATTGATAGTCCTCTGTGACTTTGTCTAAATCCCTTTTAAAGCCATCCAAGCTAGTGGCCATCACCACATCCACTGGCAGAGAATTCCATTTGGTAATTATGTGCTGTGTGAAAGAGTGCTTCCTTTTGTTGGTCCCAAATTTCCTGGCAAACAGTTTCATGGGATGACCCCTGGTTCTAATGTTGTGGGAGAGGAAGAAAAACTTTTCTCTGTCCACTCTCCCTAAAAGTAAAGTGTGCCGTCGAGTCAGTGTCGACTCCTGGTGACCACAGAGCACTGTGGTTGTCTTTGGTTGAATACAAGAGGGGTTTACCATTGCCATCTCCCGCACAGTCTGAGATGATGCCTTTCAGCACCTTCCTATATCATTGCTGCCTGATATAGGTGTTTCCCATAGTCATAGGTGTTTCCCAAACATACCAGCGGGTATTCAAACCGGCAACCTCTGGCTTGCTAATCAAGTCATTTCCCCGCTGCGCCATTAGGTGGCTGCCACTCTCTCTACTCTGGACATAATTTTATAATCCTCTCTCCTATCTCCCAAATGAACTCAAATGGGTGGTGTCAGATCAAGGCCCCATCTTCCCCACCCCACCCCACCTCCACACAGAGAGAGCATCAACATTCTTTTGCCTCTTTCATTATAGGCATCTTTTTGCTGAGTTGATGGCCATTGGGAAGCCCAATGATACCACTCATGAAGGCAGTTCACACCATCAACACTAGGGTAGGAGAAGCCTCCTACACTAATTCTGGAGCTGGGTACGCTCCTGATTGTTGATCATGGATTAGATAAAAACACGCTTGGAGACTGAGAGCTTGACCAGCTGGGTAGGATGAACATGCCCGGCCCAGATTCTGTCCTCAGCTTCTGAACAAGGTCAACAAATTGTCCTATCCAGCTGAGATAGATCTAACTTGGTATAATGCAGCTCTCTATGTACCCTGAAGCTGCAAATGTATCTCCTCCCATTTCATGGGAGGAGAGCTGGTCCTGTGGCAGCAAGCACAAATTGTCCCCTTTGCTAAGCAGGGTCCACCCTGGTCTGCATTTGAATAGGAGACTCCATGCGTGAGCACTGTAAAATGTTCCCCCTTAGGGGATGGGCCACTCTGGGAAGAGCATCTGCATGCAGAAGGTTCCAAGTTCACTCCCTGGCATATAAGGCTGAGAGAGACTCCTGCCTGCAACCTCGGAGAAGCCGCTGCCAGTCTGTGTAGACAATACTGAGCTAGATGGACCAAGGGTCTGACTCAGTAGAAGGCGACAGCTTCCTATGTTCCTATATTTGAGGCATAAATCCTGCCCCTCACTCTTGTTTTCTTTTTCTTTTGACAGGTCATAGATGGGAGCTTGGGGAGTGGAATCCTTGCTCTGCCACTTGTGGGAACTTGGGGAGGCAGTTCCGAAGACTACAGTGTGTGAACGCCAAGGAGCAAAGAGTTAACAAGTCCTTCTGTAAAGAAAGTCAGAAACCAGTTGCCCCTTATCAGACCTGCAACGTCCGTGATTGCCCTGGCAGGTACGCCTCTTCCGACAACGCTCTCTTCCAGCATTCCTATGCTTATTCTGTTCTTATTATTTATCTGCAAAATGTGACAGAGCACTTCAAGTAATTTTCATTTTGACTAAAAAGACAAAAACCTCTTACAATGTTTAAGAAAACTGCCATAAAATAGACTTGAAAAACATCTTAACACTTTTAAAAAGCATTTTAAAAGCCTTGGTGAACAAAAAGATCTTTCACCTGGCATCTAAACGAACAAAGTGATGGTGCCAGGTGAGTCTCACTAGGGAGGATCTATCATAAGCAGGGGGCCACCACTGAAAAGGCGTCTCTCAAGTGGCCACCTCCCCTCATTAGGCAGGGGCACTCAGAGCAGAACCAGTGTGGAAGTCTTTAGGGACATGTGGAATAGTGGCCCACCAGGTGCCTCTGGAGAAGCACACAAGCAGGAGATGGATGTAGGAAGCTGCCTTCTACTGAGTCAGACTATTGGTCCACCTAGGTCAGTATTGTCTACCCAGACTGGCAGTGGCTTCTCCAAGGCTGCAGGCAAGAGTCTCTCTCAGCCCTATCTTGGAGAAGCCAGGGAGGGAACTTGGGAACTTCTGCATGCAGATTCTCTTTCCAGAGTGGCCCATCCTCTAAGGGGAATATCTTACAGTTCTCACATACGATCTCCCACTCAAATGCAGACCAGGGTGGGCCCTGCTTACAAAGGGGACAATTCATGCTTGCTACCACAAAACCCCCTCTCCTGCTCTTGCTCTCCTGCAACTGGTATTCAGGGGCATCCTGCCTCTGAACCTAGAGGTAGCCTGCAGCCATCAGGGTGTAATCTCTGACAGACCTTTCCGCCATTTTCCCTCTCCAGATGGGCAACAAGCACTTGGTCGGAGTGCTCTGTTTCGTGTGGCAATGGATTTCGCCAGCGGCAAAGAATGTGCAAGCAAGTGAAAGCCAATGGTACCACTGTAACGCTGCCTCTGGGCGCTTGCATACAGCAAGAGCGTCCTGTGGACCGGAAACCTTGTTCGGGACATTCATGTACAGAATGGGTTGTTCATCCGTGGGGTCAGGTAACAAATCACCTTCTTGGGCCACAAATCTTCGGCTTCGATATCTTTGCAAGTTTAAATTATTTGCACCTTGCCGTGGAAGATAAGAATCTCCATCTCTGCTTCTTCCTGTCCTTTGTAGTGTGTCGGCCGCTGCGTTGGACGTGCAGTGGCGCTACAGCACCGTCTCGTTCGGTGTCCGCATCGGAACAGATCGGCGGCAGCAAACTCGCTTTGCGATTCTCAAAAGAGGTACAGTAGCCATCAGGCAGGAATTGCCCCCAACAAATATCCACACCTTTTCTTCCTTCCAGCAGAATTTGTCACACATTTCTTGTCTTAAACCAGGGCTGCACAACTTCAGCCCTACTGCAGACTTTGGCCTAAAACTCCCATCGTCCCTGACCGGCGGCATAGCTAGGGGAGAGGGGGCCCATGTTCACCCCTCTCCCCGGCGGCCTCTCCGAGTGAGGAAGATAATAAAGAAAATAGAGGGGTGTGGAGCTTAGGGGCCCTCGGGGGCTTGGGGACCTGGGTTCTTTGAACTCACTTATAGCTATGCCCCTGTCCCTGACTATGGGTCACTGGGGCTCGGGATGATGGGAGTTGTAGTCCAACAGTAGCTGGAGGGCCAAAGTTGTACAGCCCTGAATCAGGCCATCATGTGGCTGCTTGCCACAGTCTGCTGTTTCTGCTCTAGGAGAGCAGAGCCGGCAGGCTTTTTAGACAGCAGGCTTTTCCACGGGTTTACCGCAGGGCTTTACTGTGGGTTCGGGGCATAGGGTACTCCGACACAAAAAGATGTTTTTTAAAACCCTGGACATAAATTGGGCTAGGTTCCAGTACAGAGGGGGAAACCCAAATCATGTGTGAAGTGCTCTCTGAGCATGGACTTCGGGGTAAATCTGGCCAATAAGTGAACGCACACCCACCCTCCCTAAGTAAAGTTGCGGTAAAGTCGCAGTCTGAAAAATCTGCCAGAGGATAACCCCAGCAGGATAAGGGTTCTGTCCCTCCTCTTCTTCACTTTTCTCCAGAGGCTCTCATCATAGCTACATAGATATATGGGAAGCTGCCTTCTACTGTGTCAGACCATTGGTCCATCCCGCTCTGTATTCTTTGCACGGACTGGCAGCAGCTCTCCTGCCTGAAACCTTGGAGCTCTGCGGCCAGTTAGTGCAGACAATACTGAGTAAGATGGACCAGGGGTGTGACTCAGCATAAAGCAGATTCCTGTGTTATCCATGTACCTGTGATGATATAATCGGGAGATAAGTGGAGAAGAGGTATGCAAACTTTGTAGAAAAGCACTACTCGTACTATACAAGTAGTAGTAGTAGTAGTAGTAGTATACTAGTAGTACTATACTAGCAGTAGTATAGTACTACTTCTACTACTAGTAGTATACTACTACTACTACTACTACTACTACTACTAGTAGTAGTAGTAGTACTATACTACTACTAGTAGTAGTACTATAAAAGTAGTAGCAGCAGCAGCAAGCAGTGGCAGGCAGGCAAGCAAGCAGCTTTCTACTGAGTCAGTCCATTGGCTCATCCAGCGCAGCATTGTCTGTTCTGAGATACTTAAAAGATTTGGGCCCCAGGCCCACTTATCCCCTAAGTCTCCAATGTTCTAATACAGCACCTCTGAAGGTGGAAGCTGCCAAGAGCTGAGTGAGGCTCAGAGCTCTCTCCCCTGCTCTGTGCAGCTGCCTCCACTGCGGCTCTTTGTTTCTGGAAGAGATCTTGCGGGGAGGATGTGGCTGATGAAATCCGGGGCTCCGAGCCATTCGTCCTGAGCCATTTTTGGATGGGTGCTATAGAAATCGAATAAATCAATTAATACATTAACTGGGGGCCCCGTTCCCCATAGGCCACCCCCTAATGACGCCCCTGGTGTGAACTGCCTTAGAGACACCCCGAATACCATCTACCCCTGGATTCCCTCTCAAACCCCCTTTTGTATGCATTTGTTTTTCTTCTTCCTCTGCCCCTGCAGACCGCCCCTTAGAAGAAACTGTCCTTCGGACAAATGCGATGTGTTCTGGCGGACAGGTCCCTGGCGGCCTTGCACCGTTGACTGTGGGAGCGGGTTCCAGTCACGACAAGTCGACTGCATACACAGGAGAAATAAGAGGCCTGTCGCAGATCAGTACTGTGCCTGGAGGAAGAGGCCGGTGACCTGGCAGCACTGCAGGGTCACTTCCTGTGGCCGTATGTAAGCCTTTATTTCCCTTTCTGAACTCGCTGGTCCCTCATGGCGATCGCGCATAGAGAGCATTGCTACTCCCTGATCGCATCGTGAACACGGACCCGACCTGACTGAGCTCAGCTTGCCCTCCCAAACCATTGCTGACATCCCAGGGTAAAGCAGGATAGAGAAGAACTTCTTTAAAAACCAAAGAAGCCAGGGATAGCCTCAGACAGTGCCATGGACTGAACTCATATTCACACAAGGCAATTTGTTCACCAACGAGTCTCTAAGGAGCCTGCAAATTATTCGACGATAGTTGTGTGAAAGACGGAAGAGGCGAGGAGAGAGGAGACTCATTCCCACAACCCTAAACCATCGGAGGAGCATCCAGTCGGGTTAGGATAGCGGTCATGTGTTTGCAAAGATCAAGGTAGGAGGCAAGGAGGGGTTTCGTGTGGGAGCCGGAAGCTGGGTAGGGCAGCATTTTATCCACCCTTGGTAAAACGCTGGGGGTGATGGAATGTTGCCTGGCCATTCCAGACCTTCTCGGCCTCCACACCATCGCTCGCTCCCCCTCCTGCCTTGATGTTTGGATTCACATGACCGCGGATTGGGGGAGCACACCACTCCGCTGCCCTGGCTGGATGCTTCTCTGACCCCTTTTAACTCTGTGGATGTTAGCATGGCATATTTAGGCCTTCCCCTTGCATTGCCCGAGAGGAGATGCTGGCCTAGGATGTTGGCATCGAAGCATCCCTCAGGCTAAGCCGCGATGGTGTAACTGTCCTCTTTCATTCTTGTCGCACTTCAATGTATCTTTCAGAAGGCGAATGCAAGGATACGACTCACTACTGTTCCTTTGTCAGGCATCTAAAATTATGCTTGGTAAACCTCTACAAACAAAGGTGTTGCCAGTCATGCGGAGAAGGTTATTCTTCTGTGGAAGGTTCATGATGCCGCAATGAGGATATCGCAAGAAGAGAGTGTTGTTTCAATCCAGACTGCTCTGGACGAAAAAGAGACAAATGAGTTAAATCACATGGGATGGATGAAAAGCAACATATGAATATTCCAGACAAGCCGCCCCCCCCCCTTCCTGGTTTCTGCTTCTTTTCTTACAATGGAAGCCTTAAAGGATATTAAGAAGAGAATATCATGGTGTGTTGTCTGTGGAATATTACAGCTTTAAGGGCATCGGGGGAAACTCATTGGCTATCAGGTTCCAGAGAAATCTTCCTACTATATATAGAGTGTCACAAATGAGTTTACATGACCTCATGAAGTATAAAGGGATGTAGCATCCAGTTACCTTTCGCTTGTTTTGTTGCCCTTCTGGTTTCTCTCCTTAAGACAATACTGAAAATGCATCGAAATTGCAGTCAGTAGCTATACATTTTTTTAAAAAATTTTTTCCAGTGGCTGTATTTCCTTAACGTCCTAACAGAAAGGGCATCAACGCAGGCTTTGTTTTATTAAGATTAGCTGTCAGATGGGTCCGTAGTTCATTTTCCTTCCTCCATTTAAGTGCATGCAATAAAAGGCAAGGTGCGTGCCGTTTGGATTCTCAGACTTGCCGTGGGATTGTTTTGGGATCAATGAGGTGTCATTTTTCTGGGGTGGTTCCCATGCTTCCGCTTCAGTCTCTTTGGAATCTGATCAAAGCTGAGGCACAATTAGTCTAATATGAAATAGGATTTGAGGTTTCTATATGGGAGCTTGGAATTTGGGTTTTATGTTTGCGAACTATTCTCTTCTGCTTGGTCAGATGGGAAATGAGCAGATCTCCAGCCAAATGTGTCTGTCAGGCTGGATTGCTCTTGAAGAAATGCTCTGTACTTTCCCAGTCATTGGAAAGAAACAAAACAGAAAGAGCTGTTATAGGTTGAGAAAGACATGTGTTAAGCATCAGTTTCAATTGGTTTTCATTCAGCCCTACTATTATGGATTTAGACTTCTTGCATGCTAGCAAGTTCTCAGAACGACAACTTCAAGTAGTTCTTTTCTGCCACACAAATTTCATACATAAAGTCTGACCAAAAAACCACACACCAAAACCCTATTGGCTTTCAGCTTTTGAGAAATGCAAACATTATGAATAAATGCAGCCACATTTAGAATATGTGTACATTTCTGGTTGCCCCACAGAAGTTAGATAGTTGCAGAAAAAAGCATCCAGAGTCATCAATGGGTTAGGGTTAGGGTTTTAGGCAAGGGTCTTTCCCAGCCCTACCTGGTGATGCCACCAGGGACTGAACCCTTAAAGTAAAGCAGATGCTCTACCACTGAGCTACATCCTCATCCCCTAAAGGCAGGGGACATGGTAGAGGTTTATAAAATTAAGTATGGGATAGGACAAAGTGGATGTGGAAACGTTTTCCTCCTCCTTCTGTAATGCTAGCATTTGGGGGGTCACCCCATGAACCCGATTGGCAATAGATTTGGAGGAACAAGAGAAAATATGTCTTCATGAAAGGCATAATTCATTCATTCCATTTGACTCCACATGTTATGGAAGTTTCCATTGGCTGAGATGGCTTTGAAAGGAGGTAAGTGATGGAAGAGAGGGCTAGGAACATAGGAGGCTACTTTATACCGAGTCAAGACAACTGGTCTATTTTCCCCATCCCTACCTGGAGATGCTGCCTGGGATCTTCTGCACGCAAAGCAGATGCTCTACCCATGAGCGATGGCCCCATCCCCACCTATCTCATCCCTGGCTACCAATGGCTATGACTAACTAGCACCTCCCATCGGCAGAGGTAGGATTCCACTGAATGCTAGTTGCTGGGTGGTGCCAACAGCACGAGAAGACTTTGGCTGGATTGCCCTGCTGCTGTGCTTCTCTGAGCTGTCTGGGTGGTTACTATAGGAAAAGGATGCTAGACAAGATGGACCTTGGGCCAGATCCAGCAGGGCTCTTCTGATCCTATCTTCTGTTGATGTCGAAGAGGTGTCCTGTCCTGGGGTTTTTCATTTGCTTGCTTTTCATCCACAACTCCTGGGCTCTTGCACAAAATGCCAGAAGGTGTGTTTTGTTGAACTGGACCTCATGGTAATAGGCAATATCTGAGGTTTTGTTTCTGCCTGTCTGTTATAAAAAGATTAGTGTACTGGGGTTTGGTTTTGTCTCACTGACAATTAAACTTGCGCTACTGTATAGAAAACCTGGAATGTTGGATAACTGTGTCCTTGAATGACTGCAAGGTAGAGAGGTGGCCAGTCGCAATCAAATCAAAGTTAAGCACTTGGGAACAGTTTGCAATCAGTGGATTCGAGCGGTAAAGCTTTTCCTGGATTGTACTACTTCAGACTGCAGGCCGGCTGCATGCTGTTGGGTGTTTGTGGGGGGTGGGGGGGAATCCTCCCTGCAGATAGAAAAATAGCATACTAGGGAGAAGAGTAGAATTTTGCTGCACAGGATACTAGTTTTCTACATGCAGGGAACTTTTAACAGAAAATCCCCCCCCTTCACAATGCAAGCCTCCCACCTGCAGAGTGAAGTGGATCAGTCTAGGAAGAGCTTTATCAGCTGGTTCTGCTGAATGTATAAACTGGCCCTTCTGATCCACACTAGTGTCAATGGGAGAGTACAGCACATGCTTAACTCTCATTTAATTCAGTGGATTTTAAAGCGATTAGCTTTGACTGGATCATGGCCTTGGCTTTTAAATCAGTCATGGGTCTTGTTTGTTTATACCATATTTTTTTTTAAATTAAAACACATGTAATATACTTTTGTATATATTTATTATCTGATCTAAAAGTGCAATATTTTTGTACAGTGTGTAATAAAGATTTTTGAACATATTTTTTCTTATTACTAAAACTGATTAGTGGTTTTCCTTTGGATTTGGTATTCGGACACCATTAACTGCTAGCACTCTTCTTTTCTTTTGCTAGTACTTGGGTTGCAAATGCATGTTCTAGAGAATTAGAGCTGTGAATGTTTGTTACAAGCAGTTTGATTCTGTAGTCTGTTTTAGTGCTACCATGATAACAAAAAATATTTATACATGAACTTAATTTTGATATTGACAAATAAATAGTACTTCGGTGATCCCAGCTGCGTTACTATATGGAAATGTTTGTTAGTATCGTTTTGCAGGTTTTATCAGAGACATTGCTTCATGCTATCCCAGTGATGGACAGTTCACACGATCAGTACTTGGGTAGCAAATGTGTCCTATCAAAGTCCGGGAGTTGTGCACGCTCTCATTTTTTGATCGTCTGTGGGTGTAAAACAAGGTAGGAGGAGTGAAGCATGATCGTCTTCTAAGCCCCAGCTGGATAGGACAAGTGCGCCCTATCTCAAGTCCGTCCCCAGCTTTGGAAAGAGGTAGGAAGAAAAACCGTCCTACCCAACAGGGACTTAGCAAACGATCAAACTTCCCACCTCCTACCTTGTTTGTAACTCACACATTATCACAGAACAGGAGACTGCACAACTCCCAAACTTGGGTAGGACATACCGTATTTCCTATTCAGGTACTAATAGTGTGAATTTATCCTACTAATTTCTAGCAGCAACTGCTAGAGAGACTGGGTTCACGCAGTCACAAGGATCATGGTTAAAAGGTTAATCAGGATTAGTGAGCCCAGTGAAGCTGATTGTGTGAACCCAGAATTTCAAGGCAATCCTGGTCAAACTGCTCTGTTAACCAGCATTTAACCAGGGATCAATCCTAGTTATTTATCCCGGTTAAATGCTGATTAACCAGAGCAGTTTGACCAGGATTGCCTTGAAATTCTGGGTTCACACCATTCGCTCTGCCAGGTTCACTAAGCCTGATTAACTTTTTAATCGAGATCCTTGTGATTGTATGAACTCAGCCAGAGTTGGTTTCCTTCATGACAAGCATGCTCTGGAGACTTGTGGTGTGTATTGTGATAAATGCTTCTTGGCAAATATGCAAGCAGGCAAGCACCCATGCAGGCAATGAGATAAGAGAGCATCAGTTTCTCAAAAGCACTAGCATACCCTCTGCCAGGCTGTGTCTTACCGTCAGAGGAACACAGAAAGCTGCCTTACACCGAGTCAGTGGTCCACCTACCACAGTATTGTCTACACCAGAAGTTCCCAACCTAGATCAGGGATTCTCAATGTTGGGTCCTCAGATGTTTTTGGATGTCAACTCCCATAATCCCCAACCAAAGGCCACTGGGGCTGGGGATTATGGGAGTCCAATAATTGCTGGGCACTCAACGTTGAGAATCCCTGCTCTAGATGTTGCGGAACTACATCTCCAACTAGAGTTCATTATGGCTGGGGGTGTGGGAGTCCCACAGGTTGGGAACCCTTGGTCTACACTGATTGGCAACAGCTGTCCAAGGTTTCAGGCACCCCAGCCTCCTGATCATGGAAGTGCCAGCCATTGCAATTACAGCATTCACCTCTTCAGATGAACATCGCTGGAACTGTGAGCTGCCCGCTGTCAGTGGTGAATGACAGGGCAGGGATGGGATTTCTGGCCCCATTTTGGGCGCTCTTCAGCTGTGAATGAAAGGATGCATCCTTTCATTAACAGCTGAAGAAGGCTTGTGTCTCCATCAAATATCCCAAAGGAAAAAACCATACATACCTGCTGTCTCAACTCTGGATTCTGTGGACTTAAAACATACTTGCAGAAAACTGCTTCTAAGATCATGTAGCATAACTACACACAGACACCCCAGAAATAATATGCCTTAAAATGCTTTTAATTGATTTTTTCTTTTCACTCCCAGAACACTAAATTTACATAGGACAAAGAACAGACCAAATGGGCTCGACTCCTCAGTTTATGTGGTGAGAATACTGAGAACACCGCGTGGGAGTGATGCAAAACAAACATTCCCAGAAGTTCAGGCCTTTTTCTGTCCTTTTTCTGGATGATTTATTTTGTGCTTTTGCCACCATTCAGTTTTCGATCTTGGTCTCTGAATTAGTGAGTTGGGATACAGTACTTGGGATTACAGAACACTTCAGTTATTAAATGGTTTCCCTAAAATAACGAGTGCAAGATACACACTGGTAAATTACAATCAGTCAAACTTGAAATGATGAGAAGCATTCATCGGAGCAATACCTTCCTCTGTTTTCCTGACAGCCTTAACCAAATATCAGGTTTGATTAACAAGCAAATCAAAGCAAAAAAAAAAATCACAATAAAAAAATAAGGTTATCATTATACAGCTATAAGATCTACTATGTTTCTCAAAGTGCACTTGATTTAAATAATCTGCAATGAACTTCCCAACTCAGACTTAAATCCCACTAAAGTGAGTCATGATTAGTAAGGCTACACACATTTACCTTGAAGAAAGCCCCACTGAAATCCCTAAAGACTTGCTTGTGAGTAAACATACATAGGATCATGGTGGGTATCCCATAAAAGCCATTAAATTCCATTGCTTTCAATGGGACCCAAGTAATGGCTAATTTCAGGTGGACTGGGGTCCCAGTCTTACAGTATAACACACTTCCAGACACTTCCACATTCTTTGTTGGGGGTGCGCTGGGGAAATTTATGACATGTTACTCTACTCTGTAATGCATAATATTCTTCCAAGGAGCAATACCTAATAATACATGAATATCTTGAAATATCTAAAGCTGACAGTCTCATCATTGCCTCCCTAAGATGAGGAAAAATACGGAGGCAGCTCAAACAGCAATTGAAATGAAAGCCAGTTTCCAGGACTCAAAGAGGCATGGTACCACATTTGTATGTGGTAAGTCCCTGCGAATCTAGCTTATCAAAAATATGGAGCTGCTATTAATAATCTGAATTGCGCGATGGACTGGTTGTCACTGAGAGGTGTGCTATTTTTTTTAAAAGGCTGGTGCTGGGGTGGCTGGGAAGAACTCATAGTAAGGGTTGGCCTGTATTTTGAGAATGAGGGATCTGCAGCATTTTGTGTGCCTCAGATAAGTTTGCTGAGTTGTACCTACAAGCATGTTCTATTCCTTGGAATTTGGCCTATAAGCTTAGGCCAAGGAAACAGAAAGTCCCAGTTATGAGTCTGGTCACTACCCCTGGTAAAGAGGGCTTTTATGTTACCTGTGATGCTGTACGCTGTTTGAAATAAAAAGAGAAAATTCACCCCAAAGAGTTAGTTGAAGGTAACATGAGAAGCACACTTGTCAACACTGGTCAAAGGAGGCACGTTACGGTGGCATTTCAAAGGGGAAAAGGTAGCTGAAGTATCACACCTCGACTATTAACATCTGTTCTAGTGCAACGGCATCCTGTGGTGCTACTGTGGCATAGTAATACGGATAGCCATCTTTCGCACTCAAGAGCTGCCTTATACAGAGCTAAGTTCACTGCTCCATCTAGCCAAGTGATCTATGGCTGGTTGTGGCTCCCATGTCTTAAATAAAGGCCTGCCCCACCCTTGACACATGAGATCCCTTAACTTAGGGGTGCCAAGGATTTATTTTGGGCGCTTGTACAGAGGAAGCCTGACTGTTCGCTATGGCCTTCTCCTGCACATTTTCTGAGGACAAGGACTGGAAGAACTTTGTTTCCTGTAGGTATGTAAGTTACATTCAAGTCACACAATTCACCAGTGCATATATTAAAATGAATTTTCAAATGATTTCTAAAAAAAGACACCATCTTGTTAAAATGAACACATGTCTTAAGATACAGTTGAAGAAAAGAGATTCCACAAAAATATTGACACGTGTTTTACTAAGTTAAATTTTCATCACCCATCTTGTAAACACTCAGTGGTTCTCAGATTACAAAAACAAAACAAAAAAGCTTATAATCAGTGTGCTTATTTTAGATTCTTAATGCAATACTTTGCTCACTGCATAGTGATTTTGAGTGTGCCTGTGTGCAAACTACCAGAATTACAATTTATGATACAACTGCTATTTCCTTTGGAATGTGATTACCATTTGCATGGGCAACCTTATTGATCTCTGGAGTAACCCTGCGGAAGAACTTGTGACCACGGGAATCGGTACTGACATAAACAAATCCCGGAGGAGATGGATAGGTTGCTGGGCAGATCTCTTGTTTCTTTGGCGTATATTCTGTACGGTACATGGTTCCATCTTCAAAAGGTGCTGATCTAGACAGAGCCCTTTTTAAAGGTTTGCAGCTCTGAGTTGGAACTATATTGTGTGGTATATAGTGAGCTCTAAAGGTGGTCATATCCTCAAATCTCCCAGAGGGCTTTGGCATGTCTGAGGATCTCTTGATGATTTCGGGGCGATGGACATCCCAGGCTTGAAAGGCTTCTCTCATAGTTGTGTGGCCTTGGAAGGGGGCATCATTTCTTCTGCTCTTCTCTATGGGCCTCATGAGGACAATAGGACTGACAGCATGTGGAACGTAATCACGGTGGGTTGTGGAGCTCAAATCCATGTTGCCAGTGGGCGGAATGTATTCTTTTGCTTTGTGGACTTCAGGTAAGGAAATTGCCCATGGCTGAAAACTATCACGGAATTCCGTACTTCCATAAAACTGTGCCTTTGAGTCCACTTTAGTGCATTCAGGTTTGAAGCTTTTGGGAACTTCACCAAGAAGCCCTCTAAAATCACGCCGGTGGGTTGTGACGTCTTCAAAGGGCTGGCTATTTGGCCTGTACTCTTCTTGAGACCTTACCCATTTTGGTTCTAGCTGGTGAGGCACATAATCGCTGCGATGGCTTGTGACACTGTGAAACGGTTGGTCTGAAAGTTTGGTCGCAACCATGGGCTTAAAGCTTTTGCGTGGGGAGAGTTCCCTAGGCAAAAAGGCATCTTGGAATGTAGTCGTATTTCCAAACTTTTCAGTGGGAGGATGGTAGGCGTTCTCCACTTTATGGGCCTCCCTCCTCTGAATTTCCCAGGCCCTATAGTCATCTAAGACAAAAACAGCATTTACTAGCAGAATTCAGACAGAAGTGCATATTTCCCATATCCCTGATCAGAGCATAGATCAGTTGCAACCTACAGGAGCTGTTTGTGTCCAGCTTGCCTGCTATTGATGGCACCTATAGGCATGTACTTGACTGCTTCCAAACACTGTGGACTAGAAAGAACTGAGTAAGGGTGTATCTCCTATATCAGTTTTATTATTCGCATGGCTTTCCTAACTGAATCGGGACTGTAGATTGCTGCTAGTGCTTAGAATTCTCTGCCAGATTCCGCACACCTCCCAAATATTCTTACACAACGACAAATCCCAATGTTCACTGCAAAGAGGGGCTAAACCAGTTGAAGTCAGCAGTAGATCTGCTTTAGTAGTTGGCTTTTGACTCAGAGTCTATGGAGGATTTTAGCAGAGAGCCTTGAGTCCATTGCCAAGAGAAGACTACCTCACATAGGGATCCACAAATTTAGGCTCAACTCACTAGCCAGCCATTATTTGTGGTCACCACCAACCCCCTCTCTTCCCTCTGATCCTTTTCTGGCACATAGCCAGAGGGCTTAGGAGAGAAGTGGGTCTTCTGTCATTTACACTGGGAGATGGAGATGGTAAGAAACAGTGAGAGCCCTCTCCCACTGCTCAGAAAGGATTCCTGCTGTTTCTTTCCTTCTCAAAAATGGCAGTGGAGTGGAGATGAGACCTCTGGGGAGGAGATCTGTGTGGTGCTGGGTGTCCTGCTCGCCAGAGGTCTGGGGACACTTGCCACTGGTGAGCTGGCAAGTGGATTTGTAGAAGCCTGCTCTCATGCTATAAGGTGATTCCCTGGGTCGCACTACAACAGTCTAGTCACCTCTCCAGCCTGGCAGTTTGGCCCATCATCATTCACTTAGTTGCTTCACTCTGTTAAAGTAGCTTGTGTTATTACCTTGGTAAGTGGGTATAGTATTTAGTTTTCCTCCTCTACTATACTTCCTTTCTAAAGGTCTTACTAATGTCACTGGCTGTATTTTGTGGGCATTATAATCCCTTCTGTAAGTGGTTCCCAAGTCAATCTCTCCGGCCATCGGTTTGTATTCCTCTTGCACCCGAATAGGCTGATGTGCCACTTCATAGGGAACGTAGTCAGACCTGGAGCGGGGAAGGGCAACAGATACATTTAAATAACCAGCACCTGTGATGATCAGTCACAAAACTAAGCTGGAAATATTCAAGAATAAACTCTTTGAAAGCCAGAGCGAGTGATGGTGACAAATCCCAGAAGGGTAATAGGACTGTAACATTTGACTGATTAGCCTGTTTGATTAAAAAACCTTTGACCCATTAAAGAGGTGCACCTAAATAATCATAATGCACATATTTTAAATACATATATTAAAATTACAGGTGGCAGGTGCTAACTTAAGACATTTATCTCTCACGCAGATGCACTTTTTAGAAAGAACGAGGATCCCCCCACACAAAAAATGGAAAAAAACTGCATTATTCACATGTGCAATTATGCAGATTATACACTTATAACTCAAACAATTTAATTAAGATTTTTTAAAATTAAGGCAATAGCCCTAATAACAATACAGTATGGCTCAACATTTTCATCAGCCATTTTAATGTTTATGTTTAAAACAGTCAGGTTTTATGACACCCTGGAGCAAAACCCCATGAAACGGCCTCTGCCCCACCCGACCCCTCCCCACAATCTTGTTTTTTTAATGGGGCAGTCCCAACTTTTTATCTATTACTGTGGAATATTTACTTGAATGTTGTGATGCCTTCCATTTTCCCCCCATATGTTTGGTACTCCTGCTTGGGTTTGAGACTCTGGGGAGGAGGGACATGGTTATACTGAGGATATTTGTCTACATATTCCGTCATAAGGCACAAATCACCTCCATGGTCATAAATCCTTGTGGGATTATGAGGGCAACGATGGCGCCTGGGATTTAACAAAAAGAAGAACAATCAAATGGAGAAAACATTAATTACGGGTAATACAAACACAAATGAAGGCAAGAGACGGAGTTTAGGCTACCTCCTGAAGCACTATAGCTTTCGATACAGAGCTCTAAACTTTCTTAGCATTAACATGTATGCGCTTGGACTAAATTAAAGTTGTTTCTCTTTGCTTGTTTTGTCTAAATCTTTTTACATCCAAAATCCAGAGAGTCTGTACTTTAACCAACAAGTGTAGCAAAGCCAGTAGCGTGCTATCTTTCAACAGCTGCCTGCACTGCAGAGCTTCTGGAAATGTGTGGATGCATCTCGCTGGTCCCAGATCTCTGAGCATCCCATGCATATTCCTTTCTCTGGCTCCAATCTTCATAGGTAGTGGGGGAATGCAAATAAAGAACAGGAGCCTCTTTGTCAACAGTGCCAAAATATATTCTGTGTGCAAGAAAACGAAATGCTAGCCAAAATTAAAGTGCAAGTGACTTAGCCGAACTTTTGTAAAAGTTTTTACAGAAAACATAGGCACGAGCAAAGCCCAGAAGAGGAAAATGGACAAGCCGATGACTGAATAAAAACAGCTTCCAACCTCAGATGGGAACACGAAGGTACAGTGAGTATATGAGTCAGCTGGGATGGTAGGGATGAATGCTCATGGTGATTCTTGACTCTGTCTGCACCCCAGAGATGGGGGAAAGGCAATAGCATTGCAATATTTCAGATTTCAGGGTTTTCTCATGCTTTTATTGTCCTGAATATTGGGCCTGCAGCAGCCAAATCTGCAATGGTGTTTTAAAAGCTTTGAAAAGCACAAAACTTTTTTTTAAATTTTTTTACATTTTTATCAAACTATCCTTTACCAAGAGGAATGGAAATGAAAACTGGCACACTCATAGTGATTGTAGGCAACATCTATCCCACCCCCCTGCTCCCAGAGATGAAAAAGAGGTTACAGCTTTTTCTGCCCACCCGCCCGGCAAACATTTAGGGTAAAATTGCAGTCATTTTTGCACAGAGCAAAGAGTTAGGGTCACGATGAATAAACGGTTGTACTCTCTCCACGGAGGCATTCCTGCCAACTTTTTCAAACCACTTTACATCAAAGGAATAAGATGGTCCATAGGAACATAAGAAGCTGCCTTCTACTGAGTCAGACTATTGGTTCATCTAGCTCAGTACTGTCTACTCTGACTGGCAGCAGTTCTCCAAGGTTTCAGGCTGGAGTATCTCTCAGTCCTACCTGGAGATGTTGCCAGGAGTTGAACCTGGGACCTTTTGCGTTCAAAGTAGATGCTCTACCACTGAGCTACAACCCTATCTCCTAAGAGGAATATTTTACAATACTTACAACTAGTCACTCATCCAAATGCAAACAGTCAGATAAACTAGAAAAGCCTTTAGCTCAGCATCTCCATAGGAGTTGTAGGCTTCAGGATAAAAGAAAGAACAGGAAACAGGGAGGAAGGCCAAGCAGAAAATGCTGGCCACACACACACCCTTAGGCAGAGAGGCATAAAAGAGGAAGACAACCGATGGGAATGGGAGAGGTCGGCTTGTTGCAGAGCTCCCAAGAAAGGAATGCAACTGACAGGAGTGAATGTTGCCACCTGGTGGCTGAGTCTGGTAAGGCAATGAACTCTTGAATGCTAAAGAGTACTAAACAGACTACATAGACTTAAGGACTGTATAGAGCCAACGATGAGATCTTAAAGCAAGCAAACCTTCCATACAAGGAAGAAGCCTCCATCTCTGAAGCAAAAACCTCCCCCTTCTTCACACGAACCGTCCACCTGCCCGACCTTGCACTTCCCTCCCGGACTGAACATGGACAGGTATTCTTCCTCTGCTAAATACGAAATACTGTATTTACCTGAATCCAAGGCTAGTTTCCCCCCAAGTTCTTTGATGTTAGAAATTGGAAGGGTCATCTTGAATTCGGAGTGCTGTTCCTTTTGGGTAAATACAAGTATAACCTATATTTGACCTCAATTATTTAAGGGGGTCGTCTTAAATTCGGGGTTGCCTTCTTTTGGAGTAAAATACAGGTATAAGAGAACCACCACTTTAAAAGGTGCCTCTTTGCTCAGAAAGCAGGAATTCCGCAGCTGTCACAGAACAAAGAGGACATGAGGTGGTAGCAGGTCTGGGGTGGTAACATTTACTGTACCACTTCAAACTACAGATTGGAAGTCACATTTTTAATGCTCTCGTGCATTTAAAAACAACAACTTCCCGCAAATAACAAGCTTGAAGAGTTTGCTTTGCATTTATTGTTTGCTTTGTTTGTTTTTTACATAAGAAGCATTAAAAAAATGGCACACACACCCTCCCCTTGCCTGTACTCTACAGTGGTACAGTCCATTCTACCATCTCAGGATTCTGCCAACTAATAGGAACATAGGAAGCTGCCTTATACTAAGTCAGACCATTGATTGGTCCGTCTAGTATTGTCTATTATTGTCCACTCAAACTGGCAGCAGCTTCTCCAATGTTACAGGCAGGAGTTTCTCTCAGCCCTATCTTGGAAATGCTGGGGCGGGTGGGCTGGGATAGGCAAGCATGAAGATGCTTTTCCCAGGGTGGCCCTATCCCTGTCTTACAGTGCTCACATGTCTCCCGTTCAAATGCAAACCAGGGCAGACCCTGCTTAGCAAAGGGGGCAATTCATGCTTGCTACCACAAGACCAGCTCTCCTCCTTTACCAGCTCTGCTGCATGGTAGATCAGGCCTCAGATGAATTGTCTTAGCCGAAGACGGCATCATTTTGTCTAATACTGTAGTAGGCTGTCATGAAGATGCACCAACAAATGCAACTAAAAAATATGGCCCCTGCCTTATTTTCTCAAGCAACAGGATGCCTCCAGAAGACATTCCCCCAAAGCATTTCCCAGCACCAAAATAAGATTTATTATATTTTAAAAATAAACAAGACCTTGGGATGCCAACTGGCACTAAAGATCACTGACAGCTTATAAGCAAAATAAATTCCTCAATAAAGCTTTTAATTGCCACTGTAAAAGAATGTGTGTATTTGGATGAAGCGTTTCGGAAGGTTTTCTGCTCTTCCAGTGGTCTCGGTTCCTCAATGCTGACAGGCACTAAAACTCTTAGGAGGATTCAGCAGGATTTATGGCTACGGAAACCTCTCTGGCGAAAACTCAGTAAAGCTCCTAAAAGGAGACCTGCCCTCCCCAAGCTGAACCTGTCAGCAAGTATTCACTGTTGCACCCCAGTGAACCAAAAGGATTTGTTGGAGGAGATGGATTCCCTGGTATCGCTTCTGTTGAAAGCTGCTGATAGATGAGAAACTATATTCCTCTCCAGCTTGATATAGTGCTGTTATTAGCAAACCCATTGGACATGTACTGAGATGATCATTTAAAGGCAGATCCACTTCCCAGAGGCTCAGAACAAGAGTCCTAGAATCAGGGCGTTATTTAGGGTGGGGATAGAGGGGCAAGTGCCCTGGGCCCAACATATGGACCCTGCCCCCCAACTCTTCCAAAACAGGGTTCAGTATTTGAAATGAGCAGATCAATCCTTTTCATTTGAGGCAGTAAAACTAATTACTTAACTCTTGACCCTGGAGTTCTATTTCATTTCAGGATTTTAGGTTACTGTATTTACCTGAATAGACGGTGACTCTGAATATAAGACGGTACCTTAAAAGGTGGAGACTAAATACAGATTATACCTGCATTTACCCTAAAGAAAAAGGAATTGGAGTCTAAGATCCCTGCCCCACACCCCACATATATTTAATAGGAAAGAACTGGGGAAAACCTTCATCTTAGATTCAGGCAAATACGGTCTTACATAACCACAGAATGCAATGGCTGGCACCTTGCACGATGTTGGGGTGGGCTCCAATAAACTTTCTACCCCCAAGCTTCTCAGAGTCTTAAGAAGACCATGCCTGGAGGAGTTTAGGACTGAGAGAAGACTGAGCCATAGTCCTAACTGCTTGGTGGGCAGCTGGGGCTATTTAATAATTAGCTTTCTATCCCTCTCTCACAGCATTAGAACCAGGGGGGGTCATCCCATGAAACTGATTGCCAGGAAATATAGGACTGACAAAAGGAAGCACTTTTTCACACAGCACATAATTAATCTACTGAACTCTCTGCCATGGGATATGGTGATGACCATCAGTTTGGATGGCTTTAAGAGGGGCTTAGACACATTCATGGAGGGCAGGTCCATTGATGGCTACTAGTCTGGTGGCTATAGGCCATCTCCAGCCTTAGAGACACAATGCCTCTCAATACCAGATGCAGGAGAGCAACAGCAAGAGAGAGGGTGTACCCTCAGCTCTTGCCTGTGGGCTTCCCAAAGTCATCTGGTGGGCCACTGTGTGAAACGGGATGCTGGACTAGATGGGCCTTGGGTCTGATCCAGAACTGCTGTTCTTCCACCAAAGAGCTTAGGGCAGCATAAAAGCTACCTTTTCCCTGCCCCAACAATTTTGCAAGTAGCAATTTCTCTTTTTCTTCTTGGGGCAAGATCTCAGTAATCTTTACACAAATATCAGATAAGGTGCACCACTGCTGAAGGCCATGGGCTGATTAGCTTTTAAGGTTCTACTGCCTTGGGTCTGACAACTTATCTAATATGTTCTCTCTCTAATTACATCCAAGGAAATGTCTTTAAAGTTCCCTATATACCTAGAAGTCAAAGTGGAATATCCTACAATCAGAACAGTCTCACCTTTTCTGTCTCCTTTTCTCTCCTGAAGTTGTCGGGGTGGGTTTATTGTTTGAGAATGTGATGAATTGTGACATCAGAAGGAAGTTAACCAGTCATCAATCTCCCTGACTTTCTCCTTCCTTCCTTTCTTTCCTCCTCTTCCTCTCTCTCTCTCTCTCTCTGACTGTACACATTTCTGGGAAACCTTTCTCTGAAAACAGTTTTTAAAAGCCTAAATATCATATTTGTCTTAAAATTCTAACACACACCCACACCCCAGTTTTTAAAGCTATGGTGTTATTTCAATGTGACAACTGAATTCATCACATTTCATCTTTTCCCATGACATTGGATACCAATCTAAACCAAACTTCCCCAGAAAAAAATGCTCTCCTGATTGCTTGTGGTGAGTGAAAATCACATCAAAATCAAGGTAATTTTCCCCAAGCAAGGAACCATTTCTAATACACTAGTTTAGCACCGAGTGCTCCCATTGAAATTAATGAGACAAGGAAATGTGTCCCATTAACTTCAGTATGATTAGAAACTTCAGTAAGAGTATTCATGAGATGTAAGCTAGTAACTGGAGAAGCCTGTCTCTCTGTCATGGACCTGACTGACCTGAAGGTTTACGGCAGAGTTGGAGTGTTGAGTCCCAGGAAACCTGACTGCAATTGATTGGTTCGTGAATGCAAGGAAGTCACCTGGCTTGAAGGACACACACAATCTTAGCCTTCCCCAATCCAGATTTCCAGCTGCTCCAAATTCATGGTGGACAGATCTAGCAAGGGCTCTTTGCTAAGATAGTTAAATGGAGCCTCCGTGTACAAAGATGGATAGTAGATGCTGGGAACAAACTGCTGGGATTTGGCTCCTTGTCTTCATGCCCTGGTTTGTTGTGGGCAACCAGAAGCATCTGGCTGGCCACTTCAGAGAACAGGATGCTGGACTGGATGGACCTTGGTTTGATCCAGCAAGGTGACCTTTAAGCTCCTGGGGCCTTCCTGCCAAAGACACCAGTCTCCAGGCGCCATGATCCTCTCTCCCCACTGTCTAGGGCAGTGATGTCCACTATTTTTCAAATGGGAGCCACATTGGCAAAATAACTTTAATGTGAGAGCCCTTCCACACTGTGCTGACCTTAACTCAGGACTGCATTTTTCTCAGTCCAAGAAGACTTTAAGAGAGACAGAGCCCTCTCTTAAGAGGAAAGGGGACACTTCCCAGCACTCTGTGTGCACACCTTCCCAGGTGAGGCAGAGGCTCCAGAGGGCTCCCTTTCCCTTAAAGGAACCCTCCAGCACTAAGCACACCAGTGCATGGTGGAAATTGTAGTCTTTGCCCAGTACTGGGGGACTATGCAAAGTATTCCGCTTTGGCCAAAGCTTCACACAGGCCCCATATACAATTAGACAAGGAGCCACACTTAGGGTTGATAGGGGTCACCACTAGCCCCCGAGGCTTACAACCAAGGTCATTGATCAAGGATAGCACCAAAGCTTAGGGCAGTGTGAGTGCAAAGGGAACAGGCCTGAAAGGAGGCACTAATCGCACAAAGGAGTTAAATACAAGAAATCGGTGCTTGTATACTTCACTGTTCCCATTTATGAACAAATACGGCTCTTGGGCACTGGCTGAGAGTATGCCTGGCTATCGCTTAGATTGTACAACATTTCTGAAGGCCACAGTTTATGGCTTATGTTTGCTAATGAGCTGACATTTGTATCTGATTTCTGGCTGTGCATGCAAGAGCCCTTTTCTTAGGTACTAACTCGGTACATCTGCAACTCATGGGAGATTTTTGAACATTAAAATTAAATGTTTACTTCTCGTTATAGAAACATCCCGTGCTCAGCTGTAACTGATACCTGGTTCAGGTTCAAAAAATGAATCATTTCATAATGAGACTGCAGATCTTTATATTCTGGAGAGAACTCTAAGGGATTCAAAACGTATTTTGAACAAATGCTGGTTCAGGAACATTTTTGTGGTTAAAAAAACAACTCGCCTCTAAAAATTCTTTTTGCAGACTTTGGCCAGGCCGTGCACTCAGCACAAACAAATTGTACCTCCTTCTTGCCATAAAATAGTTCTTTAAAAGTTTGTTTATGGCTTGGTTATGGATTGCAGCTGAGGCTGGGCACTGTCTGTGTCTTATGAGAACAGATTACAACTGATGAACAGAGTACTTAATAGGACACATCTGTCCGGCAAAATTATATCAGCTTTATACTACTTTCACTGTCATGGTTTCACTCCAAAGAATACTGGAAATGGTAGTTTGGCGAAGATACTGAATAGGGATGTGCACTAAGTGGATTTTGCTATTTGTTTCAAAACGAATTGCAAAATCCTCAAATCAATTCATTGAAACAGCGGCCAAAGCTGCTGTTTTGATTAATCAACCTCAAAACACTTGAAACCTTTTGAGTGTTTTGAGCACCATTTTGAGGCCTGTTTTTCCAGGGAGAGCTTGTCTACCAATTGGGGTCAGCGGGTAGAGCAGACCTCTAAGGCGGGCCAACACATTAAGTCCAGGGTGGAGAGCTGGTCTACCTGCTGCATGAAGTGGGTAGACCAGGCCTCTTTCCTGGACTTGGCGTGTTGGCCCGCCTCGCAGGACTGGTCTACCCACTGACACCAATCGGTAGACCACTTTCCCCCGGAAAAACAGGGCTGTTTTTTCCAGGGAGAGCTGGTCTACTGATTAGTGTCAGTGGGTAGACCAGCGCCCTCCATTCTGGACTTAGCATCCTGGCCCGACTTGGATGACTGGTCTACCCACCGAGCCCAATTGGTAGACCAGCTCTCCCCAGAAAAGCAGGCCTCAAAATGGCGTTCTAAACACTCAAAATATTTCAAACAGAAATGGGGCTGTTTTGTTTAAAGCTCAAAACAGGCCCTTTATTTTAAAGGTGTTTTGTTTCAAGCTCGATATGGGGGGGGCATGTTTTGGCTTTTGTGTATCTGATCATTGATCGTGAATAAAGTTCTTGAAACAGAAGGTTTCAAGCTTGAAACACTCAAAATGCCCCTTTTTGAGCTCGAATTGATTTGCACATCTCTAATACTGAAGTTTCTTCATTACAATTCCATAGCCATCATAACAAAACTGTAATTCTGAGTATTCTGTGGGGAGAAGGCATTACTCTGGTCAGGCGCGGAGCCTGACTGCCAGTAGCCTGTGTGTGGCCACTGCGCCGCTGACCCCGCCCCCCGCATCTGACGTCAGACGGGGGGAGTGGTTTGGCTCCTGAATGGAGCCCCGCTGCTCTGTTCAGGAGTGTGTGTCAGGCTGGCACTGCATGCGCAGCGCCGGCCATTTAACTCCTGAAGGGGCTGCAAGGCCCCTTCGGGAGCTAGTCTGGGGCTGGCGCTGCGTTCGTAGCGCAGCCAGGAGCGGCTCTTCCCTGCCTCTCCCGGCCGCGCCGTGAATGCAGCAGCCATTTAACTCCCGAACGGGAGCCGCGTGGCCCCTGCTCGGGAGCTAAACCAGCACCCCCGTGTCTGATGTCAGACGGGGATGGGGGTCGGGCACAGCACTGATTGGGCACAGCCCAAGTTCTTTGAATCCATTGGCCCAATGGTGGCTCCGCCCCTGACTCTGGTCAATTTGGTTTGTGTTAGGGCTACACAACTTTGGCCTTCCAGCTGTTGTTGGACTATAGCTCCCATCATACCCAGCCACAGTGGCCAATAGTTAAGGGCTATGGGAACTGCAGTCCAATGGCTGGAGGGGCTGTGCAGGGCTGGTTTAAGTCTACACGGGAGTCCTGACGGGTGCAGAGGGCATGCAGTGGACTAAGACCCAACTTGGGGCAGCTTCTCACAATCACCCAGAATATACGGGTGCAGAGGCTCGCACAACAATCTCCCATGTTACGTGTCATCTGAGTCCGTCCAAGTCCGACTGGCAACAGGCCAACCTGACTCATTGCCAATTTTGTGAAGCCAACTTCAGTCCTCGGTTACAAACCCCGGGCTGAAGTTGGTGACATGTCGGGTTGGCCAGTTGCCAGCTGGGCTGGGGGTGGGTGCAGACAACATGCCGCACGGGAGCGCATGTGCCATGAAATTTTCACAGCACATGTGCTCCTGTGCAGCATGTTGTCTGTACCTGCCAAGGGTTCCATCCTACCTCTTCGCATTTGTGGGCAATCATGAAAAGCCACCCTTTATGTTTATTGCTGTCCTCTCCCGGTTGAGTGGCTTCCTAAGGCTTCTGGTGCTGGACTAGATAGACCTTGGGCCTGATCCAGCAGGGCTTTTCTTAAGTTCAAGTGTTGGTTATGGATGTCGCATGGTGGAGGGAACCCGCCATTGGCAATTTCATTGGAACCTGACATTTTCAGGTTTGAACGATACTGAAACGGGCAGAAGTAACGACTCATGCCTGGAGTTCACCCTTGCCAGAAACCAGTGTCCTCCTTTTTACTTGTCGCCATTAGGTGTGAAGCTGCCCACTGAAAAAGAAATGTGGCTCCCTATCCTATAAGATCTCACAATCTAAAAAGATTGCCTCAGCAAACAAATCCTAATGCTTATTCAATGCAGGGGGAGATACCTTTAGCACAATTGCCCCATGGATACCAATGAGATGAACCATGATATATTTACTGTGTGGATATTAGAATAGTGCTAGGGTCCCTAGCCTAAAACCAAAGGCAGAAATTTTTTTTTCAACTGTGTATTGTTTCTTTCCCTCTTAGTAACCCTTGTGTGTGTGTTGCTTGACTCCCCAGGTAACAAGTCCCAAGAGACAACTCTTCCCATTGAATGAGAATCCAGGCAGTGTGGCTGCAAAAGCAAAGCAAACTCAGCTCGCTGCCTAAATCAATAACTACTTGAGATTTTATTGACTTCAAAATCATTGCCAATGTTTATTTTTTCTAAGCCATTTGTTTGTATGCATGTTTCACAGGGCTTTTTGTTCTATGGCGTTTCATCATAGAACTTGGAAACCCCTTCACTTGGCTCAAAGCTCTTTTGCCTCTTCCAGAGTTATATCATCCAATGTTTATGATGGCTGCGAGCCAGAGAGCTGCTTAGGCTCATGCAGTGGATTTCTGCTTTTCCTTCCCCGCCTTCAAAAAGTTGACCCCCTCACCCACCCCCACTCAAAAATCCTCTATCCTAAACTGCTTTTGAAACTCCACTCGGTTTCAAAAGCCGTTTGCCATGCAGACTGCTGCTGTTACTCCAAAACCCCTTTGGAATCATGGACCTAATTTCATAGCTCCTGGCTCCTGGCCATTGGCTCTCAGCCAGGATCTGTTGCAAGGATCAACTTACCTCAAGATGACAAATACAAGCATCCTTCGTAAAAACCTGTAGCTTGTGCTAGGAAGGTGGATCAAGAGACAGTTAAAAAAATGTTTTCAAGGACCAGCTGAAGGGCTACGGATGCTAGAGCAGAGAAATTTGCAACTACTCGAGGAATACACAGTAGGTTTATTCACACCGTGATATGAAGGGTAGGAGAAGCAGCCTACCCAAGTATGAGAGGTGTGCACACTCCTGTTTTGTGATGATGTGGAAGGGGATAACAAGGCAGAAGGCACCGGCAGTGATCATTAGCTAGCCTCCCACTGGGTAGGAGGGTTTCTCCTCCCACCTCCTTCAGCAGCTGAGTAAGACAGACCTGTCTTCTGAGTAAGATGGCGCCCTCTTACCCAGAGGGAGGCTAGCAGCCGATCTCTGCCTCCCACCTTTTTATTTATTCACATGCAAGCAGAAAGCAGGAGCACGCACAGCTCCCAAATTTGGGTAGGATGCCTCTCCTGCCCTATTTATCTTCATGTGAATGAGCCTCTTGGATGTTCCAGAGCCTTAAGTGCAGGATTCGGTCACCTTTCCAATATTGCTGGGATGGTTCTCGTACTACTCATCTATGTTCTCTCAGATGCAGCCTCCAAGCTGGGAACTGTAGAAACAGAGTTTGGGCTCCCCAGGACTCTGCTGAGTCTCAGAACATCCCTCTCTCCCTGCAGAACCAGGCCAGAGTTCCGGTCTCCCAACTTCTGAGACACATTTAGTTCCTGAATGAAAACTGGGGACCCGCTTCACTCTGAGACCCAAGAAGGCCTTTTATACAGTCACTTTTAGCTTGTATAAAAGTGAGAACTGCCTGCTCTAAGAGGAGTTCACTCCATTTTTTTAGTGGACATGCTTGAAAGATGACTCAAGCAGAGATGCAACAGGCAGCCTTCTCTACATGTGCTGTGTGTCTGTCTGCGTCAGGAGTAGCTGAATGAACCAATTACATATGCCTAATGTGGTGAGGCAGAAGAACTACCTGCCCAGCGGAGGCCAACCAGAAGAGGATGTAGACAGTAAATCACACAGAGATGTGGTGGGCAGCAGTGCTCTCTCTCATTGTTTTCATCTGTGTGCAGAATGAGTTTTGTTCTGGGTGGCAGTATCAAGGCAGTGTATTCACACATATATTCAGAGTATGACTTTCCTGATTCAATCTGAGCAGGACCTATATTAACTGAGCAGACATTAAAATTGTGCGAATGTGCACACACAAGCATGCCTTAGAGGGAGCACTGGTGGGCAGCCTCCTCTGTGGGTTAGTACTTCAATCCCTTAGTAGCTAAATTGTAGTTTTTCTCATGGCTTACTAGTACACCAAAGCACATTATTTGGAACAACTGATATGAAGCTGGTACGACCGAATCCCTGCGTTGGACAGTCAATCACATGACTGAACATCATTCCCCAGCGTTCTAAGGTATGCCCCCCTGGCAACCTTGAAGGAAAGTAGGTTCCTTCCATCCGGCCTAGTATTGCTGCGATTCCCTTCAGCCGGGGGGGGGGGGGGGGGGAGAAAGAGATGGAGAGCTCATTCCGTATCTTTGTTTTAAAGTTATCAAGACTTCCCTATCTCCCCATTTTGCCCATCATTCCTTCGTAGCTGCATCCCCTGCCCCTTGTTTGCTCCACGTGTTTTCTGCAACAACCAGGAACCATATGAAATGACTTGCGCGGAAACTCTAACAGCTTCCTGTTGTGTGCACATGGATGTTTAAGACCCCAAATTTGTTATTCACTCTTTACATGGCTGATGTGGGAAACACGCGGGCACCTGTGGCAAACATCTTGGAAGGGTAAGGGGCAGGCAGCTATACCTGTTACAAATGTGGGTCTACCAGACCTTTGTGCAAGCACTGGGAGTTAGGAACACAAGAAACAGCCTCATACCAAGGTCATCCACACGCCATGCACCCTTGGTCCATCCCAGCTCAGGACTGTTTGCACCAGGAATGCACAACTCAAACACCCTAGTGGTCCAGAACCAACCATGACTTGGTGTGTGGGAACCAAGGTAGATGTTCAGCACATTAGTGATTACATTTTAAATTAATTATTAAATATAAATGAAAGCAATTATTAATTACTCATTAAAAATATTAATGAAAGCAATTATTAGTTAACCACAGCATAAGGAGAGAAGAGGAGGCTGCTAGCAACCATTCCTCCTCCCTGCCCCACATGCACTTTCAAAGCTTCATTTTGAAAGAAGGCTGACCCCCCACCAGGGCCATGGGGCAAGGCAGCATTTTACACCTCAACTCAGGCACTATGAAACTTTGGGCCCACTCCGGGGCCAGCAAAAAAGTCCCTGTGGGCCAGATCTGGCCTTATCTCGTGCAGGCCTGGTCTACGCTGACTGGCAGCGGCTCTCCAAGGTTTCAGGCAGGGGTCTTTCCAGCCCTACCTGGAGATGCTGCCAGGAAGTGAACCTGGGACCTTCTGCATGCAACCGGGCTATGGCCCCATCCCCTAAGGGGAATACCTGGCAGCAGTGCACACATGCAGTCACCCATACAAATGCAAACCAGGGTTGACCCTGCTTAGCAAGGGGGACAGTGCATGCCCACTACCACAAGACATGTGCACATGTGGGTAGCATCCTAATGTAACACAATTGGTGTAGGGAAATGAGCATTTCCCACAGTTTTGCAATGCTCGACACTGTCCTACAGTGTGAAAGGGCCGTGAGACGTTCGCGGGAGAGGAGCTGGGACGCCGTTGCGGGGCGGGCGGGGGGGGAACCTCTGAGGAGCATCCCCCCCCTTGAGAAGCGTGGGTGAGCGTGACGTCAGAGGAGAGCCGGTGGGGCCTCTACCTCCCGCCCCACCCGCCCCGCAGGGCCACCTTCCTACCCGCAGGTGCAGATCTGGCACAGGCACAGGGGCTGCTTCATCCTCCCTTCGGCTCCCTCCTCGCAGACTCTCCCGCCGGCGCCGCTTCTCCGCTCTCCCGCCTCCACCCGGGTAACCAAGGAAGCGCCGGCGTCGCTTAGCAACCAGTCCGGCGCGTCTCCAGGCGGGCGGGCGCACGCGCGGGAGAAGCCCCGCCCTTCTCCTTGCTCCGTCATCGCGCTGCGGCCGTGGGCGGAGACCCGGCTGGCCGACGGCCCGCCCCTTTCCCTTCGTTTTCTCCGTTGCTCTCTCGGCCTTTTCTCCGGGCGGAAGAGGCGCGCGCTTCCGGTGGCAGCCTCGCGCGGTGGTTGGCCGGTTGGTCAGGCGTGGACGGGAGCCCCGAAGGGTCAGTGGTTCGTAGGAAGAGAGAAAGGGGCCGGTGAGGAGGGAGGAGAGCAAGGGGCGCTACGTGTGCCGCCGGGCTGCTGAAGCCTCCCTGGATCCTCGGCGCCCTCGCAGGGCCTTCTCCCGGACCAGTGGCCCGAGGATTGGGACCGCCGCCCCTGCACGTGTTGACTCAGAAGGAGGGCCCCGACGACACGTGCAGCAGCAGCAGGTGGAGAGGAGTTTGCGGGGGGAGGGGAGCTTGCTTGGCTCCTGGAGCTTAATTCCGCACCCATGTACCGCTTGCCCTTCAGGACAGACTCCCCCGTAGCCCACCCCTGAAACAGTACTCTAAAATTTACTGCCTGCGAGGTGGGTGGGGGTCTTTATTGTTAACTCCTGTCCAGTGTGGCGATTTGACAGTATGCACTCCATCAGGAAATGGAGATGTTGTAACTGCCCTAACTGCCTGCCTGGAGGTGGTAATGGGCTGGATGAGGGAGAACAAACTGAAGTTGAATCAAAGGGGAGGGGGATGCCCAGCGGCCCCTTGGAATGAGGGAGATAATGGGGAGGGGTGGGGCTCGGGTTCTTTTAAAAGTTTGCTTTGTGTTGTATTCAGTAGGGAATGACTTTTCCTTATTGCAGAATTCTCAGCCATGGTTCTCACAAGCTTGGGCAAGACTATTGGACTTCAGAAAAAGACTGCTTGCATCAGGAACATATGTATACTGGCTCATGTGGACCATGGTAAGGGAGGCACCTGTGTTGTAAATGGCAATTTTGTGTCTCAGTAATGTCATGTTAACTTCTATTGTTGAAGGTGTCAGTACTATGGAGTCTATGTTGCCGCTCTACAGAGATTTTCAGCATGGGATTGAGGAAACTGTGTATTGGAGATCTTCACTATTTTTAAACCGGGCCACTTTGGCAAAATACAGTAACATTGGAAGCTGCCTTATACAGAATCAGACCATTGGTCCTTCTAGCTCAGCATTGTCTGCACAGACTGGCAGTGACTTCTCCAAGGTTGGAGGCAAGAGTCTCTCTCAGCCCTGACTTGGAGATGCTGCCAGGGAGGGGACTTGGGACCTTCTGCTTTCAAGCAGGCAGGTGTGCTTTCCAAAGCAGCCCTATCCCCTAAGTGGGGAATATCTAACACTGCTCACACATGTAGTCTCCCATTCAAATGCAACCCAGGGTGGGCCCTGCTTAGCAAAGGGGACAATTCATGCTTGCTACCACAAGACCAGCTCTGCTCTCGTTTAGATGTTTCAATACACACTGAAATAACTTCAGTGTGTGAGCTGTTGCCCACAGTGCTGACCTCACAATATTGTGCTTTTCTCAGTGTCGAGAAGGCCCTTTAAGAGAGATGAGCCCCCACATAAGAGCTCTAGGAGGAAAGCCCTGGGAAGGGCTGTACTCCCCAGTACTCTGTGCATGCTTTCCAAGATGGTGCAGGGGCTCAAGAAGGCCCTATGTCCCTTAAAGGAGCCTCTCTGACACTAGTCAAAGCTCAGCACTGCCTAGTATGAATTGACACCTCTGCATAGTGCCAGGGGGACTGTGCAGAGTATGCAGCTTTTGCTAAAGCATCACACAGGCCCAGTAAACAACTAGTCATGGAGCCACACTTAGCATTGATGGAGGCTACCACTGGCTTCCGAGTCTTACAATGAAGATTATTGATGTATATTATCTAGGTAAAGGGAGGAGCATTATTTTATTTTATTTATTCAATTTCTATACCACCCTTCCAAAAATGGCTCAGGGCGGTTTACATAGAGAAATAATAAATAAGATGGATACCTGTCCCCAAAGGGCTCACAATCTAAAAAGAAACACAAGATAGACACCAGCAACAGTCACTGGAGGTCCTGTGCTGGGGTTGGTAGGGCCAGTTACTCTCCCCCTGCTAAATAAAGAGAATCGCCACATTAAAAGGTGCCTCTTTGCCCGGTATAGTGGCTTGCTTTTCCATCCTAATGCCTCGTTTGTGTATGTCCTTTATTTTCCCCAGGCAAGACAACTTTAGCTGACTGTCTTATTTCTAGCAACGGGATCATCTCTAGCAGGTTGGCAGGAAAGGTACAATTTAAACTGTTTCCGTTATGTGCAGAATTCTGTATCCACACTTTCTCACACTTAAAGAATAACAAATGGGAGTATAAATCATTTTTCTGGTCTCTTTCATGTAGCTCAGATACTTGGATAGCAGAGAAGATGAGCAAATTCGAGGAATTACAATGAAGTCCAGTGCAATTTCATTGCTCTTTTGTAAAGGTAATATGGCTAGCATTCCATGTCCACCATTTGGGCTGCTACGTATTGCATTATGGTCATGTAATATTCCTGTTGAAATATGTTGTTAGCAGAAGGTCTTAAAGCTTTGGTGGATGTATATAGATTATCTTCTGTTAAGCTATCTATTATAAGGGGGGTGAGTCTAAATTGTTTTTAAATACCTTTTGTTTGGTTCTAGACAAACAAGAATATCTCATCAATCTAATAGACTCGCCTGGCCATGTGGATTTCTCCTCGGAAGTGTCCACTGCTGTCAGGCTCTGCGATGGCTGCATTATTGTAGTAGATGCTGTAGAAGGAGTCTGTTCACAGGTGAGGGGAACATTTGTTTAGGGTAGAAGCGGGGAAGAGAAGGTAAAATGTTCTTTAATTCATTTTGCCATTTTCGACTAATATGTCGGCATATTAGCTAAAAAAAAAACCAGTGTATATTTCACAGTGCAATAAGTGTGTGTAGGGTCTTTGGACATGTGTTTAGCAGTATGAGGTCCAGTATGTATGCTAAAGCTGGTTGGAGATCCAGATGGACATGGTTGCTGGCAATATTGGTTTACCGGCAGTAATAGATGTCTTTATCAGTACAGACATCCCTTGCCTGTTTTGGGTTTCCCAATCATGGATTTGAGTATCTGCGACTGGAAAACTGTGACTGCCCTCACAAATGGTGACCCGAGTATTTGCAGTTTGGAGACAGGGTTTTTTTTAATGGGGGGGTGGGTGGCGGGTTTTGGGATCATTTCTGGGGTCAGGGGGTCATTTCCAGGGGTCGGGGTGAACTTGAGGGGTTCTGGGGATCTGTTTTTCTTTTATGGTTGCCGTTGTGTGGCAGTGGAGCAGCAGGGACAGCGGCAAGAGCTCTGCCCGCCTCCCAAACCATCGGGTGCTGGGGGTGGCAAAAAAGCTCCTTACACAGGCCCGCCTTCCTCCCAAATGCTACCGATTGGGCTGGTTTTGTACACGCCCCCAATCTGTAGCATTCGGGAGGGAGGTGGGTCTGTGAGAGTAAGGAGCTCTTTCACTGTCTCCAGTGCCTGACTGCTCTCACCGCCTGCACCGCTGCCGCACCGCAACAGCAGTAAAAGTAAGGAAAATATTTTACTTTTCCTCCTTTGCCCCCCACCCCGGTCAGAGGGCGATTTTGGGGGTCGAGGGGGATTTTTCCGTCACGATTCCTCTAACCCCCTGTTTCCCATTCATCGCAATGTTGCCCCAACTGCCACTTTGCCCACCGCTAGGTTTTCCTGGAATGGAACCCCTCGCGGTTGGCAAGAAAAGACTGTAGAGCTGTCTCTCGCCCACTGTGAAGGTTCCCTTCCGGGGGAAACCTTGTGGTTGGCGAATTCGCATTTGGACAGCCATTGAAATCAATGGCAAACGGGGTTAGGGGAATCGCGGTCAAGAAAGGACCGCAAAATACAGTGAAAAATAGGGGGAGGAAATCTCTCCAAATCTCCAGGAGTCAGTGATTTGAAGGGAACCCCCCCCTCCAAAAATTGCAAAAAAAACACAACCCCTCTCCAAATCGCAGATTCTTGGGTCACGGTTCACGGAATCAAGTGAGGATTCTCAAAATAGGTTTGAGAATGTATCTTCACCCTGTCTGGTGACTTGCTTCTAATATGGAAAGAGGGTTTTGCAATGGGGGAGCAGTGGGAGCATTTACATAAAAGAAAGAGGGTGAAGAAAGACCACTTACAACTCTGCATCCCACTTCTTAACCAACCTTGGTTCAATGTACACGCACAAATCAGGCTATAATTATTCTGTAACACAAAGTATGCTTAGCTGTTTCAAGGCATTACCGTACATTACATGCACATGTTTTCCTTTGTACTAGACGCATGCAGTTTTGAGACAGGCGTGGCTAGAAAACATTCGCCCAGTCCTGGTGATTAATAAAATAGATCGCCTAATAATGGAACTCAAGTTCACACCCCAGGAAGCATATTCTCACCTTAAGAATATCTTGGAACAGGTAGGAGGTATATCTGATAGACTTGTGTAGCTGTTTGCAGTCAGCAGAGGAATAGATCTTGGTATTTGTAGTAGAAAAGGCTGCGTGAGGCCTATAAGGCTACATGTGATCCCATTTTGGATTATTAGAACATGCTTTGCATTGGGTTTTGTGTAGGGTTTTTGTTTTTGTTTTGAAAGGATGTTCTAAAAACTCATCTTGTCAAGAATGCAGTTTCCTGGATATTAACTGGTAACAGCTGCAGAAAACTTGGTCATCCAATTCTAAAGCAGATCTGTTGGCTTGTTGTTTGTTTCCAGATGTAAGTTATAATGCTGGCTGACAGCCGGGCTAACATTGTATATGACGAATAATGTTTTGTGTGTGTAATGGGGGTGGGGGCAATTTTTGCCAGTCCTTCTGAGGTTTCTGCTACCCTTGGGGACATATGGGGCGGGGGGAACAGAGGGAAGAGTAGATGAGTGAAAATTGTCCCTCCCCTAGGGGCTGTGTGTGCATGTATCAGAGAGTGACACACTGTTCAGCATACAAAATGTTAATCTGAATATCAGCCACTGGTTTTAACCTTTACCACCCTAAATGAATGTGGGTTAAAGATACCTTAGGGCCTTCTGATTTATGAGATATATTATTAGGGATTGGGGCGGGGGTTGTGGAGTCTTCTGGTTTTTTCCAGTTAATACAGTCTGGGCTTTTCCCTCCAGAGGGAAGAAGCAGAAAGAGTTGGGGTGGACTCATAACTGGCTGATAGTAAAGATGCCAATCCACGGAAACAGCCTCTCTGTTGATCAGCAGAGCCTTCATGTCCCAAATGATCTGGATCCAGGATACCATAGTCTTGTTTTCTCCAGTTTGTTCCATCTCATATATTCAGGGTCATCAGTGCAACAAAGGTGGCACATAATGGAAAAGTGAACATAAATATTAAAAATCAATGATGAGGCTCTGCTCTTTTGTAGAATGGCTTGCAGATCTAAGGCAATTATGAGTCACAGGTGGCACCTGTGGTCTTTTCAGTGGTGGCACCAATCACAGAATGTATTACCTAGAATTGCTTGTTAGTCCATTGGCTCATGGCTTTAGGAAAACAGCAAAAGTGGATCTTATTTCCAGAAAGGTGTGGTGGCTTAGGTTTCATTTGTTTTCATCTTGAATAGTGCTGCTCTGTCAACATTGGTTTTGGTCGTTGTTTTTATATTTCTGATACAGTTGTTCCTCACCAGCCACGAGGGTTCCGTTCATGGAAAACCCCATGGTTGGCGAATTCGCAGTTGGAGAGCCATTGAAAGCAATGGCAAATAAGGGGTAAGAATCATGGTCGCAAAAAGACCCCGGGGGGGGAGTTTAAAAAATAGAAAAAACTGCCCCCTGACCCCCGAAATCCCCCCACCCCAAAACCCAATTTAAAAAAATATATATCTCACCATACCACAGATACTCAGGTCGCAGTTGGTGAGACTTTCTACAATTTCCCAGTCATGGATACTCCAGTCCACGATTGGGAAACCCACGCTTGGCGAGGGACAACTGTATTTCATTGTCTGTACTAATATTTTAGGATTTTTGCTTTACGTTTCTTTGAAATCCTGTCTAGCACCAGAAAGGTGGAATGCTAGACTGAAAATACAATGTATGTCTAGGTGAATGCAATCACTGCAACTCTCTTCACTTCTAAAGTCCTTGAAGAGAGGGCTGAGAAAGAAACGGAAACTCAGTTGACCTCCGATTCTGTTCACGGAGACCAAGTTTATGACTGGAGTGCCGGTTTGGAATTGACCGATGATTCGCACCTTTACTTTTCACCAGACCAAGGGAATGTGATATTTGCCAGTGCAATTGATGGCTGGGGCTTTGGGTGAGTCACTGGAAACTTATCAGTAATTTGGTCTATTTTTTATTAATGAAGGCGGTTAAACATTACCATTATGGATTTTGTACCTCTAATTACAACATGTTGCAAAATCTGAATAGTTTTCAGCACTTACTAATTTATTTGGAAGAAACACCTTTGCTCTCTTATCCCCAAACATTCTTCTTCCAGGTGAATAAAATAGAATGATAGATGATATATGGTTGATGCTTAGGAAATCACTAGGGTTTATTCTCCTTTCCCAAACGATTTTTGGGGAAAGAACTTGACTGAATTCCCCCCGCCCCCGCCACTCCTACACACATACAACCTTAAGCAGGGAAATGCTTGACTAACAAGTAGAAGGTTGCTGGTTCGAATCCCCACTGGTATGTTCCCCAGACTATGGGAAACACCTATATCAGGCAGCAGCTATATAGGAAGATGCTGAAAGGCATCATCTCATACTGCGCAGGAGGAGGCAATGGTCAACCCTTCCTGCATTCTTCCAAAAGAAAACCGCAGGGCTGTGTGGGCGCCAGGAGTCGAAATAGTCTTGACGACACACTTTACTTTTACCTACACACATATCATACATGAATTTTTTTGAAATTCTAATCTCAGCAGTTGGGAATTATGGGAGCTCTAGGCTGACATCTGCAGGAGGGCCGAAGTTGTTGTGCAGCCCTGATCTAGAGCTGTGCTGTGGACCAGGTGAGAAGTCTCTGGGGGCTGGATTGAGACTGACCCACCAGGTGCCTGTCCATGGGGATGAGTCGCATGTGCAAACGAGCATCATTTGATTATTCTCCACTTGTGAACCAGCTGCTGATTGTGTAATTAAATTCCATTGGAAAACATTGCATTCGATTGCTAGAGATGTGGGCATTCTCGGACGGGTTATCGTCCTGTTTGGTGACCCTCCACTAAAAGTGCATGCTCTTGGAAAGCTGTTGCTGCTGTCATAGGACAAAAGCTCTTCTTAAATCCAGTAGAGCTTCCTTTAGATTGTGTTAGAAATTTTATAAGACAGAGGAATCAAGGTATGGTGATTAACTCACTGCTAACAGCCAGCATTGCTAATGGGAAACTGATGTTGCTTGATTAAGAAGGTGGAGGATTAGTCATTTAATTTGATTTATTAAAAGGAGGGATGAGGAACTCAGTTATGGATAACTGGAATTTATGCTTGGCCTTCTGAAAGAGCAGGTTTGGACACCATGTAACTAGCCATATGCTGCTGTATTGTATTGGCTCTTGCCTGGGGTGCTGCTTTATTAAGACAGTGGTTTGCATCCAGACTAGTTTTGCAGTAGTGTAAATCAGGGCTTTGCAACTCCATCCTTCCTGTGGATGTTGGACTACTGTTCCCATCATCCTTGGCCACAGTGGCTGATAGGGATGATGGGAGTTGTAGTGCAGCTGGAGGGCCAATGTTGTGCAGCATAGAGTGACCTCCACATTCTGTGGCTCATTTGCACATGCAAATCATAGTGATCCTCAGGTGAGGAGCAGGCATGTATGAAACGGCCCCTGGTGTGCACAAAGTAGGTAAAGAATTTGTGGCACACATGTTGACGCTGCTTCTTTCACTAAACAGTGCCTTGAAACTCCCTGCTACTTAAAATATGTCAATTATTCATAGCGTAGCTGTGATGTAGTTAATGCAGTCATCTGTTCCACAGGTAGAATACAATTCTGTTTGTCAGATATGTCATCTGATGATTATGTAGGCTGACACAGATGCCGTGTTGTGAGAACTGTTGTTTTGTTTAGACGAACTTGTGTGCATTGCTTTTTTTGTTGCTTGTTTCCAGCATTGAGCATTTTGCTAAGCTTTATAGCCAGAAGATTGGAATCAAATCTTCAGTACTGTTGAAGACCTTGTGGGGCGATTATTATCTAAATACAAAGGCCAAGAAGATCATGAAAGGTGACCAGGTACTATTTCTGGACTGAAAGGTGTATAATCTTGCTCTTGCTTCTCTTCGATCGTTCCTACCAGCGTGCCAATACAAACACAAATGAAACCAGCCTTCCAGCTGTGGATAATTATGCAACATTGCCACTTTTAGAAACTGTGACTTTTTGTTAAGATTTCCAATGCTTGACTTAGTTCAGCCAACCCTTTCCATGTGTTGATTATTACTACTTTACTATTTATGTGGCACAGTCACTGTATCAATTCTTGCCAGAGATGGAGAGCTGGTCTTGTGATAGTGAGCGTGAGTTGTCCCTGTTACTAAGAAGGCTTCACCTTGGCTTGTACATAGATGGGTGATTACATATGAACACTAAGACACTCTCCTTGGGGAATGAGGCCGTAGCTCAGTGGTTGAAGCAGCTACATTGTGTGCAGAAGGTCCCAGGTTTAACTCGTGGCATCTGAAGGTGGGGCTTGGAAGACCACTGTTTGAACCCCTCGAGAACTGCTGCCAGTCAGTGTAGATAATACTGAACTGGATGGACCAAGGTTCTGACTCAGTAGCTTCCTGTGTCCTTTATTACTACGATGATGCATATTTATATACCACTTTTAAACAAAAGTTCTTAAAGCAGTTTACATAGAAAAATAACGAATTAATCAGACCCTCTTCTCTCCAAAGACTTCCGCTTGTGTGCCAGAAAAGGATCTGAGGGAAGAGAGGGGGATTGGTGGCGACCGCAAATCATGGCTGGCTAGTGAACTAGGCCTAGACTTGTGGGTCCCTGGTATCACACCTAGCCAATGCAGAGGCTTCACACTGCCTTCCAAATGCTGCAGCAGCTGCTACACACCCTTACTCCTTCCTGTTGTCGGAATGCACAGAATCCCCTATAGCTATACCAGGCTAGGTTGCAGGTGCAGGCTGTGATGATTTTGAGCATGCTGCTCCCCTAACTATAACTCTTTCTACAATAGTCATAGGTCAGCTAAAGCTGACTTCCAGTCATTGATGAGGCATTCAGATTAGGATGATTCCAAAGACATGTTACTGCTTTTTCAGTGACTGTTTTTCAAACTGATATTCTATATACCCACCTTCAAGAGATCATCTCCTGTGATTAAGCCATATTTTTACAAAACCCTTAAATATAATAGGCAGTGTCTGAAATGTGCGAAATACATCTGTAACAGAATCAGAATTTTTGCATATTATTTCTGATTCCATGAGGGTCATATTATGCATCTTTCAGACACTACCTTTAATATTTAAGGGTTTTGTAAAAAACATGGCCTTATAGTAGATGTTCTCTTGCCAGTGGATATACATATAATATGAGCTTGAAAATTGGCTTATGGCTACATCCATTGAAAAGGTAGTAACACTCCTGATTCCATTACCCTTGAATTATTTGTTAGTAGCAGAAGCCATCCTATGAGAAATTCCCTAGATGATTGGTGGTGGTTGCCTCCTAGTGTGGTTTGCATCTTTTGTTTGGAGGTGGTTAAGAAATTGGGATTTCACGGTTTAAGCTTCATGTGTTCAGCTAATTCAGTGATGACTGTAGTCTTTCACACAGATAAAGCAGAAGAGAAGATTCTACTCTAATTAAGAAGTCTTGGATGACCTAGAATGGTTGCAAAAAAACTCCAGGATTCTCCAAAATTGCCCCCATGACATGTCTACTGAAATGTGAACTGGAGTTGATTGAATTCCCAGTAGGCTTGCAAAAGAGAATTATCTGCACATGGCACATTCTTGCTCTGAGGATGCTTTAGAACAGCAGCTGAGGTCTGCAACAGTAAGCAGTTACCTTGTTGCTGAAGAATCTTCCCCAGGAGGTCCTAAAGGAGACTTCTGATGCACTTCTTTTCTCTTTAGAAAAGAGCATTCGGTACACACAACTTAAATTATAATTGGCATTGTGGGTTGTTGGCATCCGAGATCATTCCCTGCCCCCACAATTTGGAGCGTCAATAACATTCTGGTGGGTGAATTGAGCAGATGCTGCATGTTGGTTGTGGCGCTTGCTTTGTTCCTATGTGTCTGTGTGCAGTTCGGGAAGCAGAGCCAGTGATTCCCATTCCTCTGCTACGAACAGAATTAGGCTCTGCTGCCAAAACTTGTAGCTTGCTTATACGGAATCAATAAGAGGAGCGCCACGCCAAAAGGGCAAAGAAAGCAAAGCGGGAAGGAGAACTTTGAAGAGATGTTGGGGGAACAGGTCACGAGTTGCCCAACACACTTTTTGACACATAAGTAATAAGTTTATTGTTGTGGCCACAGGTCATAACGTAGAAGAAAAAAACACAACATACCGAAAAGTTACATCAGTTTGGCTGAACTAAAACCAAATCTCCATTTTAGAACATATAAATTTCTTTCTGAATTTAAGAAAGCATAGCAAAGTTGGCAACTTGACAACTGACATATGGAATCGCATTCGCAAAAAGATAAGCCAGATGTTCTTCATTCGGCCCCTGAAGGTTATCTGTTGTCATTGTGGTAAATCGGGCAATAAAGGACGCAGTGGATGATGTCCCCTTGATACGAACTGCTGTGCTTTGCTTTTTTTATGCCTTGCATTCATGTAGCAAGCTTTTAGCCTGAATAGCTGTAAATCAGAGGTGGCATGCCCCTGAACACCAGGTGCTAGAGTATTCCAATGGGAGGGTGCAGTTTCCCTCTTTCTCTGTTTCCGGATTGATTGGATCTGGTGGGCCACTGCATGAAGCAGGATGCTGGACTAGATGGGCCTTTGGCCTGATCCAGCAGGGCTTTTCTGATGATCTTATGGGGTTCTGTTATGCCCTAAGGAGGGGAGGCTGTCCAGCTATTGTTGAAATACAACTCCCAACATCCCTGGCAATTGGCCATTGCATCTGGGGATGGTCAGAGCTGTAGTCCACCTACTGTTGGAGAGCTTAAGATTGTCTATCCCAGCCCTACAAGAATCCTCCTGTGGGTGTTGCGCCCCAGGTGGTCTGAATGAAGCACCCTAATATCGAGACTTAATCCATTCTTTTTCTTCTTTTTTCCTTAGTCAAAAGGAAAGAAACCTTTATTTGTGCAGTTGGTGCTGGACAACATCTGGAGCCTCTATGAAGCTGTTACAAAAAAGTAAGAGACCCCTCCCCAAGTTCATTCTTCTATCGCATGGGGAAAGGTAGGGCACCCTCTTTCTCTCCTCCAGACAAGACTCCCAGTGTTTGGTGATAGGCTTGGGGACGAGGTGGTTATGCAAAGTCTGCCTTGGCGCTCAGTTTGGTACAACCTTCCTAGCAGCAGGTCGGTGCGCCCAAATATCCCCTTTCGTTTTGTCTTCATGCTAAGAGATGTTCGGAATATCCTCCTCAGTTGATCCGCCATATAATGCCGTCTGTATGCTTCCTTCCTAGAGACAAGGAGAAAATTGATAAAATAGTCTCTTCCCTGGGACTGACCATTGGTGCTCGTGAGTCCCGCCATGCTGACGCGAAGGTTCAGATTAATGCAATTTGCAGCCAGTGGCTACCAATATCCGAGGCAGTTCTCTGTATCCTTGAGAATAAGCTAATTACAGCTTGTTGGAAGTTAGCTTACTCAAATAGAAAATAGTCCACTAAATAATATTGTGGGTGAAGTTGAGGTGAGAGAAGAGTCATGTTCCTCAGCCTTGGTCGCTTACTGTCTGCTGCATTATACCCATAACCGGTGGGGAGGAGAGATTGAGCCCCAGGGTCAAGGAGACTTGAATTTGAACCACACACAGTTAGACTGGACAGGTAGTCCTGTCCTCTTCCCTTCCCCTGACTTCCTAGTGCATTCAAGAATTCTTTCCTTAGAGTTCTTGGATCTGGATCCAAGGCCTGGTTCATGTCTACGTTGTCTTGGGGGAACTTGCCTACTCAGTGGTAGAGCGTCTACTTTGCATGCAGAAGGTCCCAGGTACTA